>NC_136866.1:30085687-30480687 GCF_951799975.1 Gobius niger
AGTGATACTGTATATATGACACTTTTAACAGTAGTGATGCTGTATATATTACACTTTTAACAGTAGTGATACTGTATATATTACACTTTAAACAGTAGTGATGCTTTATATATGACACTTTTAACAGTAGTGATGCTGTATATATTACACTTTAAACAGTAGTGATGCTGTATATATTACACTTTTAACAGTAGTGATACTGTATATATTACACTTTTAACAGTAGTGATGCTGTATATATGACACTTTTAACAGTAGTGATACTGTATATATTACACTTTTAACAGTAGTGATGCTGTATATATGACACTTTTAACAGTAGTGATGCTGTATATATTACACTTTAAACAGTAGTGATGCTGTATATATTACACTTTTAACAGTAGTGATGCTGTATATATTACACTTTTAACAGTAGTGATACTGTATATATTACACTTTTAACAGTAGTGATACTGTATATATTACACTTTTAACAGTAGTGATGCTGTATATATTACACTTTTAACAGTAGTGATGCTGTATATATGACACTTTTAACAATAGTGATGCTGTATATATTACACTTTTAACAGCAGTGATACTGTATATATGACACTTTTAACAGTAGTGATGCTGTATATATTACACTTTAAACAGTAGTGATGCTGTATATATTACACTTTTAACAGTAGTGATACTGTATATATTACACTTTTAACAGTAGTGATACTGTATATATTACACTTTTAACAGTAATGATGCTGTATATATTACACTTTAAACAGTAGTGACGCTGTATATATGACACTTTTAACAGTAGTGATGCTGTATATATTACACTTTAAACAGTAGTGATGCTGTATATATTACACTTTTAACAGTAGTGATACTGTATATGTTACACTTTAAACAGTAGTGATGCTGTATATATTACACTTTTAACAGTAGTGATACTGTATATATTACACTTTTAACAGTAGTGATACTGTATATATTACACTTTTAACAGTAGTGATGCTGTATATATTACACTTTAAACAGTAGTGATGCTGTATATATTACACTTTTAACAGTAGTGATGCTGTATATATTACACTTTTAACAGTAGTGATGCTGTATATATGACACTTTTAACAGTAGTGATGCTGTATATATTACACTTTAAACAGTAGTGATGCTGTATATATTACACTTTTAACAGTAGTGATGCTGTATATATTACACTTTTAACAGTAGTGATACTGTATATATTACACTTTTAACAGTAGTGATACTGTATATATTACACTTTTAACAGTACTGATGCTGTATATATTACACTTTTAACAGTAGTGATGCTGTATATATGACACTTTTAACAATAGTGATGCTGTATATATTACACTTTTAACAGCAGTGATACTGTATATATGACACTTTTAACAGTAGTGATGCTGTATATATTACACTTTAAGCAGTAGTGATGCTTTATATATTACACTTTTAACAGTAGTGATACTGTATATATTACACTTTTAACAGTGTGATACTGTATATATTACACTTTAAACAGTAGTGATGCTGTATATATTACACTTTAAACAGTAGTGATGCTGTATATATTACAATTTTAACAGTAGTGATGCTGTATATATTACACTTTTAACAGTGTGATGCTGTATATATTACACTTTTAACAGTAGTGATGCTGTATATATTACACTTTTAACAGTAGTGATGCTGTATATATTACACTTTTAACAGTAGTGATGCTGTATATATTACACTTTTAACAGTAGTGATGCTGTATATATTACACTTTTAACAGTAGTGATACTGTATATATTACACTTTTAACAGTGTGATACTGTATATATTACACTTTAAACAGTAGTGATGCTGTATATATTACACTTTTAACAGTAGTGATACTGTATATATTACACTTTTAACAGTGTGATACTGTATATATTACACTTTAAACAGTAGTGATGCTGTATATATTACACTTTTAACAGTAGTGATACTGTATATATTACACTTTTAACAGTAGTGATACTGTATATATTACACTTTTAACAGTAGTGATGCTGTATATATTACACTTTTAACAGTAGTGATGCTGTATATATGACACTTTTAACAATAGTGATGCTGTATATATTACACTTTTAACAGCAGTGATACTGTATATATGACACTTTTAACAGTAGTGATGCTGTATATATTACACTTTAAACAGTAGTGATGCTGTATATATTACACTTTTAACAGTAGTGATACTGTATATATTACACTTTTAACAGTAGTGATACTGTATATATTACACTTTTAACAGTAATGATGCTGTATATATTACACTTTAAACAGTAGTGATGCTGTATATATGACACTTTTAACAGTAGTGATGCTGTATATATTACACTTTAAACAGTAGTGATGCTGTATATATTACACTTTTAACAGTAGTGATACTGTATATATTACACTTTTAACAGTAGTGATGCTGTATATATTACACTTTAAACAGTAGTGATGCTGTATATATGACACTTTTAACAGTAGTGATGCTGTATATATTACACTTTAAACAGTAGTGATGCTGTATATATTACACTTTTAACAGTAGTGATGCTGTATATATTACACTTTTAACAGTTGTGATACTGTATATATTACACTTTTAACAGTAGTGATGCTGTGTATATTACACTTTTAACAGTAGTGATGCTGTATATATTACACTTTAAACAGTAGTGATGCAGTATATATTACACTTTTAACAGTAGTGATACTGTATATATTACACTTTTAACAGTAGTGATACTGTATATATTACACTTTTAACAGTAGTGATGCTGTATATATTACACTTTTAACAGTAGTGATGCTGTATATATGACACTATTAACAATAGTGATGCTGTATATATTACACTTTTAACAGCAGTGATACTGTATATATGACACTTTTAACAGTAGTGATGCTGTATATATTACACTTTAAACAGTAGTGATGCTGTATATATTACACTTTTAACAGTAGTGATACTGTATATATTACACTTTTAACAGTAGTGATACTGTATATATTACACTTTTAACAGTAATGATGCTGTATATATTACACTTTAAACAGTAGTGATGCTGTATATATGACACTTTTAACAGTAGTGATGCTGTATATATTACACTTTAAACAGTAAGGATGCTGTATATATTACACTTTTAACAGTAGTGATACTGTATATATTACACTTTTAACAGTAGTGATACTGTATATATTACACTTTTAACAGTAATGATGCTGTATATATTACACTTTAAACAGTAGTGATGCTGTATATATGAATCTTTTAACAGTAGTGATGCTGTATATATTACACTTTAAACAGTAGTGATGCTGTATATATGAATCTTTTAACAGTAGTGATACTGTATATGTTACACTTTAAACAGTAGTGATGCTGTATATATTACACTTTTAACAGTAGTGATACTGTATATATTACACTTTTAACAGTAGTGATGCTGTATATATTACACTTTAAACAGTAGTGATGCTGTATATATTACACTTTTAACAGTAGTGATGCTGTATATATTACACTTTTAACAGTAGTGATGCTGTATATATGACACTTTTAACAGTAGTGATGCTGTATATATTACACTTTAAACAGTAGTGATGCTGTATATATTACACTTTTAACAGTAGTGATGCTGTATATATTACACTTTTAACAGTAGTGATACTGTATATATTACACTTTTAACAGTAGTGATACTGTATATATTACACTTTTAACAGTACTGATGCTGTATATATTACACTTTTAACAGTAGTGATGCTGTATATATGACACTTTTAACAATAGTGATGCTGTATATATTACACTTTTAACAGCAGTGATACTGTATATATGACACTTTTAACAGTAGTGATGCTGTATATATTACACTTTAAGCAGTAGTGATGCTGTATATATTACACTTTTAACAGTAGTGATACTGTATATATTACACTTTTAACAGTGTGATACTGTATATATTACACTTTAAACAGTAGTGATGCTGTATATATTACACTTTAAACAGTAGTGATGCTGTATATATTACAATTTTAACAGTAGTGATGCTGTATATATTACACTTTTAACAGTGTGATGCTGTATATATTACACTTTTAACAGTAGTGATGCTGTATATATTACACTTTTAACAGTAGTGATGCTGTATATATTACACTTTTAACAGTAGTGATGCTGTATATATTACACTTTTAACAGTAGTGATGCTGTATATATTACACTTTTAACAGTAGTGATACTGTATATATTACACTTTTAACAGTGTGATACTGTATATATTACACTTTAAACAGTAGTGATGCTGTATATATTACACTTTTAACAGTAGTGATACTGTATATATTACACTTTTAACAGTGTGATACTGTATATATTACACTTTAAACAGTAGTGATGCTGTATATATTACACTTTTAACAGTAGTGATACTGTATATATTACACTTTTAACAGTAGTGATACTGTATATATTACACTTTTAACAGTAGTGATGCTGTATATATTACACTTTTAACAGTAGTGATGCTGTATATATGACACTTTTAACAATAGTGATGCTGTATATATTACACTTTTAACAGTAGTGATGCTGTATATATTACACTTTAAACAGTAGTGATGCTGTATATATTACACTTTTAACAGTAGTGATGCTGTATATATTACACTTTTAACAGTAGTGATACTGTATATATTACACTTTTAACAGTAGTGATACTGTATATATTACACTTTTAACAGTACTGATGCTGTATATATTACACTTTTAACAGTAGTGATGCTGTATATATGACACTTTTAACAATAGTGATGCTGTATATATTACACTTTTAACAGCAGTGATACTGTATATATGACACTTTTAACAGTAGTGATGCTGTATATATTACACTTTAAGCAGTAGTGATGCTGTATATATTACACTTTTAACAGTAGTGATACTGTATATATTACACTTTTAACAGTGTGATACTGTATATATTACACTTTAAACAGTAGTGATGCTGTATATATTACACTTTAAACAGTAGTGATGCTGTATATATTACAATTTTAACAGTAGTGATGCTGTATATATTACACTTTTAACAGTGTGATGCTGTATATATTACACTTTTAACAGTAGTGATGCTGTATATATTACACTTTTAACAGTAGTGATGCTGTATATATTACACTTTTAACAGTAGTGATGCTGTATATATTACACTTTTAACAGTAGTGATGCTGTATATATTACACTTTTAACAGTAGTGATACTGTATATATTACACTTTTAACAGTGTGATACTGTATATATTACACTTTAAACAGTAGTGATGCTGTATATATTACACTTTTAACAGTAGTGATACTGTATATATTACACTTTTAACAGTGTGATACTGTATATATTACACTTTAAACAGTAGTGATGCTGTATATATTACACTTTTAACAGTAGTGATACTGTATATATTACACTTTTAACAGTAGTGATACTGTATATATTACACTTTTAACAGTAGTGATGCTGTATATATTACACTTTTAACAGTAGTGATGCTGTATATATGACACTTTTAACAGTAGTGATGCTGTATATATTACACTTTAAACAGTAGTGATGCTGTATATATTACACTTTTAACAGTAGTGATGCTGTATATATTACACTTTTAACAGTAGTGATGCTGTGTATATTACACTTTAAACAGTAGTGATGCTGTATATATTACACTTTTAACAGTAGTGATGCTGTATATATTACACTTTTAACAGTAGTGATACTGTATATATTACACTTTTAACAGTAGTGATGCTGTATATATTACACTTTAAACAGTAGTGATGCTGTATATATGACACTTTTAACAGTAGTGATGCTGTATATATTACACTTTAAACAGTAGTGATGCTGTATATATTACACTTTTAACAGTAGTGATGCTGTATATATTACACTTTTAACAGTAGTGATGCTGTGTATATTACACTTTAAACAGTAGTGATGCTGTATATATTACACTTTTAACAGTAGTGATACTGTATATATTACACTTTTAACAGTAGTGATACTGTATATATTACACTTTTAACAGTAATGATGCTGTATATATTACACTTTAAACAGTAGTGATGCTGTATATATGACACTTTTAACAGTAGTGATGCTGTATATATTACACTTTAAACAGTAGTGATGCTGTATATATTACACTTTTAACAGTAGTGATACTGTATATATTACACTTTAAACAGTAGTGATGCTGTATATATTACACTTTTAACAGTAGTGATACTGTATATATTACACTTTAAACAGTAGTGATGCTGTATATATTACACTTTTAACAGTAGTGATACTGTATATATTACACTTTTAACAGTAGTGATACTGTATATATTACACTTTTAACAGTAGTGATGCTGTATATATTACACTGGACCTATTCTGCTGGACCTGAGCGCTGCCTTTGACACAGTGGACCACGGGATCTTACTTCACAGGTTAGAAAACTGGGTGGGAATCTCTGGTAATGCTCTAAACTGGTTTAAGTCCTATCTCGAGGACAGGACGTACTTTGTTGAAATTGGCAACTGTGTCTCAGACAAAATTGCCATGACCTGTGGAGTCCCCCAGGGGTCAATCTTGGGACCTCTCTTATTCAACATGTACATGCTTCCATTGGGTCAGCTAATAAACAGCAACAACGTGTCGTACCACAACTATGCAGATGACACTCAAATCTACGTGTCACTGACGGCTGGTGAACATGGGCCTGTAGATACACTCTGTCACTGCATCCAACAGATCAGTTTGTGGATGCAAAACAACTTTCTCCAACTAAACTCAGACAAAACTGAGATCATTGTTTTTGGCCCACAGGCACAAAGACAAAGTGTTGTCAGTCACCTTGAGTCTCTCTCTCTAAAACCAAAAAATCAGGTTAGAAATCTAGGAGTGATCATGGACTCAGACCTGAACTTAAACAGCCACATCAAAGCAACAACATCATCAGCTTTTTACCATCTGAAAAACATGGCTAAGATCAGAGGAATAGTGTCAAAACCAGACTGAGAGAGACTTATCCATGCATTTGTCTCCAGCAGATTAGACTACTGTAACGGCCTACTCACTGGCCTCTCTAAACAAGCTATCAGACAGCTACAGTACATCCAGAACGCTGCTGCTCGAGTCCTGACAAGAACCAGGAAATACGACCATATTAGTCCAGTGCTCCGGTCTCTGCACTGGCTTCCTGTCACTCAGAGAATAGACTTTAAAACAGCTCTGCTTGTGTACAAGTCATTTCATGGTTTAGCTCCAAAGTACATCTCTGACATGTTAGAGCCGTATGAACCATCTCGGGCCCTGAGAACCTCAGGGAGGGGCCTCCTGGTGGTTCCCAGAGTCAATAATAAACACGGTGAGGCTGCGTTTCAGTTTCATGCAGCTAAAATCTGGAACAGTCTTCACGAGGATGTGAGACAGGCCTCAACTCTGACAATGTTCAAATCCAGGCTGAAAACAGTTCTGTTTGCCCGGGCATATAACTGAAAGTATTTTATCTGCACTCTCGTCTTTTACTGTAATTGATTAATTTTATATTGATGTCCAGAGGAGAAGGAGCGACAAAAACAGAGGTTAGGTAACTTACTTTTGAACGAGCAAGAAAAATAGTGCTCAAGACAGAGCGAAATAGTGCTCAAGACAGAGCGAAATAGTGCTCAAGACAGAGCGAGTCAAAACAAGACTTAAAAATGGTGCTCAAGACAGAGCGAGTCACAACAAGAATTAAAAATAGAGCTCAAGACAGAGCGAAATAGTGCTCAAGACAGAGCGAGTCCAAACACGACTTAAAAATAGTGCTCAAGACAGAGCGAAATAGTGCTCAAGACAGAGCGAGTCAAAACAAGACTTAAAAATAGTGCTCAAGACAGAGCGAAATAGTGCTCAAGACAGAGCGAGTCAAAACAAGACTTAAAAATAGTGCTCAAGACAGAGCGAAATAGTGCTCAAGACAGAGCGAGTCAAAACAAGACTTAAAAATAGTGCTCAAGACAGAGCGAATCAAAACAAGACTTAAAAATGCATATAACTGAAAGTATTTTATCTACACTCTTGCCTCTTACTGTAATTGATTAATTCTATGTTGATGTTTTATTGATTGTATTTGTTTTCTTATATTTATGCAACTGTGAAGCACTTTGAATTGCCTTGTGTATGAATTGTGCTCTACAAATAAACTTGCCTTGCCTTGCCTTGCCTTACACTTTAAACAGTAGTGATGCTGTATATATGACACTTTTAACAGTAGTGATGCTGTATATATTACACTTTAAACAGTAGTGATGCTGTATATATTACACTTTTAACAGTAGTGATGCTGTATATATCACACTTTTAACAGTGTGATACTGTATATATTACACTTTTAACAGTAGTGATACTGTATATATTACACTTTTAACAGTAGTGATGCTGTATATATTAAACTTTTAACAGTGTGATACTGTATATATATTACACTTTTAACAGTAGTGATGCTGTATATATTACACTTTTAACAGTAGTGATGCCGTATATATTACACTTTTAACAGTAGTGATACTGTATATATTACACTTTTAACAGTAGTGATACTGTATATATTACACTTTTAACAGTAGTGATGCCGTATATATTACACTTTTAACAGTAGTGATACTGTATATATTACACTTTTAACAGTGTGATACTGTATATATTACACTTTTAACAGTAGTGATGCTGTATATATTACACTTTTAACAGTAGGGATGCAGTATATATTACACTTTTAACAGTAGTGATGCCGTATATATTACACTTTTAACAGTAGTGATACTGTATATGTTACACTTTTAACAGTAGTGATGCTGTATATATTACACTTTTAACAGTAGTGATGCTGTATATATTACACTTTTAACAGTAGTGATACTGTATATATTACACTTTTTAACGTAGTGATACTGTATATATTACACTTTTAACAGTAGTGATGCCGTATATATTACACTTTTAACAGTAGTGATGCTGTATATATTACACTTTTAACAGTAGTGATACTGTATATATTACACTTTTAACAGTAGTGATGCTGTATATATTACACTTTTAACAGTAGTGATGCTGTATATATTACACTTTTAACAGTGTGATACTGTATATATTACACTTTTAACAGTAGTGATACTGTATATATTACACTTTTAACAGTAGTGATACTGTATATATTACACTTTTAACAGTGTGATACTGTATATATTACACTTTTAACAATAGTGATGCTGTATATATTACACTTTTAACAGTAGTGATGCCGTATATATTACACTTTTAACAGTAGTGATACTGTATATATTACACTTTTAACAGTAGTGATGCTGTATATATTACACTTTTAACAGTAGTGATACTGTATATATTACACTTTTAACAGTGTGATACTGTATATATTACACTTTTAACAGTAGTGATGCTGTATATATTACACTTTTAACAGTAGTGATGCTGTATATATTACACTTTTAACAGTAGTGATGCTGTATATATTACACTTTTAACAGTGTGATAGTGTATATATTACACTTTTAACAGTAGTGATGCTGTATATATTACACTTTTAACAGTGTGATAGTGTATATGTTACACTTTTAACAGTAGTGATGCTGTATATATTACACTTTTAACAGTAGTGATGCTGTATATATTACACTTTTAACAGTAGTGATGCCGTATATATTACACTTTTAACAGTAATGATACCGTATATATTACACTTTTAACAGTAGTGATGCTGTATATATTGCACTTTTAACAGTAGTGATACTGTATATATTACACTTTTAACAGTAGTGATGCTGTATATATTGCACTTTTAACAGTAGTGATACTGTATATATTACACTTTTAACAGTAGTGATGCTGTATATATTGCACTTTTAACAGTAGTGATACTGTATATATTACACTTTTAACAGTAGTGATACTGTATATATTACACTTTTAACAGTAGTGATGCTGTATATATTACACTTTTAACAGTAGTGATACTGTATATATTACACTTTTAAACGTAGTGATACTGTATATATTACACTTTTAACAGTAGTGATACTGTATATATTACACTTTTAACAGTAGTGATACTGTATATATTACACTTTTAACAGTAGTGATGCTGTATATATTACACTTTTAACAGTAGTGATGCTGTATATATTACACTTTTAACAGTAGTGATGCTGTATATATTACACTTTTAACAGTGTGATAGTGTATATATTACACTTTTAACAGTAGTGATGCTGTATATATTACACTTTTAACAGTAGTGATGCTGTATATATTACACTTTTAACAGTATTGATGCCGTATATATTACACTTTTAACAGTAATGATACCGTATATATTACACTTTTAACAGTAGTGATGCTGTATATATTGCACTTTTAACAGTAGTGATACTGTATATATTACACTTTTAACAGTAGTGATACTGTATATATTACACTTTTAACAGTAGTGATACTGTATATATTACACTTTTAACAGTAGTGATACTGTATATATTACACTTTTAACAGTGTGATGCTGTATATATTACACTTTTAACAGTAGTGATGCTGTATATATTACACTTTTAACAGTAGTGATACTGTATATATTACACTTTTAACAGTAGTGATGCCGTACATATTACACTTTTAACAGTAGTGATACTGTATATATTACACTTTTAACAGTAGTGATGCCCTATATATTACACTTTTAACAGTAATGATACCGTATATATTACACTTTTAACAGTAGTGATGCTGTATATATTGCACTTTTAACAGTAGTGATACTGTATATATTACACTTTTAACAGTAGTGATACTGTATATATTACACTTTTAACAGTAGTGATACTGTATATATTACACTTTTAACAGTAGTGATGCTGTATATATTACACTTTTAACAGTAGTGATGCCGTATATATTACACTTTTAACAGTAGTGATGCTGTATATATTACACTTTTAACAGTAGTGATACTGTATATATTACACTTTTAACAGTAGTGATGCTGTATATATTACACTTTTAACAGTAGTGATGCTGTATATATCACACTTTTAACAGTGTGATACTGTATATATTACACTTTTAACAGTAGTGATACTGTATATATTACACTTTTAACAGTAGTGATGCTGTATATATTAAACTTTTAACAGTGTGATACTGTATATATATTACACTTTTAACAGTAGTGATGCTGTATATATTACACTTTTAACAGTAGTGATGCCGTATATATTACACTTTTAACAGTAGTGATACTGTATATATTACACTTTTAACAGTAGTGATACTGTATATATTACACTTTTAACAGTAGTGATACTGTATATATTACACTTTTAACAGTAGTGATGCCGTATATATTACACTTTTAACAGTAGTGATAATGTATATATTACACTTTTAACAGTGTGATACTGTATATATTACACTTTTAACAGTAGTGATGCTGTATATATTACACTTTTAACAGTAGTGATGCAGTATATATTACACTTTTAACAGTAGTGATGCCGTATATATTACACTTTTAACAGTAGTGATACTGTATATGTTACACTTTTAACAGTAGTGATACTGTATATATTACACTTTTAACAGTAGTGATGCTGTATATATTACACTTTTAACAGTAGTGATACTGTATATATTACACTTTTTAATGTAGTGATACCGTATATATTACACTTTTAACAGTAGTGATGCTGTATATATTGCACTTTTAACAGTAGTGATACTGTATATATTACACTTTTAACTTTAGTGATACTGTATATATTACACTTTTAACAGTAGTGATACTGTATATATTACACTTTTAACAGTAGTGATACTGTATATATTACACTTTTAACAGTAGTGATACTGTATATATTACACTTTTAACAGTAGTGATGCCGTATATATTACACTTTTAACAGTAGTGATACTGTATATATTACACTTTTAACAGTGTGATACTGTATATATTACACTTTTAACAGTAGTGATGCTGTATATATTACACTTTTAACAGTAGTGATGCAGTATATATTACACTTTTAACAGTAGTGATGCCGTATATATTACACTTTTAACAGTAGTGATACTGTATATGTTACACTTTTAACAGTAGTGATACTGTATATATTACACTTTTAACAGTAGTGATGCTGTATATATTACACTTTTAACAGTAGTGATACTGTATATATTACACTTTTTAACGTAGTGATACTGTATATATTACACTTTTAACAGTAGTGATGCCGTATATATTACACTTTTAACAGTAGTGATGCTGTATATATTACACTTTTAACAGTAGTGATACTGTATATATTACACTTTTAACAGTAGTGATGCTGTATATATTACACTTTTAACAGTAGTGATGCCGTATATATTACACTTTTAACAGTAATGATACCGTATATATTACACTTTTAACAGTAGTGATGCTGTATATATTGCACTTTTAGCAGTAGTGATACTGTATATATTACACTTTTAACAGTAGTGATGCTGTATATATTGCACTTTTAACAGTAGTGATACTGTATATATTACACTTTTAACAGTAGTGATGCTGTATATATTGCACTTTTAACAGTAGTGATACTGTATATATTACACTTTTAACAGTAGTGATACTGTATATATTACACTTTTAACAGTAGTGATGCTGTATATATTACACTTTTAACAGTAGTGATACTGTATATATTACACTTTTAAACGTAGTGATACTGTATATATTACACTTTTAACAGTAGTGATACTGTATATATTACACTTTTAACAGTAGTGATACTGTATATATTACACTTTTAACAGTAGTGATGCTGTATATATTACACTTTTAACAGTAGTGATGCTGTATATATTACACTTTTAACAGTAGTGATGCTGTATATATTACACTTTTAACAGTAGTGATGCTGTATATATTACACTTTTAACAGTGTGATAGTGTATATATTACACTTTTAACAGTAGTGATGCTGTATATATTACACTTTTAACAGTAGTGATGCTGTATATATTACACTTTTAACAGTAGTGATGCCGTATATATTACACTTTTAACAGTAATGAAACCGTATATATTACACTTTTAACAGTAGTGATGCTGTATATATTGCACTTTTAACAGTAGTGATACTGTATATATTACACTTTTAACAGTAGTGATACTATATATATTACACTTTTAACAGTAGTGATGCTGTATATATTACACTTTTAACAGTGTGATGCTGTATATATTACACTTTTAACAGTAATGAAACCGTATATATTACACTTTTAACAGTAATGATACCGTATATATTACACTTTTAACAGTAGTGATGCCGTATATATTACACTTTTAACAGTAGTGATACTGTATATATTACACTTTTAACAGTAGTGATACTGTATATATTACACTTTTAACAGTAGTGATGCTGTATATATTACACTTTTAACAGTAGTGATACTGTATATATTACACTTTTAAACGTAGTGATACTGTATATATTACACTTTTAACAGTAGCGATACTGTATATATTACACTTTTAACAGTAGTGATACTGTATATATTACACTTTTAACAGTAGTGATGCTGTATATATTACACTTTTAACAGTAGTGATGCTGTATATATTACACTTTTAACAGTAGTGATGCTGTATATATTACACTTTTAACAGTAGTGATGCTGTATATATTACACTTTTAACAGTGTGATAGTGTATATATTACACTTTTAACAGTAGTGATGCTGTATATATTACACTTTTAACAGTAGTGATGCTGTATATATTACACTTTTAACAGTAGTGATGCCGTATATATTACACTTTTAACAGTAATGAAACCGTATATATTACACTTTTAACAGTAGTGATGCTGTATATATTGCACTTTTAACAGTAGTGATACTGTATATATTACACTTTTAACAGTAGTGATACTATATATATTACACTTTTAACAGTAGTGATGCTGTATATATTACACTTTTAACAGTGTGATGCTGTATATATTACACTTTTAACAGTAATGAAACCGTATATATTACACTTTTAACAGTAATGATACCGTATATATTACACTTTTAACAGTAGTGATGCCGTATATATTACACTTTTAACAGTAGTGATGCTGTATATATTACACTTTTAACAGTAGTGATGCCGTATATATTACACTTTTAACAGTAGTGATACTGTATATATTACACTTTTAACAGTAGTGATACTGTATATATTACACTTTTAACAGTAGTGATACTGTATATATTACACTTTTAACAGTAGTGATGCCGTATATATTACACTTTTAACAGTAGTGATACTGTATATATTACACTTTTAACAGTGTGATACTGTATATATTACACTTTTAACAGTAGTGATGCTGTATATATTACACTTTTAACAGTAGTGATGCAGTATATATTACACTTTTAACAGTAGTGATGCCGTATATATTACACTTTTAACAGTAGTGATACTGTATATGTTACACTTTTAACAGTAGTGATACTGTATATATTACACTTTTAACAGTAGTGATGCTGTATATATTACACTTTTAACAGTAGTGATACTGTATATATTACACTTTTTAACGTAGTGATACTGTATATATTACACTTTTAACAGTAGTGATGCCGTATATATTACACTTTTAACAGTAGTGATGCTGTATATATTACACTTTTAACAGTAGTGATACTGTATATATTACACTTTTAACAGTAGTGATGCTGTATATATTACACTTTTAACAGTAGTGATGCTGTATATATTACACTTTTAACAGTGTGATACTGTATATATTACACTTTTAACAGTAGTGATACTGTATATATTACACTTTTAACAGTAGTGATACTGTATATATTACACTTTTAACAGTGTGATACTGTATATATTACACTTTTAACAATAGTGATGCTGTATATATTACACTTTTAACAGTAGTGATGCCGTATATATTACACTTTTAACAGTAGTGATACTGTATATATTACACTTTTAACAGTAGTGATGCTGTATATATTACACTTTTAACAGTAGTGATACTGTATATATTACACTTTTAACAGTGTGATACTGTATATATTACACTTTTAACAGTAGTGATGCTGTATATATTACACTTTTAACAGTAGTGATGCTGTATATATTACACTTTTAACAGTAGTGATGCTGTATATATTACACTTTTAACAGTGTGATAGTGTATATATTACACTTTTAACAGTAGTGATGCTGTATATATTACACTTTTAACAGTGTGATAGTGTATATGTTACACTTTTAACAGTAGTGATGCTGTATATATTACACTTTTAACAGTAGTGATGCTGTATATATTACACTTTTAACAGTAGTGATGCCGTATATATTACACTTTTAACAGTAATGATACCGTATATATTACACTTTTAACAGTAGTGATGCTGTATATATTGCACTTTTAACAGTAGTGATACTGTATATATTACACTTTTAACAGTAGTGATGCTGTATATATTGCACTTTTAACAGTAGTGATACTGTATATATTACACTTTTAACAGTAGTGATGCTGTATATATTGCACTTTTAACAGTAGTGATACTGTATATATTACACTTTTAACAGTAGTGATACTGTATATATTACACTTTTAACAGTAGTGATGCTGTATATATTACACTTTTAACAGTAGTGATACTGTATATATTACACTTTTAAACGTAGTGATACTGTATATATTACACTTTTAACAGTAGTGATACTGTATATATTACACTTTTAACAGTAGTGATGCTGTATATATTACACTTTTAACAGTAGTGATGCTGTATATATTACACTTTTAACAGTAGTGATGCTGTATATATTACACTTTTAACAGTGTGATAGTGTATATATTACACTTTTAACAGTAATGATGCTGTATATATTACACTTTTAACAGTAGTGATGCTGTATATATTACACTTTTAACAGTAGTGATGCCGTATATATTACACTTTTAACAGTAATGATACCGTATATATTACACTTTTAACAGTAGTGATGCTGTATATATTGCACTTTTAACAGTAGTGATACTGTATATATTACACTTTTAACAGTAGTGATACTGTATATATTACACTTTTAACAGTAGTGATACTGTATATATTACACTTTTAACAGTAGTGATACTGTATATATTACACTTTTAACAGTGTGATGCTGTATATATTACACTTTTAACAGTAGTGATGCTGTATATATTACACTTTTAACAGTAGTGATACTGTATATATTACACTTTTAACAGTAGTGATGCCGTACATATTACACTTTTAACAGTAGTGATACTGTATATATTACACTTTTAACAGTAGTGATGCCCTATATATTACACTTTTAACAGTAATGATACCGTATATATTACACTTTTAACAGTAGTGATGCTGTATATATTGCACTTTTAACAGTAGTGATACTGTATATATTACACTTTTAACAGTAGTGATACTGTATATATTACACTTTTAACAGTAGTGATGCTGTATATATTACACTTTTAACAGTAGTGATGCTGTATATATTACACTTTTAACAGTAGTGATGCTGTATATATTACACTTTTAACAGTAGTGATGCCGTATATATTACACTTTTAACAGTAGTGATGCTGTATATATTACACTTTTAACAGTAGTGATACTGTATATATTACACTTTTAACAGTAGTGATGCTGTATATATTACACTTTTAACAGTAGTGATGCTGTATATATCACACTTTTAACAGTGTGATACTGTATATATTACACTTTTAACAGTAGTGATACTGTATATATTACACTTTTAACAGTAGTGATGCTGTATATATTAAACTTTTAACAGTGTGATACTGTATATATATTACACTTTTAACAGTAGTGATGCTGTATATATTACACTTTTAACAGTAGTGATGCCGTATATATTACACTTTTAACAGTAGTGATACTGTATATATTACACTTTTAACAGTAGTGATACTGTATATATTACACTTTTAACAGTAGTGATACTGTATATATTACACTTTTAACAGTAGTGATGCCGTATATATTACACTTTTAACAGTAGTGATACTGTATATATTACACTTTTAACAGTGTGATACTGTATACATTACACTTTTAACAGTAGTGATGCTGTATATATTACACTTTTAACAGTAGTGATGCAGTATATATTACACTTTTAACAGTAGTGATGCCGTATATATTACACTTTTAACAGTAGTGATACTGTATATGTTACAATTTTAACAGTAGTGATACTGTATATATTACACTTTTAACAGTAGTGATGCTGTATATATTACACTTTTAACAGTAGTGATACTGTATATATTACACTTTTTAACGTAGTGATACTGTATATATTACACTTTTAACAGTAGTGATGCCGTATATATTACACTTTTAACAGTAGTGATGCTGTATATATTACACTTTTAACAGTAGTGATACTGTATATATTACACTTTTAACAGTAGTGATGCTGTATATATTACACTTTTAACAGTAGTGATGCTGTATATATTACACTTTTAACAGTGTGATACTGTATATATTACACTTTTAACAGTAGTGATACTGTATATATTACACTTTTAACAGTATTTATACTGTATATATTACACTTTTAACAGTAGTGATGCTGTATATATTAAACTTTTAACAGTGTGATACTGTATATATATTACACTTTTAACAGTAGTGATGCTGTATATATTACACTTTTAACAGTAGTGATGCCGTATATATTACACTTTTAACAGTAGTGATACTGTATATATTACACTTTTAACAGTAGTGATACTGTATATATTACACTTTTAACAGTAGTGATACTGTATATATTACACTTTTAACAGTAGTGATGCCGTATATATTACACTTTTAACAGTAGTGATACTGTATATATTACACTTTTAACAGTGTGATACTGTATATATTACACTTTTAACAGTAGTGATGCTGTATATATTACACTTTTAACAGTAGTGATGCAGTATATATTACACTTTTAACAGTAGTGATGCCGTATATATTACACTTTTAACAGTAGTGATACTGTATATGTTACACTTTTAACAGTAGTGATACTGTATATATTACACTTTTAACAGTAGTGATGCTGTATATATTACACTTTTAACAGTAGTGATACTGTATATATTACACTTTTTAACGTAGTGATACTGTATATATTACACTTTTAACAGTAGTGATACTGTATATATTACACTTTTAACAGTGTGATGCTGTATATATTACACTTTTAACAGTAGTGATGCTGTATATATTACACTTTTAACAGTAGTGATACTGTATATATTACACTTTTAACAGTAGTGATGCCGTACATATTACACTTTTAACAGTAGTGATACTGTATATATTACACTTTTAACAGTAGTGATGCCCTATATATTACACTTTTAACAGTAATGATACCGTATATATTACACTTTTAACAGTAGTGATGCTGTATATATTGCACTTTTAACAGTAGTGATACTGTATATATTACACTTTTAACAGTAGTGATACTGTATATATTACACTTTTAACAGTAGTGATACTGTATATATTACACTTTTAACAGTAGTGATGCTGTATATATTACACTTTTAACAGTAGTGATGCTGTATATATTACACTTTTAACAGTAGTGATGCCGTATATATTACACTTTTAACAGTAGTGATGCTGTATATATTACACTTTTAACAGTAGTGATACTGTATATATTACACTTTTAACAGTAGTGATGCTGTATATATTACACTTTTAACAGTAGTGATGCTGTATATATCACACTTTTAACAGTGTGATACTGTATATATTACACTTTTAACAGTAGTGATACTGTATATATTACACTTTTAACAGTAGTGATGCTGTATATATTAAACTTTTAACAGTGTGATACTGTATATATATTACACTTTTAACAGTAGTGATGCTGTATATATTACACTTTTAACAGTAGTGATGCCGTATATATTACACTTTTAACAGTAGTGATACTGTATATATTACACTTTTAACAGTAGTGATACTGTATATATTACACTTTTAACAGTAGTGATACTGTATATATTACACTTTTAACAGTAGTGATGCCGTATATATTACACTTTTAACAGTAGTGATACTGTATATATTACACTTTTAACAGTGTGATACTGTATATATTACACTTTTAACAGTAGTGATGCTGTATATATTACACTTTTAACAGTAGTGATGCAGTATATATTACACTTTTAACAGTAGTGATGCCGTATATATTACACTTTTAACAGTAGTGATACTGTATATGTTACACTTTTAACAGTAGTGATACTGTATATATTACACTTTTAACAGTAGTGATGCTGTATATATTACACTTTTAACAGTAGTGATACTGTATATATTACACTTTTTAACGTAGTGATACTGTATATATTACACTTTTAACAGTAGTGATGCCGTATATATTACACTTTTAACAGTAGTGATGCTGTATATATTACACTTTTAACAGTAGTGATACTGTATATATTACACTTTTAACAGTAGTGATGCTGTATATATTACACTTTTAACAGTAGTGATGCTGTATATATTACACTTTTAACAGTGTGATACTGTATATATTACACTTTTAACAGTAGTGATACTGTATATATTACACTTTTAACAGTATTTATACTGTATATATTACACTTTTAACAGTAGTGATGCTGTATATATTAAACTTTTAACAGTGTGATACTGTATATATATTACACTTTTAACAGTAGTGATGCTGTATATATTACACTTTTAACAGTAGTGATGCCGTATATATTACACTTTTAACAGTAGTGATACTGTATATATTACACTTTTAACAGTAGTGATACTGTATATATTACACTTTTAACAGTAGTGATACTGTATATATTACACTTTTAACAGTAGTGATGCCGTATATATTACACTTTTAACAGTAGTGATACTGTATATATTACACTTTTAACAGTGTGATACTGTATATATTACACTTTTAACAGTAGTGATGCTGTATATATTACACTTTTAACAGTAGTGATGCAGTATATATTACACTTTTAACAGTAGTGATGCCGTATATATTACACTTTTAACAGTAGTGATACTGTATATGTTACACTTTTAACAGTAGTGATACTGTATATATTACACTTTTAACAGTAGTGATGCTGTATATATTACACTTTTAACAGTAGTGATACTGTATATATTACACTTTTTAACGTAGTGATACTGTATATATTACACTTTTAACAGTAGTGATGCCGTATATATTACACTTTTAACAGTAGTGATGCTGTATATATTACACTTTTAACAGTAGTGATACTGTATATATTACACTTTTAACAGTAGTGATGCTGTATATATTACACTTTTAACAGTAGTGATGCTGTATATATCACACTTTTAACAGTGTGATACTGTATATATTACACTTTTAACAGTAGTGATACTGTATATATTACACTTTTAACAGTAGTGATACTGTATATATTACACTTTTAACAGTGTGATACTGTATATATTACACTTTTAACAATAGTGATGCTGTATATATTACACTTTTAACAGTAGTGATGCCGTATATATTACACTTTTAACAGTAGTGATACTGTATATATTACACTTTTAACAGTAGTGATGCTGTATATATTACACTTTTAACAGTAGTGATACTGTATATATTACACTTTTAACAGTAGTGATACTGTATATATTACACTTTTAACAGTAGTGATACTGTATATATTACACTTTTAACAGTGTGATACTGTATATATTACACTTTTAACAGTAGTGATACTGTATATATTACACTTTTAACAGTAGTGATACTGTATATATTACACTTTTAACAGTAGTGATACTGTATATATTACACTTTTAACAGTGTGATACTGTATATATTACACTTTTAACAGTAGTGATGCCGTACATATTACACTTTTAACAGTAGTGATACTGTATATATTACACTTTTAACAGTAGTGATGCCCTATATATTACACTTTTAACAGTAATGATACCGTATATATTACACTTTTAACAGTAGTGATGCTGTATATATTGCACTTTTAACAGTAGTGATACTGTATATATTACACTTTTAACAGTAGTGATACTGTATATATTACACTTTTAACAGTAGTGATACTGTATATATTACACTTTTAACAGTAGTGATGCTGTATATATTACACTTTTAACAGTAGTGATGCTGTATATATTACACTTTTAACAGTAGTGATGCCGTATATATTACACTTTTAACAGTAGTGATGCTGTATATATTACACTTTTAACAGTAGTGATACTGTATATATTACACTTTTAACAGTAGTGATGCTGTATATATTACACTTTTAACAGTAGTGATGCTGTATATATCACACTTTTAACAGTGTGATACTGTATATATTACACTTTTAACAGTAGTGATACTGTATATATTACACTTTTAACAGTAGTGATGCTGTATATATTAAACTTTTAACAGTGTGATACTGTATATATATTACACTTTTAACAGTAGTGATGCTGTATATATTACACTTTTAACAGTAGTGATGCCGTATATATTACACTTTTAACAGTAGTGATACTGTATATATTACACTTTTAACAGTAGTGATACTGTATATATTACACTTTTAACAGTAGTGATACTGTATATATTACACTTTTAACAGTAGTGATGCCGTATATATTACACTTTTAACAGTAGTGATACTGTATATATTACACTTTTAACAGTGTGATACTGTATATATTACACTTTTAACAGTAGTGATACTGTATATATTACACTTTTAACAGTAGTGATACTGTATATATTACACTTTTAACAGTAGTGATGCCGTATATATTACACTTTTAACAGTAGTGATACTGTATATATTACACTTTTTAACGTAGTGATACTGTATATATTACACTTTTAACAGTAGTGATGCCGTATATATTACACTTTTAACAGTAGTGATGCTGTATATATTACACTTTTAACAGTAGTGATGCTGTATATATTACACTTTTAACAGTAGTGATGCTGTATATATTACACTTTTAACAGTGTGATACTGTATATATTACACTTTTAACAGTAGTGATACTGTATATATTACACTTTTAACAGTATTTATACTGTATATATTACACTTTTAACAGTAGTGATGCTGTATATATTAAACTTTTAACAGTGTGATACTGTATATATATTACACTTTTAACAGTAGTGATGCTGTATATATTACACTTTTAACAGTAGTGATGCCGTATATATTACACTTTTAACAGTAGTGATACTGTATATATTACACTTTTAACAGTAGTGATACTGTATATATTACACTTTTAACAGTAGTGATACTGTATATATTACACTTTTAACAGTAGTGATGCCGTATATATTACACTTTTAACAGTAGTGATACTGTATATATTACACTTTTAACAGTGTGATACTGTATATATTACACTTTTAACAGTAGTGATGCTGTATATATTACACTTTTAACAGTAGTGATGCAGTATATATTACACTTTTAACAGTAGTGATGCCGTATATATTACACTTTTAACAGTAGTGATACTGTATATGTTACACTTTTAACAGTAGTGATACTGTATATATTACACTTTTAACAGTAGTGATGCTGTATATATTACACTTTTAACAGTAGTGATACTGTATATATTACACTTTTTAACGTAGTGATACTGTATATATTACACTTTTAACAGTAGTGATGCCATATATATTACACTTTTAACAGTAGTGATGCTGTATATATTACACTTTTAACAGTAGTGATACTGTATATATTACACTTTTAACAGTAGTGATGCTGTATATATTACACTTTTAACAGTAGTGATGCTGTATATATTACACTTTTAACAGTGTGATACTGTATATATTACACTTTTAACAGTAGTGATACTGTATATATTACACTTTTAACAGTAGTGATACTGTATATATTACACTTTTAACAGTGTGATACTGTATATATTACACTTTTAACAATAGTGATGCTGTATATATTACACTTTTAACAGTAGTGATGCCGTATATATTACACTTTTAACAGTAGTGATACTGTATATATTACACTTTTAACAGTAGTGATTCTGTATATATTACACTTTTAACAGTAGTGATACTGTATATATTACACTTTTAACAGTAGTGATACTGTATATATTACACTTTTAACAGTAGTGATACTGTATATATTACACTTTTAACAGTGTGATACTGTATATATTACACTTTTAACAGTAGTGATACTGTATATATTACACTTTTAACAGTAGTGATACTGTATATATTACACTTTTAACAGTAGTGATACTGTATATATTACACTTTTAACAGTGTGATACTGTATATATTACACTTTTAACAGTAGTGATGCTGTATATATTACACTTTTAACAGTAGTGATGCTGTATATATTACACTTTTAACAGTAGTGATGCCGTATATATTACACTTTTAACAGTAGTGATGCTGTATATATTACACTTTTAACAGTAGTGATACTGTATATATTACACTTTTAACAGTAGTAATACTGTATATATTACACTTTTAACAGTAGTGATACCGTATATATTACACTTTTAACAGTAGTGATACCGTATATATTACACTTTTAACAGTAGTGATACTGTATATATTACACTTTTAACAGTAGTGATACCGTATATATTACACTTTTAACAGTGTGATACTGTATATATTACACTTTTAACAGTGTGATACTGTATATATTACACTTTTAACAGTAGTGATACTGTATATATTACACTTTTAACAGTAGTGATACTGTATATATTACACTTTTAACAGTAGTGATACTGTATATATTACACTTTTAACAGTAGTGATGCTGTATATATTACACTTTTAACAGTAGTGATACTGTATATATTACACTTTTAACAGTAGTGATGCCGTATATATTACACTTTTAACAGTAGTGATGCTGTATATATTACACTTTTAACAGTAGTGATACTGTATATATTACACTTTTAACAGTAGTAATACTGTATATATTACACTTTTAACAGTAGTGATGCCGTATATATTACACTTTTAACAGTAGTAATACTGTATATATTACACTTTTAACAGTAGTGATACTGTATATATTACACTTTTAACAGTAGTAATACTGTATATATTACACTTTTAACACCAGTGATACTGTATATATTACACTTTTAACAGCATTTATACTATATATATTACACTTTTAACAGTAGTAATACTGTATATATTACACTTTTAACAGTAGTGATGCTGTATATATTACACTTTTAACAGTAGTGATGCTGTATATATTACACTTTTAACAGTAGTGATGCTGTATATATTACACTTTTAACAGTAGTGATACTGTATATATTACACTTTTAACAGTAGTGATACTGTATATATTACACTTTTAACAGTAGTGATACTGTATATATTACACTTTTAACAGTGTGATACTGTATATATTACACTTTTAACAGTAGTGATGCTGTATATATTACACTTTTAACAGTAGTGATGCTGTATATATTACACTTTTAACAGTAGTGATGCCGTATATATTACACTTTTAACAGTAGTGATACTGTATATATTACACTTTTAACAGTAGTGATGCTGTATATATTACACTTTTAACAGTAGTGATACTGTATATATTACACTTTTAACAGTAGTGATACTGTATATATTACACTTTTAACAGTAGTGATGCTGTATATATTACACTTTTAACAGTAGTGATACTGTATATATGACACTTTTAACAGTAGTGATACTGTATATATGACACTTTTAAAAGTAGTGATGCTGTATATATTACACTTTTAACAGTAGTGATGCTGTATATATTACACTTTTAACAGTAGTGATACTGTATATATTACACTTTTAACAGTAGTGATACCGTATATATTACACTTTTAACAGTAGTGATACCGTATATATTACACTTTTAACAGTAGTGATACCGTATATATTACACTTTTAACAGTAGTGATACTGTATATATTACACTTTTAACAGTAGTGATACCGTATATATTACACTTTTAACAGTAGTGATGCTGTATATATTACACTTTTAACAGTAGTGATGCTGTATATATTACACTTTTAACAGTAGTGATGCTGTATATATTACACTTTTAACAGTGTGATAGTGTATATATTACACTTTTAACAGTAGTGATGCTGTATATATTACACTTTTAACAGTAGTGATACTGTATATATTACACTTTTAACAGTAGTGATGCTGTATATATTACACTTTTAACAGTAGTGATGCTGTATATATTACACTTTTAACAGTAGTGATACTGTATATATTACACTTTTAACAGTAGTAATACTGTATATATTACACTTTTAACAGTAGTGATGCCGTATATATTACACTTTTAACAGTAGTAATACTGTATATATTACACATTTAACAGTAGTGATGCTGTATATATTACACTTTTAACAGTAGTGATGCTGTATATATTACACTTTTAACAGTGTGATACTGTATATATTACACTTTTAACAGTAGTGATACTGTATATATTACACTTTTAACAGTATTTATACTGTATATATTACACTTTTAACAGTAGTGATGCTGTATATATTAAACTTTTAACAGTGTGATACTGTATATATATTACACTTTTAACAGTAGTGATGCTGTATATATTACACTTTTAACAGTAGTGATGCCGTATATATTACACTTTTAACAGTAGTGATACTGTATATATTACACTTTTAACAGTAGTGATACTGTATATATTACACTTTTAACAGTAGTGATACTGTATATATTACACTTTTAACAGTAGTGATGCCGTATATATTACACTTTTAACAGTAGTGATACTGTATATATTACACTTTTAACAGTGTGATACTGTATATATTACACTTTTAACAGTAGTGATGCTGTATATATTACACTTTTAACAGTAGTGATGCAGTATATATTACACTTTTAACAGTAGTGATGCCGTATATATTACACTTTTAACAGTAGTGATACTGTATATGTTACACTTTTAACAGTAGTGATACTGTATATATTACACTTTTAACAGTAGTGATGCTGTATATATTACACTTTTAACAGTAGTGATACTGTATATATTACACTTTTTAACGTAGTGATACTGTATATATTACACTTTTAACAGCAGTGATGCCATATATATTACACTTTTAACAGTAGTGATGCTGTATATATTACACTTTTAACAGTAGTGATACTGTATATATTACACTTTTAACAGTAGTGATGCTGTATATATTACACTTTTAACAGTAGTGATGCTGTATATATTACACTTTTAACAGTGTGATACTGTATATATTACACTTTTAACAGTAGTGATACTGTATATATTACACTTTTAACAGTAGTGATACTGTATATATTACACTTTTAACAGTGTGATACTGTATATATTACACTTTTAACAATAGTGATGCTGTATATATTACACTTTTAACAGTAGTGATGCCGTATATATTACACTTTTAACAGTAGTGATACTGTATATATTACACTTTTAACAGTAGTGATTCTGTATATATTACACTTTTAACAGTAGTGATACTGTATATATTACACTTTTAACAGTAGTGATACTGTATATATTACACTTTTAACAGTAGTGATACTGTATATATTACACTTTTAACAGTGTGATACTGTATATATTACACTTTTAACAGTAGTGATACTGTATATATTACACTTTTAACAGTAGTGATACTGTATATATTACACTTTTAACAGTAGTGATACTGTATATATTACACTTTTAACAGTGTGATACTGTATATATTACACTTTTAACAGTAGTGATGCTGTATATATTACACTTTTAACAGTAGTGATACTGTATATATTACACTTTTAACAGTAGTGATGCCGTATATATTACACTTTTAACAGTAGTGATGCTGTATATATTACACTTTTAACAGTAGTGATACTGTATATATTACACTTTTAACAGTAGTAATACTGTATATATTACACTTTTAACAGTAGTGATACCGTATATATTACACTTTTAACAGTAGTGATACCGTATATATTACACTTTTAACAGTAGTGATACTGTATATATTACACTTTTAACAGTAGTGATACCGTATATATTACACTTTTAACAGTGTGATACTGTATATATTACACTTTTAACAGTGTGATACTGTATATATTACACTTTTAACAGTAGTGATACTGTATATATTACACTTTTAACAGTAGTGATACTGTATATATTACACTTTTAACAGTAGTGATACTGTATATATTACACTTTTAACAGTGTGATACTGTATATATTACACTTTTAACAGTAGTGATGCTGTATATATTACACTTTTAACAGTAGTGATACTGTATATATTACACTTTTAACAGTAGTGATGCCGTATATATTACACTTTTAACAGTAGTGATGCTGTATATATTACACTTTTAACAGTAGTGATACTGTATATATTACACTTTTAACAGTAGTAATACTGTATATATTACACTTTTAACAGTAGTGATGCCGTATATATTACACTTTTAACAGTAGTAATACTGTATATATTACACTTTTAACAGTAGTGATACTGTATATATTACACTTTTAACAGTAGTAATACTGTATATATTACACTTTTAACACCAGTGATACTGTATATATTACACTTTTAACAGTATTTATACTATATATATTACACTTTTAACAGTAGTAATACTGTATATATTACACTTTTAACAGTAGTGATGCTGTATATATTACACTTTTAACAGTAGTGATGCTGTATATATTACACTTTTAACAGTAGTGATGCTGTATATATTACACTTTTAACAGTAGTGATACTGTATATATTACACTTTTAACAGTAGTGATACTGTATATATTACACTTTTAACAGTAGTGATACTGTATATATTACACTTTTAACAGTGTGATACTGTATATATTACACTTTTAACAGTAGTGATGCTGTATATATTACACTTTTAACAGTAGTGATGCTGTATATATTACACTTTTAACAGTAGTGATGCCGTATATATTACACTTTTAACAGTAGTGATACTGTATATATTACACTTTTAACAGTAGTGATGCTGTATATATTACACTTTTAACAGTAGTGATACTGTATATATTACACTTTTAACAGTAGTGATACTGTATATATTACACTTTTAACAGTAGTGATGCTGTATATATTACACTTTTAACAGTAGTGATACTGTATATATGACACTTTTAACAGTAGTGATACTGTATATATGACACTTTTAAAAGTAGTGATGCTGTATATATTACACTTTTAACAGTAGTGATGCTGTATATATTACACTTTTAACAGTAGTGATACTGTATATATTACACTTTTAACAGTAGTGATACCGTATATATTACACTTTTAACAGTAGTGATACCGTATATATTACACTTTTAACAGTAGTGATACCGTATATATTACACTTTTAACAGTAGTGATACTGTATATATTACACTTTTAACAGTAGTGATACCGTATATATTACACTTTTAACAGTAGTGATGCTGTATATATTACACTTTTAACAGTAGTGATGCTGTATATATTACACTTTTAACAGTAGTGATGCTGTATATATTACACTTTTAACAGTGTGATAGTGTATATATTACACTTTTAACAGTAGTGATGCTGTATATATTACACTTTTAACAGTAGTGATACTGTATATATTACACTTTTAACAGTAGTGATGCTGTATATATTACACTTTTAACAGTAGTGATGCTGTATATATTACACTTTTAACAGTAGTGATACTGTATATATTACACTTTTAACAGTAGTAATACTGTATATATTACACTTTTAACAGTAGTGATGCCGTATATATTACACTTTTAACAGTAGTAATACTGTATATATTACACATTTAACAGTAGTGATACTGTATATATTACACTTTTAACAGTAGTAATACTGTATATATTACACTTTTAACACCAGTGATACTGTATATATTACACTTTTAACAGTAGTAATACTGTATATATTACACTTTTAACAGTAGTGATGCTGTATATATTACACTTTTAACAGTAGTGATGCTGTATATATTACACTTTAACAGTAGTGATGCTGTATATATTACACTTTTAACAGTAGTGATGCTGTATATATTACACTTTTAACAGTAGTGATGCTGTATATATTACACTTTAACAGTAGTGATACTGTATATATTACACTTTTAACAGTAATGATACTGTATATATTACACTTTTAACAGTAGTGATACTGTATATATTACACTTTTAACAGTAGTGATACTGTATATATTACACTTTTAACAGTAGTGATACTGTATATATTACACTTTTAACAGTAGTGATACTGTATATATTACACTTTTAACAGTGTGATACTGTATATATTACACTTTTAACAGTAGTGATGCTGTATATATTACACTTTTAACAGTAGTGATGCCGTATATATTACACTTTTAACAGTAGTGATACTGTATATATTACACTTTTAACAGTAGTGATGCTGTATATATTACACTTTTAACAGTAGTGATACTGTATATATTACACTTTTAACAGTAGTGATGCTGTATATCTTACACTTTTAACAGTGTGATACTGTATATATTATACTTTTAACAGTAGTGATACTGTATATATTACACTTTTAACAGTAGTGATACTGTATATATTACACTTTTAACAGTAGTGATACTGTATATATTACACTTTTAACAGTGTGATACTGTATATATTACACTTTTAACAGTAGTGATGTTGTATATATTACACTTTTAACAGTAGTGATGCTGTATATATTACACTTTTAACAGTAGTGATGCCGTATATATTACACTTTTAACAGTAGTGATACTGTATATATTACACTTTTAACAGTAGTGATGCTGTATATATTACACTTTTAACAGTAGTGATACTGTATATATTACACTTTTAACAGTAGTGATACTGTATATATTACACTTTTAACAGTAGTGATGCTGTATATATTACACTTTTAACAGTAGTGATACTGTATATATTACACTTTTAACAGTAGTGATACTGTATATATATTACACTTTTAACAGTAGTGATGCTGTACATATTACACTTTTAACAGTAGTGATGCCGTATATATTACACTTTTAACAGTAGTGATACTGTATATATTACACTTTTAACAGTAGTGATACTGTATATATTACACTTTTAACAGTAGTGATACTGTATATATTACACTTTTAACAGTAGTGATACTGTATATATTACACTTTTAACAGTAATGATACTGTATATATTACACTTTTAACAGCAGTAATACTGTATATATTACACTTTTAACAGTAGTGATGCTGTATATATTACACTTTTAACAGTAATGATACTGTATATATTACACTTTTAACAGCAGTAATACTGTATATATTACACTTTTAACAGTAGTGATGCTGTATATATTACACTTTTAACAGTAGTGATACTGTATATATTACACTTTTAACAGCAGTGATGCTGTATATATTACACTTTTAACAGCAGTGATACTGTATATATTACACTTTTAACAGTAGTGATACTGTATATATTACACTTTTAACAGTAGTGATACTGTATATATAACACTTTTAACAGCAGTGATACTGTATATATTACACTTTTAACAGTAGTGATGCTGTATATATTACACTTTTAACAGTAGTGATACTGTATATATTACACTTTTAACAGTAGTGATGCTGTATATATTACACTTTTAACAGTAGTGATACTGTATATATTACACTTTTAACAGTAGTGATGCTGTATATATTACACTTTTAACAGTAGTGATACTGTATATATTACACTTTTAACAGTAGTGATACTGTATATATTACACTATGAACAGTAGCAGAAGTCGGATACAGTTTATGTAAATGACGAAGTATATCATTCTTTCACAGAAATTGTAATAAAGTTGTATAAAAAAATGTAAAATCATTTATTACAACAAAAAAGGAAGATAAACCATGGATCACAAGAGGGATTAAAAATGCTTGTAAAAAGAAGGACCATCTCTATCGCTGTTTTCTAAAAGCTCGAACAAAAGAAGCAGAAAAATAACTGACTGTGGATCATCAGGAAAAGGAAAATACAGTGTACAAATACTACAGTGAAAAAGTAAATGAGAACAAAAGTAACATAAAGGCTACATGGGGTATAATTAACAGTATTGTAGGAAACAAAATCAAAAGTGCAAACCCGAATTACTTTGTTAAAGAAAATATTGAAATATCCGAGGAGAAAAAAATTACAAACGAGTTCTGTAAATATTTTGCAAATGTAGGATCTGCAATTGCAGAAAAAATACCCCAAATAATACAGAAAACAGAAAATACAATCATAGATAATGTAAACAGTATATTTATTGACCATGTGGAAATAGATGAAATAAGTTGTAAAAAACTGTGGAAACAAGAAATCAGCTGACTGTGAAGGTTTAGACATGATGATCATAAAAAACAGAATTGAATCTATTATCGAGCCATTCACTTATATCTGTATTCCGTCTTTAACGACAGGAACTTTTCCTGAGAAAACGAAAAAAGCGAACATTGTACCTATATACAAAAGCGGAGACAAGCACGACTTTTCAGACTACAGACCAGTGTCTTTCAAAATTTTAGAAAAAGTGTTTGCAGTAAGAATGCACAAATTCATAAAAACAGAATATTCTAATTAATGGTCAGTATGATAAATCACTCCACAGCAACGGCTATAATGGAATTAACTGGAAAAAATAGCAAGAGAAATAAACAGTAAAAACTATTTACAGTAAACTACCGTTGAAATTGACGAAAAGCCGTTAGTGTATAGGCAGTTCGACAGTTTCCCATCCTGTCATTAATTACGAGAAATGAATGTGTCAAAGTCCCCGCCTGGTTATAACCGGCTGATCACGTGTTATTACATCATGAAACTGGTCCAATTTATCACGTTATCGGCTCCTGAATGCCTGAAGGTCTGACCGCTCTCCTCACATCTGTTTCTGACCAGTGTGGTACCTCCTCATGTGAGCTGTGAGGCTGGATGACTGAGTGAAGGTTTTCCCACACTGCTCACACTCGTATGGTTTCTCCCCAGTGTGGATCCTCATGTGTGCTTTGAGGTGGGTTAACCGAGTGAAGGCCTTACCACACTGCTCACACTCGTACGGTTTCTCCCCAGTGTGGACGCTCATGTGAGCTGTGAGGCTGGATGACTGAGTGAAGGCCTTACCACACTGCTCGCAGCTGTAAGGCCTCTCCCCAGTGTGGATCCTCATGTGAGCTGTGAGGCTGCCTGACTGAGTGAAGGTTTTCCCACACTGCTCACAGCTGTGCGGCCTCTCCCCAGTGTGGATCCTCATGTGCCTTTCAAGATTTGCAGATATAGTAAACACATGTCCACACAGGCCACACTCAAAGGGTTTCTCCCCAGTGTGGATCCTCATGTGTGATTTGCAGTGGGTTGACTGAGAGAAGGTCTTCCCTCACTGCTCACACTCGTACGGTTTCTCCCCAGTGTGGACTCTCATGTGTGATTTGAGGTTCGATGACTGTGTAAAGGTCTTGTCACACTGCTCACAGCTGTACGGTTTCTCTCCAGTGTGGATCCTCATGTGACTTTCAAGAATTGAAGATGCAGTAAACACATGTCCACACAGGCCACACTCAAGGGACTTCCTTTTCTTGAGTCGTTTTAGCTTCTGTGACTTCTGTGACTCCTCCCCACACTCCTCACGGCTGCATTTCTTCCCCTGTGTGCGGGGAGTCTTCAGAGGCTGAGCTGGGTCCATTTCTCTGCAGACACAAACAGGAGTGATTATTCTGTAAATAACCCTCCCTCTCAGGAAATGTTTCTCCTCCTCTGCTGCTCACTTTGTTTCTGTCTCATGTAAAGATTGTCCTGCGTATAAATGATCTTCGCTTTAATAAGAGCTTAAACCAGCGCATTCACCTTTGTAGCTCCCAGTGGTTTGACAGTGAGGGCGACGCAGAGGGGGCGGGGCCAGAGGGGGCGGGGCCAGAGTGCAGAGTCTGATGTTCAGAATGAGCCAAAGCAAAACCCTCAGCTTTACCCGTTCACACCCACAGCCTCGCTTTCAAAACAACTCAAAACGGACATTTTCATTCCATATGTGAGTGTTTACTTAGACGTTCTTACTGCCTCTCACTCGAGCAAAACTGTTTGGAAAACCTGCTTCACAGTAATAATGGATGAAATAGATGTTATTCCTCATGTCAAAGTAGGGGGTTCGTGACTCGTGCACGGCTGCACCCGCTGCCCTGGGGCAGACTCCGGGGCGGAGGTTTGGTGGTGCTGTGGGTGGGGACACTTTAGTGCCACATCTGAGTCAAGTCTTTGTGAAAGATCGCAGGATATCACTTTAATTACAGCACCTTGATACATTGTAACTTCATTTAGTACAATGTAATGAGCTCTATAACGATGTGTAAAAACCTGGACCTAAGGGGTAGATACATGATGGAATAACTTGTATTAGTACTTTGTAGGTCCGTTATGTAACAGGACATGAGACCCTCGGCTTAGGGCTAGAGTTATGTCTTAATACATTATGTACCTCCAAAATACAAGTACATATTATTCCCTTGTGTATCTAAGCCATAGGTACAAGTTACTTCACATTCTTACAGAGCACATTGCATTGTACTACACTGCGTTCCAAATTATTATGCAAATGACATTTTTCTAAGATTTTCTAAATTGTCGACTCAAATGAGAGTCAGCATAATTTTCAAGTCTTTAACTGGTAGAGGATCATTTAAATGTGGTGGAAAAAATTTCCTAGTGATAACGGTATTTTTTTCAAAAATAAATATAGTAAAAACCTCAAAATCCACTGTTCCAAATTATTCTGCAACTCATCGTTTCAATACATTTTAAAGCTCGTAATTAACTAAAAATGGTCATTTGTTGAATTTGTAGCATTAGGAGGTCCTATTTACTGAAATCAAAAGATATTTCAATCAAAAAAATATTAACAGGTCAAGTTATATTTTACCATAGGAGCCCTTGTGAGAAGCAGCTTCAAAATTCTTAAATCCATTAAACTTGTGAGTTTTTGGAGAGTTTCTGCTTGGATTTCTTTGCAGGATGTGAGAATAGCCTCCCAGAGCTGCCGTTTGGATGAAAACTGCCTCCCACCCTCATAGATGTTTTTTTTGTTGAGCTCCAAATGTTCTCAATAGGGCTGAGGTCAGGGGAGGATGGGGCCCACATCATGAGTTTCTCTCCTTTTATGCCCATAGCAGCCAGTGATGCAGAGGTATTCTTTACAGCAGGACATGGTGCGTTGTCATGATGAAGAGGATTTTGTTCGGGAAAACACGGCTCTTCTTTGTGTACCATAGAAGACAGTGGTCAGTCAGAAACTCCACATATTTTTCAAAGTTCATTTTCACACCTTCAGGGAGCCTAAAAGGGCCTAAAGGGGCGACCAGCTCTCTCCTCATGATTCTGGCCCAAAACATGACTCCGCCCCCTCCTTGTTGACGTCGCAGCCTTGTTGGGACATTGTGGCCATTCACCAACCATTCACTACTCCATCCATCTGACCATCCAGGGTCACACGGCCTCATCAGTGAACAAGACTGTTTGAAAATGAGTCTCATGTATTTCTGAGCCACTGCAGCCGTTTCTGTTTCAGCTTCAATGAACTGTTTAGGGGAGGCCGGATAGAAGGTTTATGCACAACTGCAGCCTCTGGAGGGTCCTACACCTTGATGTTTGGGAGACTCCAGAGGCACCAGCAGCTTCAAATACCTGTCTGCAGCTTTGTAGCAGCTGTTCTCTTAATCTGATGTGTTTGTCTGGCAGAAACCGTCCATATTGTGCCTTTATCGGCACAAATTGGAGTGTGCTCTGAATCATCCACAAATCTCTTATCAGTACGATGATTACACTTAATCTTTCATGAAATATCGAAGGTTTTCACACCTAGACCAAGGCATTCAACTATTTCACACTTTCATCAGCAGAGAGATCCTTTTTCTTTACCATATTGCTTGAAAATGATGATCTGCATAATAAAGTGGAACATCCTATTTCAGTAGTTTTTCCCTTAACTGGGCTTAACCTGAAAACTAATCATCCCAGGTCTCTGAGATTAATGTCAGTGATTCATAGAGCCCCGAGACACGACACCATCCATGAGTTTTTTATTATTATTGTTTTTTTTTAACCTTTTTGACACAAAAATACAATTTGCATAATAATTTGGAACGCAGTGTACATTTAGTTAGTACAAAGTATCAAGGTGCTGTAAAATAAAGAGTTACCGATCGCACAGTGTGAATGAAGTTGTGGAGACTTGTCCCCCTGGTCCCCCTGGTCCCCCTGGTCCCCCTGGTCCCCATGGTCCCCATGGTCCCCCTGGTCCCCATGGTCCCCCTGGTCCCCCTGGTCCCCCTGGTCCCCATGGTCCCCATGGTCCCCATGGTCCCCTGGTCCCCCTGGTCCCCCTGGTCCCCCTGGTCCCCCTGGTCCCCCTGGTCCCCACACAAACCTACACCCATGGGTGGAGTGATGGAAGCGAGGCCAGTCTGCACCACCTGCATGTGCGACACCCTCCACTCACTCCCCACATTCACTCAGGCTCCTGCTCCCAAACGCTGCAACCAAACAGCTTCAGGACGAGACAAGTGTTTTTGATCACTTCAAATACAGGAAATTACATCTGAATCTTTAAAACATTCCTGGGGGAGGAGCCCCAGACCCCCCGGCTTAAAGAATTATCCGGACCTCACGGTTTTTTACATCCTGGCTACGGCCCTGGCTGTGGGTAAACGTCTTTGTAGTTCTAAGTCCTAACGACCACTGTTCACACACAATAACCTGAGTGTGAACTTTCAGTAAAGAAATCTAAATCAAATCTTTAAGTTTCTGGTTGTAAACATGACAAAGTGTGTATTAGTACTTTCGAGATACTCTGTATTTTGTATATGGACAAACCAGCTGCGTGTTTTAAGTGTGTCATTATTTATAAAGGTGCGTTCACACCAAACGTGCGTCCACGCCCCATCTGCCTCTCGGACGCCAAACAACGCCGCTTCACACACTTCACACTCACAAACGCCTGTTTGCTGCGCGTGAAGTTTTGCAAGTGTCAGACAGAGGAGGCGTGTCAGACAGAGGAGGCGTGTCAGACAGAGGAGGCGTGTCAGACAGAGGAGGCGTGTCAGACAGAGGAGGCGTGTCAGACAGAGGAGGCGTGTCAGACATAGGAGGCGTGTCTGGCCACCGGTTGTTGACTCAGGGCGCACTCACACTTGACATCTGAACCTGCCACTCTCCCGGGAGTGAGCGGTCAGGGAGACGAGCGGTTTGTGGCATGGCCGTATCTACCATTGAGGTCATCGAGGTCCGGACCTCGGTAAAATTTTAGCTTTTTCTTTTTTTTTTTTACACATTGAATCCTGCGCAAATGAATGTTTTAAACACGCGCTTCTACAGGCGGAAGAGCCTCTAGTTCAGACGTGGATGAGCTTGTTCTGAACCTACATGTGTCCACTCTGAAACCGGACCTCATGAGCCGCTTTGGACCCGAGTCGAGGCTGAGGCGGAGGCTGAGTCTGTGCGTCAGCCTCACGACAACAGCAGCGCCTTCAGCATGAACCCGCCAAAGTTTGATCCAGATGCAGTTTCTTTGCTCTCTGTCATAAAGAGGGAGGAGCCAGTGCGCCGTCACGGTGACCTCGATTTCTAAGGAGTTTTCCTCATTCTGATCTGAGGAGCGAGAGGAGAAGGAGAAGCGTCTGTGCCTCATCATCGCCTCCTCCTTTGTTTCTGTCTCATGCAAAGATTGTCCTGCCAATAAATGATCTGAGCTTTAATGAGAGCTTAAACCAGCGCATTCACCTTTGTAGCTCCCAGTGGTTTGACAGTGAGGGCGATGCAGAGGGGGCGGGGCCAGAGAGGGCGACGCAGAGGGGGCGGGGCCAGAGGGGGCGGGGCCAGAGCGCAGAGTCTGATATTCAGAATGAGCCACTTTACCCATTCACAGCCACAGCCTCGTTTTCAAAACAATTTTCATTTAATATTTTAGTGTTTATTTAGGACCAGACATTCTTATTGCCTCTCACTCAGGCGAGTAAAACTGTTTGGAAAACCTGCTTCACAGTAATAATAGATATTAAATAGATATTTTGTTTTGTGATATTCATCATGTCAAAGTATGGGGTACGTGACTCGTCACCTAACACTTCAGGGGGTGCAGGGCCCATGGGTCGACTGATGGAAGTGAGGCCAGTCTGCTCCATCTGCATGTCCGACACCATCCACTCACTCACACATTCACTCAGGCTCCTGGTCCCAAACGGTGCAACAAAAAGACATTTTTGAAAATGGCTCAAGGATGAGACAAAAGTGTTTTTGACCACTTAAAATACAGGAAATTATATCTGAATCTTTAAAAAATTCCTGGGGGAGGAGCCCCAGACCCCCGGTTTAAAGAATTTTCCGGACCTCACTGTTTTTTAAATCCTGGCTACGGCCCTGTGGCCGGGGGTCCGGGGAGCCGCCCGGGAGAGAAGCGCTCGGGGGCCGGGGAGACGAGAGCGAGGCAGCCGCTGCTCTGCCTTTTCTCACTGTTTTACGTGACAAATGCACCGCCCTTACAACAGCGGCTTGTATCCGTGCGTGTGCGCAAACACGAGCCACCGAGCCGCGCTCTGGCCCCCCTTCTCTAACGGGCCAAAGTCCGGAACCGAGTCCGACTCGGGCATGGTTTGTTGCAGTAACAGGTGACGCCTGAGCCCAGTCACATCCCTGATTGGTTAACAAGGCATAAATGAACGCACGTGTAGATTGGATTACTTGAGTGCATGAAGCAGTGGGCGTGGCCTCCCTGTTCGCTCACCGCGCTGTTCTCCCTGGCTTTCACGCGCGTCCTTCCACATCCGCTCGCGTTTGCTACGCGTAATACGCGCGGACAGCTTTGCCTGCATTTCGGAGCGCGTTGAAGCGCCTCTACATAGGGTTAACATGGAAGCTGGAGGCGTGGACGCTTTTGGTGTGTACGCACCTTTAGGATATTTAAACTCATCATAAGTTCAGAGCCTTCTGATAAACATATAGGACGAGGTCGGACAGTTTACTTCCCCCCCCCCCCCCCCATAAAGTCCAGCCGATGATTCCTGTGCCCTCACTGATGTGAGTCTGTGTGCAGTGACTCGCTGATGTGAGTCTGTGTGCAGTGACTCACCTGTGCAGAGACTCCTGGAGCAGCTCAGACTCGGAGATTTCGTCCTCGTGGCTCTTCCTGCGTTTGCAAATGTCCTTCAGCTCAAACAAAGAGTCCAGCTGAAACTAGTCACGTGGAGCTTTTATAGCCCGCCCCTCACTCTGCTGCCCCCCCCCCCCCCCTCACTCTGCTGCCCCAGGAAACAGCTACAACTTTGGATTCAAAAAGTACAAAATGCTACAAAACCATGATTGAAATTCAACATTATTTATTTACAGTGACTTTGAAAAACAATATTTTATTCTCATAAAGACAAAGTTTTTATAAACAAGAAAAGTGTCCGGAAATAAAAGTCCTTGAGTTCAGTCCTGTCTGTCCCAGCGTTTGGAAACATGATCCTCTTCATTAAAGCGTGAGGCGTGGGCAGCAGCGCCCCCTGGAGGTGAGCAGGTGCTATACACTCAGCGCTGTGCTCTGTGAGGACGACGACTCTGCAACACAAACAGGACGAGTGAAAGTCCAGCAGCACAAAAAGCTCAGACATCGAGGATGTGTTTTTGCAAGCCGTATATATTACACTTTTAACTGTAGTGATGCCGTATATATTACACTTTTAACAGTAGTGATGCTGTATATATTACACTTTTAACAGTAGTGATACTGTATATATTACACTTTTAACAGTGTGATACTGTATATATTACACTTTTAACAGTAATGATGCTGTATATATTACACTTTTAACAGTGTGATACTGTATATATTACACTTTTAACAGTAATGATGCTGTATATATTACACTTTTAACAGTGTGATACTGTATATATTACACTTTTAACAGTAGTGATGCCGTATATATTACACTTTTAACAGTAGTGATGCTGTATATATTACACTTTTAACAGTAGTGATACTGTATATATTACACTTTTAACAGTGTAATACTGTATATATTACACTTTTAACAGTAGTGATACTGTATATATTACACTTTTAACAGTAGTGATACTGTATATATTACACTTTTAACAGTGTGATACTGTATATATTACACTTTTAACAGCAGTGATGCTGTATATATTACACTTTTAACAGTAGTGATACTGTATATATTACTATTTTAACAGTGTGATACTGTATATATTACACTTTTAACAGTAGTGATGCCGTATATATTACACTTTTAACAGTAGTGATGCTGTATATATTACACTTTTAACAGTGTGATACTGTATATATTACACTTTTAACAGTAGTGATACTGTATATATTACACTTTTAACAGTAGTGATACTGTATATATTACACTTTTAACAGTGTGATACTGTATATATTACACTTTTAACAGCAGTGATGCTGTATATATTACACTTTTAACAGTGTGATACTGTATATATTACACTTTTAACAGTAGTGATGCTGTAAATATTACACTTTTAACAGTAGTGATACTGTATATATTACACTTTTAACAGTAGAGATGCTGTATATATTACACTTTTAACAGTAGTGATACTGTATATATTACTATTTTAACAGTGTGATACTGTATATATTACACTTTTAACAGTAGTAATACTGTATATATTACACTTTTAACAGTAGTGATACTGTATATATTACTATTTTAACAGTAGTGATACTGTATATATTACACTTTTAACAGTAGTGATGCTGTATATATTACACTTTTAACAGTAGTGATGCTGTATATATTACACTTTTAACAGTAGTGATGCTGTATATATTACACTTTTAACAGTGTGATACTGTATATATTACACTTTTAACAGCAGTGATGCTGTATATATTACACTTTTAACAGTAGTGATACTGTATATATTACTATTTTAACAGTGTGATACTGTATATATTACACTTTTAACAGTAGTGATGCCGTATATATTACACTTTTAACAGTAGTGATGCTGTATATATTACACTTTTAACAGTGTGATACTGTATATATTACACTTTTAACAGTAGTGATACTGTATATATTACACTTTTAACAGTAGTGATACTGTATATATTACACTTTTAACAGTGTGATACTGTATATATTACACTTTTAACAGCAGTGATACTGTATATATTACACTTTTAACAGTAGTGATACTGTATATATTACACTTTTAACAGTGTGATACTGTATATATTACACTTTTAACAGCAGTGATGCTGTATATATTACACTTTTAACAGTGTGATACTGTATATATTACACTTTTAACAGTAGTGATGCTGTAAATATTACACTTTTAACAGTAGTGATACTGTATATATTACACTTTTAACAGTAGAGATGCTGTATATATTACACTTTTAACAGTAGTGATACTGTATATATTACTATTTTAACAGTGTGATACTGTATATATTACACTTTTAACAGTAGTAATACTGTATATATTACACTTTTAACAGTAGTGATACTGTATATATTACTATTTTAACAGTAGTGATACTGTATATATTACACTTTTAACAGTAGTGATGCTGTATATATTACACTTTTAACAGTAGTGATACTGTATATATTACACTTTTAACAGTAGTGATACTGTATATATTACACTTTTAACAGTAGTGATACTGTATATATTACACTTTTAACAGTAGTGATACTGTATATATTACTATTTTAACAGTAGTGATACTGTATATATTACACTTTTAACAGTAGTGATGCTGTATATATTACACTTTTAACAGTAGTGATGCTGTATATATTACACTTTTAACAGTAGTGATACTGTATATATCACACTTTTAACAGTAGTGATACTGTATATATTACACTTTTAACAGTAGTAATACTGTATATATTACACTTTTAACAGTAGTGATACTGTATATATTACTATTTTAACAGTAGTGATACTGTATATATTACACTTTTAACAGTAGTGATGCTGTAAATATTACACTTTTAACAGTAGTGATGTTGTATATATTACACTTTTAACAGTAGTGATGCTGTATATATTACACTTTTAACAGTAGTGATGCTGTATATATTACACTTTTAACAGTAGTGATACTGTATATATTACACTTTTAACAGTAGTGATGCTGTAAATATTACACTTTTAACAGTAGTGATGCTGTAAATATTACACTTTTAACAGTAGTGATACTGTATATATTACACTTTTAAAAGTGTGATACTGTATATATGACACTTTTAACAGTAGTGATACTGTATATATTACACTTTTAACAGTAGTGATACTGTATATATTACACTTTTAACAGTGTGATACTGTATATATTACACTTTTAACAGCAGTGATGCTGTATATATTACACTTTTAACAGTGTGATACTGTATATATTACACTTTTAACAGTAGTGATGCTGTAAATATTACACTTTTAACAGTAGTGATGCTGTATATATTACACTTTTAACAGTAGTGATGCTGTATATATTACACTTTTAACAGTAGTGATACTGTATATATTACACTTTTAACAGTAGTGATACTGTATATATTACACTTTTAACAGTAGTGATGCTGTATATATTACACTTTTAACAGTAGTGATACTGTATATATTACACTTTTAACAGTAGAGATACTGTATATATTACACTTTTAACAGTAGAGATACTGTATATATTACACTTTTAACAGTAGTGATACTGTATATATTACACTTTTAACAGTAGTGATGCTGTATATCAGGGGTCACCAACCTTATTTCAGCTGAGGGCTACTTTAAGAGCATTAAAATGTTCGAGGGCTACCAGTTAAAAACAAATCCTAAAGACTTAAACGTACACTGTTCACTTATAGGATATTGGCCCCATATTATATTAAAATAGCTTTATTTTGAACTCATACTGAGTCACAAGAACCGAAATAACAAATTTTAAGAATTAGATTCAAGAAAATGAAGTGTTTTACACTTTAGAAAAAGTCCCAAGGGCTACTGGACATGCCCCAAAGGGCCCCTGGGTGCCCGCGGGCACCACGTTGGTGACCCCTGCTGTATATATTACACTTTTAACAGTAGAGATACTGTATATATTACACTTTTAACAGTAGAGATACTGTATATATTACACTTTTAACAGTAGAGATACTGTATATATTACACTTTTAACAGTAGTGATTCTGTATATATTACACTTTTAACAGTAGTGATACTGTATATATTACACTTTTAACAGTAGAGATACTGTATATATTACACTTTTAACAGTAGAGATACTGTATATATTACACTTTTAACAGTAGTGATACTGTATATATTACACTTTTAACAGTAGTGATGCTGTATATATTACACTTTTAACAGTAGTGATACTGTATATATGACACTTTTAACAGTAGTTATCCTGTATATATGACACTTTTAACAGTGATACTGTATATATTACACTTTTAACAGTAGTGATACTGTATATATGACACTTTTAACAGTAGTGATACTGTATATATTACACTTTTAACAGTAGTGATACTGTATATATTACACTTTTAACAGTAGTGATACTGTATATATTACACTTTTAACAGTAGTGATACTGTATAAATTACACTTTTAACAGTAGTGATACTGTATATATTACACTTTTAACAGTAGTGATACTGTATATATGACACTTTTAACAGTAGTGATGCTGTATATATTACACTTTTAACTATAGTGATGCTGTATATATTACACTTTTAACAGTAGTGATGCTGTATATATTACACTTTTAACAGTAGTGATGCTGTATATATTACACTTTTAACAGTAGTGATGCTGTATATATTACACTTTTAACAGTAGTGATACTGTATATATTACACTTTTAACAGTAGTTATCCTGTATATATTACACTTTTAACATTAGTGATACTGTATATATTACACTTTTAACATTAGTGATACTGTATATATTACACTTTTAACAGTAGTGATGCTGTATATATTACACTTTTAACAGTAGTGATGCTGTATATATTACACTTTTAACAGTAGTGATACTGTATATATTACACTTTTAACAGTAGTTATCCTGTATATATTACACTTTTAACATTAGTGATACTGTATATATTACACTTTTAACATTAGTGATACTGTATATATTACACTTTTAACATTAGTGATACTGTATATATTACACTTTTAACAGTAGTGATGCTGTATATATTACACTTTTAACAGCAGTGATGCTGTATATATTACACTTTTAACAGTAGTGATACTGTATATATTACACTTTTAACAGTGTGATACTGTATATATTACACTTTTAACAGTAGTGATACTGTATATATTACACTTTTAACAGTAGTGATGCTGTATATATTACACTTTTAACAGTAGTGATGCTGTATATATTACACTTTTAACAGTGTGATACTGTATATATTACACTTTTAACTGTAGTGATACTGTATATATTACACTTTTAACTGTAGTGATACTGTATATATTACACTTTTAACAGTAGTGATACTGTATATATTACACTTTTAACAGTAGTGATACTGTATATATTACACTTTTAACAGTAGTGATACTGTATATATCACACTTTTAACAGTAGTGATGCTGTATATATTACACTTTAAACAGTAGTGATACTGTATATATTACACTTTTAACAGTAGTGATACTGTATATATCACACTTTTAACTGTAGTGATACTGTATATATTACACTTTTAACAGTAGTGATACTGTATATATTACACTTTTAACAGTAGTGATACTGTATATATTACACTTTTAACAGTAGTGATACTGTATATATTACACTTTTAACAGTAGTGATACTGTATATATCACACTTTTAACAGTAGTGATGCTGTATATATTACACTTTAAACAGTAGTGATGCTGTATATATTACACTTTTAACAGTAGTGATACTGTATATATTACACTTTTAACAGTAGTGATGCTGTATATATTACACTTTTAACAGTAGTGATGCTGTATATATTACACTTTTAACAGTGTGATACTGTATATATTACACTTTTAACAGTAGTGATACTGTATATATTACACTTTTAACAGTAGTGATACTGTATATATTACACTTTTAACAGTAGTGATGCTGTATATATTACACTTTTAACAGTAGTGATGCTGTATATATTACACTTTAAACAGTAGTGATGCTGTATATATTACACTTTTAACAGTAGTGATACTGTATATATTACACTTTTAACAGTAGTGATACTGTATATATTACACTTTTAACAGTAGTGATGCTGTATATATTACACTTTAAACAGTAGTGATGCTGTATATATTACACTTTTAACAGTAGTGATACTGTATATATTACACTTTTAACATTAGTGATACTGTATATATTACACTTTTAACAGTAGTGATACTGTATATATTACACTTTTAACAGTAGTGATGCTGTATATATTACACTTTTAACAGCAGTGATGCTGTATATATTACACTTTTAACAGTGTGATACTGTATATATTACACTTTTAACAGTAGTGATACTGTATATATTACACTTTTAACAGTAGTGATGCTGTATATATTACACTTTTAACAGTAGTGATGCTGTATATATTACACTTTTAACAGTGTGATACTGTATATATTACACTTTTAACAGTAGTGATACTGTATATATTACACTTTTAACAGTAGTGATGCTGTATATATTACACTTTAAACAGTAGTGATGCTGTATATATTACACTTTTAACAGTAGTGATACTGTATATATTACACTTTTAACAGTAGTGATACTGTATATATTACACTTTTAACAGTAGTGATACTGTATATATTACACTTTTAACAGTAGTGATACTGTATATATTACACTTTTAACAGTAGTGATACTGTATATATTACACTTTTAACAGTAGTGATACTGTATATATTACACTTTTAACAGTAGCAGAAGTCGGATACAGTTTATGTAAATGACGAAGCATATCATTCTTTCACAGAAATTGTAATAAAGTTGTATAAAAAAAAGTAAAATCATTTATTACAACAAAAAAGGAAGATAAACCATGGATCACAAGAGGGATTAAAAATGCTTGTAAAAAGAAGGACCGTCTCTATCGCTGTTTTCTAAAAGCTCGAACAAAAGAAACAGAAAAATTAATGACTGTTGATCATCAGGAAAAGGAAAATACAGTGTACAAATACTACAGTGAAAAACTAAATGAGAACAAAAGTAACAAAGGCTACATGGGGTATAATTAACAGTGTTGTAGGAAACAAAATCAAAAGTGCATACCCGAATTACTTTGTTAAAGAAAATATTGAATATTGAGTTCTGTAAATATTTTGCAAATGTAGGATCTACAATTGCAGAAAAAATACCCCAAATAATTCAGAAAACAGAAAATACAATCATAGATAATGTAAACAGTATATTTATTGACCATGTGGAAATAGATGAAATAAGTTGTAAAAAACTGTGGAAACAAGAAATCCGCTGACTGTGAAGGTTTAGACATGATGATCATAAAAAACAGAATTGAATCTATTATCGAGCCATTCACTTATATCTGTAATCTGTCTTTAACGACAGGAACCTTTCCTGAGAAAACGAAAAAAGCGAACATTGTACCTATATACAAAAGCGGAGACAAGAAAAATCACTCCACAGCAACGGCTATAATGGAATTAACTGGAAAAAATAGCAAGAGAAATAAACAGTAAAAACTATTTACAGTAAACTACCGTTGAAATTGCCGAAAAGCCGTTACAGTGTATGGGCAGTTCGACAGTTTCACATCCTGTCATTAATTACGAGAAATGATTGTGTCAAAGTCCCCGCCTGGTTATAACCGGCTGATCACGTGTTATTACATCATGAAACTGGTCCAATTTATCACGTTATCGGCTCCTGAATGCCTGAAGGTCTGACCGCTCTCCTCACATCTGTTTCTGACCAGTGTGGTACCTCCTCATGTGAGGTGTGAGGCCGGACGACCAAGCAAAGGTCTTCCCACACTGCTCACACTCGTACGGTTTCTCCCCAGTGTGGTACCTCCTCATGTGAGCTGTGAGGCTGGATGACTGAGCGAAGGTTTTCCCACACTGCTCACACTCGTATGGTTTCTCTCCAGTGTGGACTCTCATGTGATTTTTAAGAGTAGAAGACATAGTGCACTTGTATCCACACTGCTCACACTCAAAGGGCTTCTCTCCAGTGTGGACGGCCATGTGATGTTTGAGTTGGGGTAACTGAGCAAAGGTCTGGTCACACTGCTCACAGCTGTATGGCTTCTCTCCAGTGTGGACTCTCATGTGTGATATGAGGTGGCTTGACCGAGTGAAGGCCTTCCCACACTGCTCACAGCTGTACGGCCTCTCTCCAGTGTGGATCCTCATGTGAGCTGTGAGGCTGGATGACTGAGTGACGGTTTTCCCACACTGCTCACACTCGTACGGTTTCTCTCCAGTGTGGACGCTCATGTGTTCTTTGAGGTGGTGTAACTGAGTAAAGGTCTGGTCACACTGCTCGCAGCTGTACGGCTTCTCCCCAGTGTGGATCCTCATGTGAGCTGTGAGGCTGGATGACCGAGTGAAGGCCTTACCACACTGCTCACAGCTGTAAGGCCTCTCCCCAGTGTGGATCCTCATGTGTTCTTTGAGGTGGGTTAACTGAGTAAAGGTCTGGTCACACTGCTCGCAGCTGTACGGCTTCTCCCCAGTGTGGATCCTCATGTGAGCTGTGAGGCTGCCTGACTGAGTGAAGGTTTTCCCACACTGCTCACAGCTGTACGGCCTCTCCCCAGTGTGGATCCTCATGTGCATTTCAAGAATTGAAGATGCAGTAAACACATGTCCACACAGGCCACACAGGCCACACTGGGTTTCTCCCCAGTGTGGATCCTCATGTGTGATTTGAGGCTCGATGACTGTGTAAAGGTCTTGTCACACTGCTCACAGCTGTACAGCCTCTCCCCAGTGTGGACTCTCATGTGTGATTTGAGGTGGGGTAACTGACTAAAGGACTTGTCACACTGCTCACAGCTGTACGGCCTCTCCCCAGTGTGGATCCTCATGTGCCTTTCAAGATTTGCAGATATAGTAAACACATGTCCACACAGGCCACACTCAAGGGACTTCCTTTTCTTGAGTCGTTTCAGCTTCTGTGACTCCTCCCCACACTCCTCACGGCTGCATTTCTTTCCCTGTGTGCGGGGAGTCTTCAGAGGCTGAGCTGGGTCCATTTCTCTGCAGACACAAACAGGAGTCATTATTCTGTAAATAACCCTCCCTCTCAGGAAATGTTTCTCCTCCTCTGCTGCTCACTTTGTTTCTGTCTCATGTAAAGATTGTCCTGCGTATAAATGATCTTCGCTTTAATGAGAGCTTAAACCAGCGCATTCACCTTTGTAGCTCCAGTGGTTTGACAGTGAGGGCGACGCAGAGGGGGCGGGGCCAGAGGGGGCGGGGCCAGAGCGCAGAGTCTGATGTTCAGAATGAGCCAAAGCAAAACCCTCAGCTTTACCCGTTCACACCCACAGCCTCGCTTTCAAAACTACTCAAAACTGACATTTTCATTTCATATGTGAGTGTTTACTTAGACGTTCTTACTGCCTCTCACTCGAGCAAAACTGTTTGGAAAACCTGCTTCACAGTAATAATGGATGAAATAGATGTTATTCCTCATGTGAAAGTAGGGGGTTCGTGACTCGTGCACGGCTGCACCCGCTGCCCTGGGGCAGACTCCGGGGCGGAGGTTTGGTGGGGCTGTGGGTGGGGACACTTTAGTGACACATCTGAGTCAAGTCTTTGTGAAAGATCGCACGATATCACTTTAATTACAGCACCTTGATACATTGTAACTTCATTTAGTACAATGTAATGTGCTCTATAACAATTAGGGCTGCTCGATTATTGAAAAAACAATAATCACGATTATTTTTGTCATAATTGAAATCACGATTATTCAAACGATTATTTGTTGCCTTTAAAAAATCCAGCAAAAAAGTGACAAAAATCCAAAAATTAAAAATCAGGAAAAAAAAATTAGAAAAAAAATATTGAAAAAAAAAAAAAAAATATTGAAAAAAAAAATTATAATCGATTTTTTGAGATTATGCTAATTTTGTAATCGTTTACTGTTGTAATCGAAATCGTAATCGAATTTCGATTAATTGCACAGCCCTAATAACAATGTGTAATAACCTGGACCTATGGGTTAGATACTGTGGTGTATTAACACTATTAAAATTGTCTGTTAAGGTTGACCCTGAAGACTTGCCGTAGTTAGCCTTCATGTATACTGCGCATGGTCCCCACACAAACCTACACCCATGGGTGGAGTGATGGAAGCGAGGCCAGTCTGCACCACCTGCATGTGCGACACCCTCCACTCACTCCCCACATTCACTCAGGCTCCTGCTCCCAAACGCTGCAACCAAACAGCTTCAGGACGAGACAAGTGTTTTTGATCACTTCAAATACAGGAAATTACATCTGAATCTTTAAAAAATTCCTAGGGGAGGAGCCCCAGACCCCCCGGCGTAAAGAATGATCCGGACCTCACTGTTACATCCTGGCTACGGCCCTGGCTGTGGGTAAACGTCTTTGTAGTTCTAAGTCCTAACGACCACTGTTCACACACAATAACCTGAGTGTGAACTTTCAGTAAAGAAATCTAAATCAAATCTTTAAGTTTCTGGTTGTAAACATGACAAAGTGTGTATTAGTACTTTCGAGATACTCTGTGTTTTGTATATGGACAAACCAGCTGCGTGTTTTAAGTGTAGCGACATTTGCTTTATTTACTAGGATATTTAAACTCATCATAAGTTCAGAGCCTTCTGATAAACAAATAGGACGAGGTCGGACAGTTTACTTTACACACACACGGGAGGGGGGCGCCTTCGTTTCTTGGTTGACCCGCCCCTCAAAATGCCTGACACTGATTGGCTAAACTCACCATCGCATTAAATCATCATGTGAAGCTTCTCACATTTATATTTAGCCACGAAAATGAAAACGAGAGAAACCGCCTTCCTTTGAGCAGGAACACAGCGCCGTCTGATGTGAGTCTGTGTGCAGTGACTCGCTGATGTGAGTGTGTGTGCAGTGACTCGCTGATGTGAGTGTGTGTGCAGTGACTCGCTGATGTGAGTCTGTGTGCAGTGACTCGCTGATGTGAGTCTGTGTGCAGTGACTCACCTGTGCAGAGACTCCTGGAGCAGCTCAGACTCGGAGATTTCGTCCTCGTGGCTCTTCCTGTGTTTGCAAATGTCCTTCAGCTCAAACACAGAGTCCAGAGTCCAGCTGAAACCAGTCACGTGGAGCTTTTATAGCCCCGCCCCCTCACTCTGCTGCCCCCCCCCCCTCACTCTGCTGCCCGAGGAAACAGGAAACAGCTACAACTTTGGATTCAAAAAGTACAAAATGCTACAAAACCATGATTGAAATTCAACATTATTTATTTACAGTGACTTTGAAAAACAATATTTTATTCAAGTTTTTATAAACAAGAAAAGTGTCCGGAAATAAAAGTCCTTGAGTTCAGTCCTGTCTGTCCCAGCGTTTGGAAACATGATCCTCTTCATTACAGCGTGAGGCGTGGGCAGCAGCGCCCCCTGGAGGTGAGCAGGTGCTATACACTCAGCGCTGTGCTCTGTGAGGACGACGACTCTGCAACACAAACAGGACGAGTGAAAGTCCAGCAGCACAAAAAGCTCTAACATCGAGGATGCGTTTTTGTAAGCCGTATATATTACACTTTTAACAGTAGTGATGCTGTATATATTACACTTTTAACAGCAGTGATGCCGTATATATTACACTTTTAACTGTAGTGATGCCGTATATATTACACTTTTAACAGTAGTGATACTGTATATATTACACTTTTAACAGTAGTGATACTGTATATATTACACTTTTAACAGTAGTGATGCCGTATATATTACACTTTTAACAGTAGTGATGCTGTATATATTACACTTTTAACAGTAGTGATACTGTATATATTACACTTTTAACAGTAGTGATACTGTATATATTACACTTTTAACAGTAGCGATGCTGTATATATTACACTTTTAACAGTAGCGATACTGTATATATTACACTTTTAACAGCAGCGATACTGTATATATAACACTTTTAACAGTAGTGATGCTGTATATATTACACTTTTAACAGTAGTGATACTGTATATATTACACTTTTAACAGTAGTGATACTGTATATATTACACTTTTAACAGTAGTGATGCTGTATATATTACACTTTTAACAGTAGTGATACTGTATATATTACACTTTTAACAGTAGTGACACTGTATATATTACACTTTTAACAGCAGTGATACTGTATATATTACACTTTTAAGATAAGATAAGATAAACCTTTATTCATCTCACAAAGGAGAAATTCACTTGTTACAGTCGGCGTTACTTCACAGTCTTATTGTACAGTCTGACAGCAGTGGGGATGAAGGCTTTGCGGTAGCGCTCCGTCCTGCACTGAGGGTGTCTCAGTCTGCCACTGAGAGAGCTGCTCAGCTCCTCTACAGTCCCGTGCAGTGGGTGGGAGGTGTTGTCCATGATGGAGGTGAGCTTGGCTAACACCCTCCTGTCCCTCACCTCCTCCACAGAGTCCAGGGGGCAGCCCAGGACGGAGCTGGCCCTCCTGACCAGCTTGTTCAGTCTGTTCTTGTCCCGCTCTGTGCTGCCCGGGGCCCAGCACATTGCAGCGTAGTGGAGAGCAGAGGCCACCACAGAGTCATAAAAAGTCCTGAGCAGAGGCCTGCTCACTCCGAACGACCTCAGTCTCCTCAGAAGGTGGAGGCGACTTTGGCCCTTCTTGTACAGGGCGTTGGTGTTGTGGGACCAGTCCAGTTTATTGTTGAGGTGAACACCCAGGTACTTGAAACTGTCCACCTCCTCAATGTCCTCCCCCTGGATGTTCAGCGGTGTGTGCGGTAGTGGCTTCCTCGTGAAGTCGATCACCATCTCCTTCGTCTTACTGATGTTCAAGCACAGGTGGTTGCGCTCACACCAGTCCACAAAGTCTATGATGACTGACCGGTACTCCAGGTCGTTCCCCTTAGACACACAGCCCACGATGGCGGAGTCGTCGGAGAACTTCTGGAGATGACAACTGTCCGTGTTGTATGTGAAGTCCGATGTATAGATGGTGAAGAGAAACGGTGAGAGGACGGTGCCCTGAGGGGCCCCGGTGCTGCAGACGACCACCTCAGACTCACAGCTGCGCAGCCGCACATACTGTGGTCGGTCCGTGAGGTAGTCGATGGTCCATGCGGTGAGATGTTCATCCACTCCCGCGTCCTCCAGCTTCCCCCGCAGCAGCGCCGGCCTGATGGTGTTGAAGGCACTGGAGAAGTCAAAGAACATGACCCTCACAGCGTTCCCGGCGTGCTCCAGGTGCGTGAGCGCCCGTTCCGACAGGTAGATGACAGCATCCTCCACTCCGATGTTGGGTCTGTAAGCAAACTGCAGCGGGTCAAGGGTGGGGCTTACCACAGAGCGGAGGTGGGTGAGGATGAGCCGCTCCATCGTCTTCATCAGGTGGGAGGTCAGGGCGACTGGTCTGTAGTGGGCCGGTTCCCTGGCGTGCGCTGTTTTAGGAACTGGAATCAGACAGGAGGTCTTCCACAGGACGGGGACCTTCTCCAGGCTGAGGCTCAGGTTGTAGATGTGGCAGAGGACCCCGGAGAGCTGGTCTGCGCAGGTCCTCAGCAGCCTGGGACTGATGCCATCTGGTCCTGCAGCTTTCCCCCGCTTCAGTCGCCTCAGCTCCCTCCTCACCTGGTCCGGTGTGATGGAGAGGGGGGAGTGAGGGGGGGACCGGTGTGGGGGTGGACTGCCGGGGGTGGGGCAGGTGCTAGAGGAAGTCCGTATGATGGGGGCTGGAGACGTGGGTGCAGGGGGGCTGGAGGCAGGTGAAGGTGGTCGGGGGAGGGGGGCAGTGTCCACTGTGCTGGAGACGCGTGAAGAGGAGGGAGTGGGGGGAGAATCAAACCGGTTGAAATGTTGGTTGAATTCATCCGCCCCGCGCTGGTCTCCATCAGCTGTCCCTCTGGCACTCTGTCCAAAACCGGAGATGTTCTTCAGTCCCCTCCACACGTCCCGTGCGTTGCCCTGCGCCAGCTTCTGCTCCAGCTTCTCGCCATAGTCCTTCTTGGCCTTCCTGATCCTCCACTGGAGTTCGTGCTGGACTCTCCTCTGCTCCTCTCTGTCCCCTGAGTTGAAAGCCCTTTTCTTTTGGTTCAGGAGGGCTTTAAGTTCAGGGGTCACCCAGGGGTGGTTGTTGGAGAAACACCGTACCTTCCGGGTTGGTACAGTGTTTTCCACACAGAAGTTGATGTAGTCTGTGATGCAGTGGGTCAGGCTGTCGATGTCATCTCCATGAGAGCTGCAGATCATGTTCCAGTCTGTGGTCTGGAAACAGTCCCTAAGTCTCTCTTCAGCCTCTTCACTCCACACTTTCACAGACCTCTTCTGTGCTGGCTCTCTTCGCACCTTGGGTGTGTAATCCGGCCGCAGTAGGACGAGATTGTGGTCTGAGCGTCCGAGCGGGGGGAGGGGGGCAGAGGTGTAAGCGCCCTTCACGTTAGCATACAGAAGGTCCAGGGTCTTATTGTTCCTTGTGTGGCACTTAACATACTGCGTGAGTGTGGGGATAGTGGCAGAAAGAGAGGCGTGATTAAAGTCACCGGTGATGAGCAGCAGGGCGCGGGGGTGACGCATCTGGGTCTGGGTCACGGTACTGTGGATGCGCTCACAGGCTGCGGCGGCGTCGGCCGAGGGGGGGATATACAAGCACAACACCACCATGTGTGAAAACTCCCTCGGTAGATACCTAGGCCTCATGCTGACGACGATCATCTCCAGGTCCCGGGTGCATATCTGTTCTTTCACGTGCACGTGTCCGGGGTGGCACCATCTCTCATTCACAAACACAGCTACTCCACCGCCTTTCTTCTTCCCGCTCCCCTCCACACACCGGTCTGCGCGCGCGAGTTTAAATCCGTCCAGGGAAACCACAGAGTCCGGTATATTCCCGTTCAGCCACGTCTCCGTAAAGCACATCAGTCCGCACTCCCGATAAGCCCTCTGATGTCGGGTCAGTGCGGCCAGCTCCTCGGTCTTGTTCACGATGGAGCGCACATTACCCAGGATGACGGAGGGTAGCCATCTTCTCCTCTTGCGTCCACCTCTGCAGCCTCTGCGTTTTCTGCGTATCTCGGCGGGGATCACCGGCCTCTCCACATGCATGAGAGGTGAGTCCTTGAGTCCGAGAAGCTGTTCCCGTGAATAAACAAGAGGACTGTGTGTGTCACCGTGGCAACGAGAACAACAAAAAGATGCAGATCCCAAAAATGCTGAAGACATTGCAAATAAAAGGGAAAGTGCAACAAAAAAACAGCTTCCCCTGTGCACAAATGCACAATGTCTAGTCTACTTGATGAAATTTAAAAAAAAAACACGTCTATAAATAAAGATAAAAGCAAAAAGTGTAAGAGAGGTAACAGAGCCAACGCAACTAGCTGCCAGTTAGGGCCGGCGCCATAGCAACAAACAGTAGTGATACTGTATATATTACACTTTTAACAGTAGTGATACTGTATATATTACACTTTTAACAGTAGTGATACTGTATATATTACACTTTTAACAGTAGTGATGCTGTATATATTACACTTTTAACAGTAGTGATACTGTATATATTACACTTTTAACAGTAGTGATACTGTATATATTACACTTTTAACAGTAGTGATACTGTATATATTACACTTTTAACAGTAGTGATACTGTATAAATTACACTTCTAACAGTAGTGATACTGTATATATTACACTTTTAACAGTAGTGATACTGTATATATTACACTTTTAACAGTAGTGATACTGTATAAATTACACTTTTAACAGTAGTGATACTGTATATATTACACTTTTAACAGCAGTGATACTGTATATATTACACTTTTAACAGTGTGATACTGTATATATTACACTTTTAACAGTAGTGATACTGTATAAATTACACTTTTAACAGTAGTGATACTGTATATATTACACTTTTAACAGTAGTGATACTGTATATATTACACTTTTAACAGTAGTGATACTGTATAAATTACACTTTTAACAGTAGTGATGCTGTATATATAACACTTTTAACAGTAGTGATGCTGTATATATTACACTTTTAACAGTAGTGATACTGTATATATTACACTTTTAACAGTAGTGAATCTGTATATATTACACTTTTAACAGTAGTGATGCCGTATATATTACACTTTTAACAGTAGTGATGCTGTATATATTACACTTTTAACAGTAGTGATGCTGTATATATTACACTTTTAACAGTAGTGATACTGTATATATTACACTTTTAACAGTAGTGATGCTGTATATATTACACTTTTAACAGTAGTGATGCCGTATATATTACACTTTTAACAGTAGTGATGCCGTATATATTACACTTTTAATAGTAGTGATGCCGTATATATTACACTTTTAACAGTAGTGATACTGTATATATTACACTTTTAACAGTAGTGATGCTGTATATATTACACTTTTAACAGTAGTGATGCTGTATATATTACACTTTTAACAGTAGTGATACTGTATATATTACACTTTTAACAGTAGTGATACTGTATATATTACACTTTTAACAGTAGTGATACTGTATATATTACACGTTTAACAGCAGTGATACTGTATATATTACACTTTTAACAGCAGTGATACTGTATATATTACACTTTTAACAGCAGTGATGCTGTATATATTACACTTTTAACAGCAGTGATACTGTATAAATTACACTTTTAACAGCAGTGATACTGTATATATTACACTTTTAACAGCAGTGATACTGTATATATTACACTTTTAACAGTAGTGATACTGTATATATTACACTTTTAACAGTAGTGATACTGTATATATTACACTTTTAACAGTAGTGATACTGTATAAATTACACTTTTAACAGTAGTGATACTGTATAAATTACACTTTTAACAGCAGTGATACTGTATATATTACACTTTTAACAGTAGTGATACTGTATAAATTACACTTTTAACAGTAGTGATACTGTATAAATTACACTTTTAACAGTAGTGATACTGTATAAATTACACTTTTAACAGTAGTGATACTGTATATATTACACTTTTAACAGTAGTGATACTGTATATATTACACTTTTAACAGTAGTGATACTGTATAAATTACACTTTTAACAGTAGTGATACTGTATATATTACACTTTTAACAGCAGTGATACTGTATATATAACACTTTTAACAGTAGTGATGCTGTATATATTACACTTTTAACAGTAGTGATACTGTATATATTACACTTTTAACAGTAGTGATACTGTATATATTACACTTTTAACAGCGGTGATACTGTATATATTACACTTTTAACAGTAGTGATACTGTATATATTACACTTTTAACAGTAGTGATGCCGTATATATTACACTTTTAACAGTAGTGATACTGTATATATTACACTTTTAACAGTAGTGATACTGTATATATTACACTTTTAACAGTAGTGATGCCGTATATATTACACTTTTAACAGTAGTGATGCCGTATATATTACACTTTTAACAGTAGTGATGCTGTATATATTACACTTTTAACAGTAGTGATGCTGTATATATTACACTTTTAACAGTAGTGATGCTGTATATATTACACTTTTAACAGTAGTGATGCTGTATATATTACACTTTTAACAGTAGTGATGCCGTATATATTACACTTTTAACAGTAGTGATGCTGTATATATTACACTTTTAACAGTAGTGATACTGTATATATTACACTTTTAACAGTAGTGATGCCGTATATATTACACTTTTAACAGTAGTGATGCTGTATATATTACACTTTTAACAGTAGTGATACTGTATATATTACACTTTTAACAGTAGTGATGTTGTATATATTACACTTTTAACAGTAGTGATGCTGTATATATTACACTTTTAACAGTAGTGATGCCGTATAAATTACACTTTTAACAGTAGTGATACTGTATATATTACACTTTTAACAGTAGTGATACTGTATATATTACACTTTTAACAGCAGTGATACTGTATATATAACACTTGTAGCAGTAGTGATGCTGTATATATTACACTTTTAACAGTAGTGATACTGTATATATTACACTTTTAACAGTAGTGATACTGTATATATTACACTTTTAACAGCAGTGATACTATATATATAACACTTTTAACAGTAGTGATACTGTATATATTACACTTTTAACAGTAGTGATACTGTATATATTACACGTTTAACAGTAGTGATGCCGTATATATTACACTTTTAACAGTAGTGATGCTGTATATATTACACTTTTAACAGTAGTGATGCTGTATATATTACACTTTTAACAGTAGTGATGCTGTATATATTACACTTTTAACAGTAGTGATGCTGTATATATTACACTTTTAACAGCAGTAATACTGTATATATTACACTTTTAACAGTAGTGATACTGTATATATTACACTTTTAACAGTAGTGATGCTGTATATATTACACTTTTAACAGTAGTGATGCTGTATATATTACACTTTTAACAGTAGTGATACTGTATATATTACACTTTTAACAGTAGTGATACTGTATATATTACACTTTTAACAGTAGTGATGTTGTATATATTACACTTTTCACAGTAGTGATGCTGTATATATTACACTTTTAACAGTAGTGATACTGTATATATTACACTTTTAACAGTAGTGATACTGTATATATTACACTTTTAACAGTAGTGATGTTGTATATATTACACTTTTCACAGTAGTGATGCTGTATATATTACACTTTTAACAGTAGTGATACTGTATATATTACACTTTTAACAGTAGTGATGCTGTATATATTACACTTTTCACAGTAGTGATGCTGTATATATGACACTTTTAACAGTAGTGATGCTGTATATATTACACTTTTAACAGTAGTGATGTTGTATATATTACACTTTTAACAGTAGTGATGCTGTATATATTACACTTTTAACAGTAGTGATACTGTATATATTACACTTTTCACAGTAGTGATACTGTATATATTACACTTTTAACATTAGTGATACTGTATATATTACACTTTTAACAGTAGTGATACTGTATATATTACGCTTTTAACAGTAGTGATACTGTATATATTACACTTTTCACAGTAGTGATACTGTATATATTACACTTTTAACAGTAGTGATGCTGTATATATTACACTTTTAACAGTAGTAATACTGTATATATTACACTTTTAACAGCAGTAATACTGTATATATTACACTTTTAACAGTAGTGATACTGTATATATTACTATTTTAACAGTGTGATACTGTATATATTACACTTTTAACAGTAGTGATACTGTATATATTACACTTTTAACAGTAGTGATACTGTATATATTACACTTTTAACAGTAGTGATGCTGTATATATTACACTTTTAACAGTAGTGATGCTGTATATATTACACTTTTAACAGTAGTAATACTGTATATATTACACTTTTAACAGCAGTAATACTGTATATATTACACTTTTAACAGTAGTGATACTGTATATATTACTATTTTAACAGTAGTGATACTGTATATATTACACTTTTAACAGTAGTGATACTGTATATATTACACTTTTAACAGTAGTGATGCCGTATATATTACACTTTTAACAGTAGTGATGCCGTATATATTACACTTTTAACAGTAGTGATGCTGTATATATTACACTTTTAACAGTAGTGATGCTGTATATATTACACTTTTAACAGTAGTGATGCTGTATATATTACACTTTTAACAGTAGTGATGCTGTATATATTACACTTTTAACAGTAGTGATGCCGTATATATTACACTTTTAACAGTAGTGATGCTGTATATATTACACTTTTAACAGTAGTGATACTGTATATATTACACTTTTAACAGTAGTGATGCCGGATATATTACACTTTTAACAGTAGTGATGCTGTATATATTACACTTTTAACAGTAGTGATACTGTATATATTACACTTTTAACAGTAGTGATGTTGTATATATTACACTTTTAACAGTAGTGATGCTGTATATATTACACTTTTAACAGTAGTGATGCCGTATAAATTACACTTTTAACAGTAGTGATACTGTATATATTACACTTTTAACAGTAGTGATACTGTATATATTACACTTTTAACAGCAGTGATACTGTATATATAACACTTGTAGCAGTAGTGATGCTGTATATATTACACTTTTAACAGTAGTGATACTGTATATATTACACTTTTAACAGTAGTGATACTGTATATATTACACTTTTAACAGCAGTGATACTATATATATAACACTTTTAACAGTAGTGATACTGTATATATTACACTTTTAACAGTAGTGATACTGTATATATTACACGTTTAACAGTAGTGATGCCGTATATATTACACTTTTAACAGTAGTGATGCTGTATATATTACACTTTTAACAGTAGTGATGCTGTATATATTACACTTTTAACAGTAGTGATGCTGTATATATTACACTTTTAACAGTAGTGATGCTGTATATATTACACTTTTAACAGTAGTGATGCTGTATATATTACACTTTTAACAGTAGTGATACTGTATATATTACACTTTTAACAGTAGTGATACTGTATATATTACACTTTTAACAGTAGTGATACTGTATATATTACACTTTTAACAGTAGTGATGCTGTATATATTACACTTTTAGCAGTAGTGATGCTGTATATATTACACTTTTAACAGTAGTGATGCTGTATATATTACACTTTTAACAGTAGTGATGCTGTATATATTACACTTTTAACAGTAGTAATACTGTATATATTACACTTTTAACAGCAGTAATACTGTATATATTACACTTTTAACAGTAGTGATACTGTATATATTACACTTTTAACAGTAGTGATGCTGTATATATTACACTTTTAACAGTAGTGATGCTGTATATATTACACTTTTAACAGTAGTGATACTGTATATATCACACTTTTAACAGTAGTGATGCTGTATATATTACACTTTTAACAGCAGTAATACTGTATATATTACACTTTTAACAGTAGTGATACTGTATATATTACACTTTTAACAGTAGTGATGCTGTATATATTACACTTTTAACAGTAGTGATGCTGTATATATTACACTTTTAACAGTAGTGATACTGTATATATTACACTTTTAACAGTAGTGATACTGTATATATTACACTTTTAACAGTAGTGATGTTGTATATATTACACTTTTCACAGTAGTGATGCTGTATATATTACACTTTTAACAGTAGTGATACTGTATATATTACACTTTTAACAGTAGTGATACTGTATATATTACACTTTTAACAGTAGTGATGTTGTATATATTACACTTTTCACAGTAGTGATGCTGTATATATTACACTTTTAACAGTAGTGATACTGTATATATTACACTTTTAACAGTAGTGATGCTGTATATATTACACTTTTCACAGTAGTGATGCTGTATATATGACACTTTTAACAGTAGTGATGCTGTATATATTACACTTTTAACAGTAGTGATGTTGTATATATTACACTTTTAACAGTAGTGATGCTGTATATATTACACTTTTAACAGTAGTGATACTGTATATATTACACTTTTCACAGTAGTGATACTGTATATATTACACTTTTAACATTAGTGATACTGTATATATTACACTTTTAACAGTAGTGATACTGTATATATTACGCTTTTAACAGTAGTGATACTGTATATATTACACTTTTCACAGTAGTGATACTGTATATATTACACTTTTAACAGTAGTGATGCTGTATATATTACACTTTTAACAGTAGTAATACTGTATATATTACACTTTTAACAGCAGTAATACTGTATATATTACACTTTTAACAGTAGTGATACTGTATATATTACACTTTTAACAGTAGTGATGCTGTATATATTACACTTTTAACAGTAGTGATGCTGTATATATTACACTTTTAACAGTAGTGATGCTGTATATATTACACTTTTAACAGTAGTGATACTGTATATATCACACTTTTAACAGTAGTGATGCTGTATATATTACACTTTTAACAGCAGTAATACTGTATATATTACACTTTTAACAGTAGTGATACTGTATATATTACACTTTTAACAGTAGTGATGCTGTATATATTACACTTTTAACAGTAGTGATACTGTATATATTACACTTTTAACAGTAGTGATACTGTATATATTACACTTTTAACAGTAGTGATACTGTATATATTACACTTTTAACAGTAGTGATACTGTATATATTACACTTTTAACAGTAGTGATACTGTATATATTACACTTTTAACAGTAGTGATACTGTATATATTACACTTTTAACAGTAGTGATACTGTATATATTACACTTTTAACAGTAGTGATGTTGTATATATTACACTTTTCACAGTAGTGATGCTGTATATATTACACTTTTAACAGTAGTGATACTGTATATATTACACTTTTAACAGTAGTGATGCTGTATATATTACACTTTTCACAGTAGTGATGCTGTATATATGACACTTTTAACAGTAGTGATGCTGTATATATTACACTTTTAACAGTAGTGATGTTGTATATATTACACTTTTAACAGTAGTGATGCTGTATATATTACACTTTTAACAGTAGTGATACTGTATATATTACACTTTTCACAGTAGTGATACTGTATATATTACACTTTTAACATTAGTGATACTGTATATATTACACTTTTAACAGTAGTGATACTGTATATATTACACTTTTAACAGTAGTGATGCTGTATATATTACGCTTTTAACAGTAGTGATACTGTATATATTACACTTTTAACAGTAGAGATACTGTATATATTACACTTTTAACAGTAGTGATACTGTATATATTACACTTTTCACAGTAGTGATACTGTATATATTACACTTTTAACAGTAGTGATACTGTATATATTACACTTTGAACAGTAGCAGAAGTCGGATACAGTTTATGTAAATGACGAAGCATATCATTCTTTCACAGAAATTGTAATAAAGTTGTATTAAAAAAAAAGTAAAATCATTTATTACAACAAAAAAGGAAGATGAACCATGGATCACAAGAGGGATTAAAAATGCTTGTAAAAAGAAGGACCGTCTCTATCGCTGTTTTCTAAAAGCTCGAACAAAAGAAGCAGAAAAATAAATGACTGTTGATCATCAGGAAAAGGAAAAAGGAAAACTACAGTGAAAAACTAAATGAGAACAAAAGTAACAAAGGCTACATGGGGTATAATTAACAGTGTTGTAGGAAACAAAATAAAAGTGCAAACCCGAATTACTTTGTTAAAGAAAATATTGAAATATCCGAGGAGAAAAAAATTACAAACGAGTTCTGTAAATATTTTGCAAATGTAGGATCTACAATTGCAGAAAAAATACCCCAAATAATACAGAAAACAGAAAATACAATCATAGATAATGCAAACAGTATATTTATTGACCATGTGGAAATAGATGAAATAAGTTGTAAAAAACTGTGGAAACAAGAAATCAGCTGACTGTGAAGGTTTAGACATGACGATCATAAAAAACAGAATTGAATCTATTATCGAGCAGTTCACTTATATCTGTAATCCGTCTTTAACGACAGGAACTTTTCCTGAGAAAACGAAAAAAGCGAACATTGTACCTATATACAAAAGCGGAGACAAGAAAAATCACTCCACAGCAACGGCTATAATGGAATTAACTGGAAAAAATAGCAAGACAAATAAACAGTAAAAACTATTTACAGTAAACTACCGTTGAAATTGACGAAAAACCGTTACAGTGTATGGGCAGTTCGACAGTTTCACATCCTGTCATTAATTACGAGAAATGATTGTGTCAAAGTCCCCGCCTGGTTATAACCGGCTGATCACGTGTTATTACATCATGAAACTGGTCCAATTTATCACGTTATCGGCTCCTGAATGCCTGAAGGTCTGACCGCACTCCTCACATCTGTTTCTGACCAGTGTGGTACCTCCTCATGTGAGCTGTGAGGCCGGATGACCAAGTGAAGGTTTTCCCACACTGCTCACACTCGTATGGTTTCTCTCCAGTGTGGACTCTCATGTGATTTTTAAGAGTAGAAGACATAGTGCACTTGTATCCACACTGCTCACACTCAAAGGGCTTCTCTCCAGTGTGGACGGTCATGTGATGTTTGAGTTGGGGTAACTGAGCAAAGGTCTGGTCACACTGCTCACAGCTGTATGGCTTCTCTCCAGTGTGGACTCTCATGTGTGATATGAGGAGGTCTGACCGAGTGAAGGCCTTCCCACACTGCTCACAGCTGTACGGCCTCTCCCCAGTGTGGATCCTCATGTGTTCTTTGAGGTGGGTTAACTGAGTAAAGGTCTGGTCACACTGCTCGCAGCTGTACAGCCTCTCCCCAGTGTGGATCCTCATGTGCATTTCAAGAATTGAAGATGCAGTAAACACATGTCCACACAGGCCACACTCAAAGGGTTTCTCCCCAGTGTGGATCCTCATGTGTGATTTGAGGTTCGATGACTGAGTAAAGGTCTTGTCACACTGCTCACAGCTGTACGGCCTCTCCCCAGTGTGGATCCTCATGTGTGCTTTGAGGTGGGGTAACTGACTAAAGGACTTGTCACACTGCTCACAGCTGTACAGCCTCTCCCCAGTGTGGACTCTCATGTGCCTTTCAAGATTTGCAGATGCAGTAAACACATGTCCACACAGGCCACACTCAAGGGACTTCCTTTTCTTGAGTCGTTTTAGCTTCTGTGACTTCTTTGACTCCTCCCCACACTCCTCACGGCTGCATTTCTTTCCCTGTGCGCGGGGAGTCTTCAGAGGCTGAGCTGGGTCCATTTCTCTGCAGACACAAACAGGAGTCATTATTCTGTAAATAACCCTCCCTCTCAGGAAATGTTTCTCCTCCTCTGCTGCTCACTTTGTTTCTGTCTCATGTAAAGATTGTCCTGCGTGTAAATGATCTTCGCTTTAATGAGAGCTTAAACCAGCGCATTCACCTTTGTAGCTCCCAGCGGTTTGACAGTGAGGGCGACGCAGAGGGGGCGGGGCCAGAGGGGGCGGGGCCAGAGCGCAGAGTCTGATGTTCAGAATGAGCCAAAGCAAAACCCTCAGCTTTACCCGTTCACACCCACAGCCTCGCTTTCAAAACTACTCAAAACTGACATTTTCATTCCATATGTGAGTGTTTACTTAGACGTTCTTACTGCCTCTCACTCGAGCAAAACTGTTTGGAAAACCTGCTTCACAGTAATAATGGATGAAATATATGTTATTCCTCATGTCAAAGTAGGGGGTTCGTGACTCGTGCACGGCTGCACCCGCTGCCCTGGGGCAGACTCAGGGGCGGAGCTTTGGTGGTGCTGTGGGTGGGGACACTTTAGTGACACATCTGAGTCAAGTCTTTGTGAAAGATCGCACGATATCACTTTAATCACAGCACCTTGATACATTGTAACTTGATTTAGTACAATGTAATGTGCTCTATAACAATTAGGGCTGCTCGATTATTGAAAAAACAATAATCACGATTATTTTTGTCATAATTGAAATCACGATTATTCAAACGATTATTTGTTGCCTTTAAAAAATCCATCAAAAAAGTGACAAAAATCCATAAAAAAAAGACAAAAATCCAGCAAAAAAAGACAAAAATCCATCAAAAAAGTGACAAAATTCCATCAAAAAAATTACAAAAATCCAGCAAAAAAGTGACAAAAATCCAAAAATTAAAAATCAGGAAAAAAAAATTAGAAAAAAAATATTGAAAAAAAATAAAAAAATATTGAAAAAAAAAATTATAATCGATTTTTTTGAGATTATGCTAATTTTGTAATCGTTTACTGTTGTAATCGAAATCGTAATCGAATTTCGATTAATTGCACAGCCCTAATAACAATGTGTAATAACCTGGACCTATGGGTTAGATACTGTGGTGTATTAACACTAGGGGTGTAACGGTTCACGGGGATGTATTGAACCGTTCGGTTCGGCCTGTTCGGTTCGGTCCACTTGCGTACCGTTTCGGTGTATTATTTTCATTAAATAATGTAAATTTATTATTAGCGTCATATTAAGTGCTGCGGAACAAAGTTCCTACGCGAGTTTCCGCACGGACGCTATAGAAGCTGCATGAGTAGCTGAGAGAAACTACAGTCGTTGAAGGCGCTGGCTTTAAGTATTTGATTAAAAGTCTTGAGCCTCGCTACAATATCCCATCACGTCCGCACTTCAGCCAAATTGTTATACCAGCGCTCAGAGCCGGTTCTTCCTATACGCAAACTACGCAAGGTGCGTAGTGTTGTTTCACTGATTAATCAACGCGTTGTTACGGAGACAGGCTCTTCCAGCGCGCACTCACTCTCCGCCTACATCGCCACATATAACACCAAAACGGAGTAGTCTGGTGAAGTGAATGAGCAGGAGAGACCGACCGCCTTCCCCCTGTCTCATCCAAAGCGCGAGTGCTTCTCCGCTCGTGTCCCGCTCGGCCGTCTGTCTCCCGGTGCTCGCTTCGCCTCATGCGCGGCTCCTCCGCGGTTGCATCACGTCACCTGTGTCCCGGGCGCAGCTCTCATGTTTTCTCTGCGCGGACTCTGGGCCTCACTCTCATTTAAACCCTCTTCTTACTGTGTCTGGTGAGTCTAGAGTATCAGGACAGTAGTTTGGCGAGTAGACGAGAGTAAAGCCGTTCACTGTGGCCTTTTTGTTGAGTTGAATCCACATGGTTCTCATGAGTTACAGTAACTCTCATTGTAAGAGTGCAATTTATTTAAAATATCACCCAAATGGGTCACTTTTATTCATTTTATGCAATAATTCTATTGTTTATTGGCAGCTTTTCAAAAGAAAAATTTTGTTAGTTCTTATTTATTTGTACCGAAAATTAACCGAACCGAGCCCTCCAAAACCGTGAACCGAACCGAATACAATTTTAGCGTACCGTTACACCCCTAATTAACACTATTAAAATTGTCTGTTAAGGTTGACCCTGAAGACTTGCCGTAGTTAGCCTTCATGTATACTGCGCATGGTCCCCACGCAAACCTACACCCATGGGTGGAGTGATGGAAGCGAGGCCAGTCTGCACCACCTGCATGTGCGACACCCTCCACTCACTCCCCACATTCACTCAGGCTCCTGCTCCCAAACGCTGCAGCCAAACAGCTTCAGGACGAGACAAGTGTTTTTGATCACTTCAAATACAGGAAATTACATCTGAATCTTTAAAAAATTCCTAGGGGAGGAGCCCCAGACCCCCCGGCTTAAAGAATGATCCGGACCTCACTGTTTTTTACATCCTGGCTACGGCCCTGGCTGTGGGTAAACGTCTTTGTAGTTCTAAGTCCTAACGACCACTGTTCACACACAATAACCTGAGTGTGAACTTTCAGTAAAGAAATCTAAATCAAATCTTTAAGTTTCTGGTTGTAAACATGACAAAGTGTGTATTAGTACTTTCGACATACTCTGTATTTTGTATATGGACAAACCAGCTGCGTGTTTTAAGTGTAGCGACATTTGCTTTATTTACTAGGATATTTAAACTCATCATAAGTTCAGAGCCTTCTGATAAACAAATAGGACGAGGTCGGACAGTTTACTTTACACACACACGGGAGGGGGGCGCCTTCGTGTCTTGGTTGACCCGCCCCTCAAAATGCCTGACACTGATTGGCTAAACTCACCATCGCATTAAATCATCATGTGAAGCTTCTCACATTTATATTTAGCCACGAAAATGAAAACGAGAGAAACCGCCTTCCTTTGAGCAGGAACACAGCGCCGTCTGCTGCCCCCCCCCCCCCAGCTCACCGTCAGTCAGCCACACATAAAGTCCAGCCGATGATTCCTGTGCCCTCGCTGATGTGAGTCTGTGTGCAGTGACTCGCTGATGTGAGTGTGTGTGCAGTGACTCGCTGATGTGAGTCTGTGTGCAGTGACTCGCTGATGTGAGTCTGTGTGCAGTGACTCGCTGATGTGAGTCTGTGTGCAGTGACTCGCTGATGTGAGTCTGTGTGCAGTGACTCGCTGATGTGAGTCTGTGTGCAGTGACTCACCTGTGCAGAGACTCCTGGAGCAGCTCAGACTCGGAGATTTCGTCCTCGTGGCTCTTCCTGCGTTTGCAAATGTCCTTCAGCTCAAACACAGAGTCCAGCTGAAACCAGTCACGTGGAGCTTTTATAGCCCCGCCCCCTCACTCTGCTGCCCCGCCCCCTCACTCTGCTGCCCCCGCCCCTCACTCTGCTGCCCCCCCCCCCTCACTCTGCTGCCCCCCCTCACTCTGCTGCCCCCCCTCACTCTGCTGCCCGAGGAAACAGGAAACAGCTACAACTTTGGATTCAAAAAGTACAAAATGCTACAAAACCATGATTGAAATTCAACATTATTTATTTACAGTGACTTTGAAAAACAATATTTTATTCAAGTTTTTATAAACAAGAAAAGTGTCCGGAAATAAAAGTCCTTGAGTTCAGTCCTGTCTGTCCCAGCGTTTGGAAACATGATCCTCTTCATTAAAGCGTGAGGCGTGGGCAGCAGCGCCCCCTGGAGGTGAGCAGGTGCTATACACTCAGCGCTGTGCTCTGTGAGGACGACGACTCTGCAACACAAACAGGACGAGTGAAAGTCCAGCAGCACAAAAAGCTCTAACATCGAGGATGTGTTTTTGTAAGCAGTATATATTACACTTTTAACTGTAGTGATGCCGTATATATTACACTTTTAACAGTAGTGATACTGTATATATTACACTTTTAACAGTAGTGATACTGTATATATTACACTTTTAACAGTAGTGATGCTGTATATATTACACTTTTAACAGTAGTGATGCTGTATATATTACACTTTTAACAGTAGTGATACTGTATATATTACACTTTTAACAGTAGTGATACTGTATATATTACACTTTTAACAGTAGTGATGCTGTATATATTACACTTTTAACAGTAGTGATGCTGTATATATTACACTTTTAACAGTAGTGATACTGTATATATTACACTTTTAACAGTAGTGATACTGTATATATTACACTTTTAACAGTAGCGATGCTGTATATATTACACTTTTAACAGTAGCGATACTGTATATATTACACTTTTAACAGCAGTGATACTGTATATATAACATTTTTAACAGTAGTGATGCTGTATATATTACACTTTTAACAGTAGTGATACTGTATATATTACACTTTTAACAGTAGTGATACTGTATATATTACACTTTTAACAGTAGTGATGCTGTATATATTACACTTTTAACAGTAGTGATACTGTATATATTACACTTTTAACAGTAGTGACACTGTATATATTACACTTTTAACAGTAGTGATACTGTATATATTACACTTTTAACAGTAGTGATACTGTATATATTACACTTTTAACAGTAGTGATACTGTATATATTACACTTTTAACAGTAGTGATGCTGTATATATTACACTTTTAACAGTAGTGATACTGTATATATTACACTTTTAACAGCAGTGATACTGTATATATTACACTTTTAACAGTAGTGATACTGTATATATTACACTTTTAACAGTAGTGATACTGTATATATTACACTTTTAACAGTAGTGATACTGTATATATTACACTTTTAACAGTAGTGATACTGTATATATTACACTTTTAACAGTAGTGATACTGTATAAATTACACTTTTAACAGTAGTGATACTGTATATATTACACTTTTAACAGCAGTGATACTGTATATATTACACTTTTAACAGTGTGATACTGTATATATTACACTTTTAACAGTAGTGATACTGTATACATTACACTTTTAACAGTAGTGATACTGTATATATTACACTTTTAACAGTAGTGATACTGTATAAATTACACTTTTAACAGTAGTGATACTGTATATATTACACTTTTAACAGTAGTGATACTGTATATATTACACTTTTAACAGTAGTGATACTGTATATATTACACTTTTAACAGTAGTGATACTGTATAAATTACACTTTTAACAGTAGTGATACTGTATATATTACACTTTTAACAGCAGTAATACTGTATAAATTACACTTTTAACAGTGTGATACTGTATATATAACACTTTTAACAGTAGTGATGCTGTATATATTACACTTTTAACAGTAGTGATACTGTATATATTACACTTTTAACAGTAGTGAATCTGTATATATTACACTTTTAACAGTAGTGATGCCGTATATATTACACTTTTAACAGTAGTGATGCCGTATATATTACACTTTTAACAGTAGTGATGCTGTATATATTACACTTTTAACAGTAGTGATACTGTATATATTACACTTTTAACAGTAGTGATGCTGTATATATTACACTTTTAACAGTAGTGATGCCGTATATATTACACTTTTAACAGTAGTGATGCCGTATATATTACACTTTTAACAGTAGTGATACTGTATATATTACACTTTTAACAGTAGTGATGCTGTATATATTACACTTTTAACAGTAGTGATGCTGTATATATTACACTTTTAACAGTAGTGATACTTTATATATTACACTTTTAACAGTAGTGATACTGTATATATTACACTTTTAACAGTAGTGATACTGTATATATTACACTTTTAACAGCAGTGATACTGTATATATTACACTTTTAACAGCAGTGATACTGTATATATTACACTTTTAACAGCAGTGATGCTGTATATATTACACTTTTAACAGTAGTGATACGGTATATATTACACTTTTAACAGCAGTGATACTGTATATATTACACTTTTAACAGCAGTGATACTGTATATATTACACTTTTAACAGCAGTGATACTGTATATATTACACTTTTAACAGCAGTGATACTGTATAAATTACACTTTTAACAGCAGTGATACTGTATATATTACACTTTTAACAGCAGTGATACTGTATATATTACACTTTTAACAGTAGTGATACTGTATATATTACACTTTTAACAGTAGTGATACTGTATATATTACACTTTTAACAGTAGTGATACTGTATAAATTACACTTTTAACAGTAGTGATACTGTATAAATTACACTTTTAACAGCAGTGATACTGTATATATTACACTTTTAACAGCAGTGATACTGTATATATTACACTTTTAACAGTAGTGATACTGTATATATTACACTTTTAACAGTAGTGATACTGTATAAATTACACTTTTAACAGTAGTGATACTGTATAAATTACACTTTTAACAGTAGTGATACTGTATATATTACACTTTTAACAGTAGTGATACTGTATATATTACACTTTTAACAGTAGTGATACTGTATAAATTACACTTTTAACAGTAGTGATACTGTATATATTACACTTTTAACAGCAGTGATACTGTATATATAACACTTTTAACAGTAGTGATGCTGTATATATTACACTTTTAACAGTAGTGATACTGTATATATTACACTTTTAACAGCGGTGATACTGTATATATTACACTTTTAACAGCAGTGATACTGTATATATTACACTTTTAACAGTAGTGATGCCGTATATATTACACTTTTAACAGTAGTGATACTGTATATATTACACTTTTAACAGTAGTGATACTGTATATATTACACTTTTAACAGTAGTGATGCCGTATATATTACACTTTTAACAGTAGTGATGCCGTATATATTACACTTTTAACAGTAGTGATGCTGTATATATTACACTTTTAACAGTAGTGATGCTGTATATATTACACTTTTAACAGTAGTGATGCCGTATAAATTACACTTTTAACAGTAGTGATACTGTATATATTACACTTTTAACAGTAGTGATACTGTATATATTACACTTTTAACAGCAGTGATACTGTATATATAACACTTGTAGCAGTAGTGATGCTGTATATATTACACTTTTAACAGTAGTGATACTGTATATATTACACTTTTAACAGTAGTGATACTGTATATATTACACTTTTAACAGCAGTGATACTGTATATATAACACTTTTAACAGTAGTGATGCTGTATATATTACGCTTTTAACAGTAGTGATACTGTATATATTACACTTTTAACAGTAGTGATACTGTATATATTACACTTTTAACAGTAGTGATGCCGTATATATTACACTTTTAACAGTAGTGATGCTGTATATATTACACTTTTAACAGTAGTGATGCTGTATATATTACACTTTTAACAGTAGTGATACTGTATATATTACACTTTTAACAGTAGTGATGCTGTATATATTACACTTTTAACAGTAGTGATGCTGTATATATTACACTTTTAACAGTAGTGATACTGTATATATTACACTTTTAACAGTAGTGATACTGTATATATTACACTTTTAACAGTAGTGATGCCGTATATATTACACTTTTAACAGTAGTGATGCTGTATATATTACACTTTTAACAGTAGTGATGCTGTATATATTACACTTTTAACAGTAGTGATACTGTATATATTACACTTTTAACAGTAGTGATGCCGTATATATTACACTTTTAACAGTAGTGATACTGTATATATATTACACTTTTAACAGTAGTGATGCTGTATATATTACACTTTTAACAGTAGTGATACTGTATATATTACACTTTTAACAGTAGTGATGCTGTATATATTACACTTTTAACAGTAGTGATGCTGTATATATTACACTTTTAACAGTAGTGATGCCGTATATATTACACTTTTAACAGTAGTGATGCTGTATATATTACACTTTTAACAGTAGTGATACTGTATATATTACACTTTTAACAGTAGTGATGCCGTATATATTACACTTTTAACAGTAGTGATGCCGTATATATTACACTTTTAACAGTAGTGATACTGTATATATTACACTTTTAACAGTAGTGATGCTGTATATATTACACTTTTCACAGTAGTGATGCTGTATATATTACACTTTTAACAGTAGTGATACTGTATATATTACACTTTTAACAGCAGTGATACTGTATATATAACACTTTTAACAGTAGTGATGCTGTATATATTACACTTTTAACAGTAGTGATACTGTATATATTACACTTTTAACAGTAGTGATACTGTATATATTACACTTTTAACAGTAGTGATGCCGTATATATTACACTTTTAACAGTAGTGATGCCGTATATATTACACTTTTAACAGTAGTGATGCTGTATATATTACACTTTTAACAGTACTGATACTGTATATATTACACTTTTAACAGTACTGATGCTGTATATATTACACTTTTAACAGTAGTGATGCTGTATATATTACACTTTTAACAGTAGTGATGCTGTATATATTACACTTTTAACAGTAGTGATGCTGTATATATTACACTTTTAACAGTAGTGATGCTGTATATATTACACTTTTAACAGTAGTGATGCTGTATATATTACACTTTTAACAGTAGTGATACTGTATATATTACACTTTTAACAGTAGTGATACTGTATATATTACACTTTTAACAGTAGTGATGCTGTATATATTACACTTTTAACAGTAGTGATACTGTATATATTACACTTTTAACAGTAGTGATGCTGTATATATTACACTTTTAACAGTAGTGATGCTGTATATATTACACTTTTAACAGTAGTGATGCCGTATAAATTACACTTTTAACAGTAGTGATACTGTATATATTACACTTTTAACAGTAGTGATACTGTATATATTACACTTTTAACAGCAGTGATACTGTATATATAACACTTGTAGCAGTAGTGATGCTGTATATATTACACTTTTAACAGTAGTGATACTGTATATATTACACTTTTAACAGTAGTGATACTGTATATATTACACTTTTAACAGCAGTGATGCTGTATATATAACACTTTTAACAGTAGTGATGCTGTATATATTACGCTTTTAACAGTAGTGATACTGTATATATTACACTTTTAACAGTAGTGATGCCGTATATATTACACTTTTAACAGTAGTGATGCTGTATATATTACACTTTTAACAGTAGTGATGCTGTATATATTACACTTTTAACAGTAGTGATACTGTATATATTACACTTTTAACAGTAGTGATGCTGTATATATTACACTTTTAACAGTAGTGATGCTGTATATATTACACTTTTAACAGTAGTGATGCTGTATATATTACACTTTTAACAGTAGTGATACTGTATATATTACACTTTTAACAGTAGTGATGCCGTATATATTACACTTTTAACAGTAGTGATGCCGTATATATTACACTTTTAACAGTAGTGATGCTGTATATATTACACTTTTAACAGTAGTGATGCTGTATATATTACACTTTTAACAGTAGTGATACTGTATATATTACACTTTTAACAGTAGTGATACTGTATATATATTACACTTTTAACAGTAGTGATGCTGTATATATAACACTTTTAACAGTAGTGATACTGTATATATTACACTTTTAACAGTAGTGATGCTGTATATATTACACTTTTAACAGTAGTGATGCTGTATATATTACACTTTTAACAGTAGTGATGCCGTATATATTACACTTTTAACAGTAGTGATGCTGTATATATTACACTTTTAACAGTAGTGATGCTGTATATATTACACTTTTAACAGTAGTGATGCTGTATATATTACACTTTTAACAGTAGTGATACTGTATATATTACACTTTTAACAGTAGTGATACTGTATATATTACACTTTTAACAGTAGTGATACTGTATATATTACACTTTTAACAGTAGTGATGCTGTATATATTACACTTTTAACAGTAGTGATGCTGTATATATTACACTTTTAACAGTAGTGATGCCGTATAAATTACACTTTTAACAGTAGTGATACTGTATATATTACACTTTTAACAGTAGTGATACTGTATATATTACACTTTTAACAGCAGTGATACTGTATATATAACACTTGTAGCAGTAGTGATGCTGTATATATTACACTTTTAACAGTAGTGATACTGTATATATTACACTTTTAACAGTAGTGATACTGTATATATTACACTTTTAACAGCAGTGATACTGTATATATAACACTTTTAACAGTAGTGATGCTGTATATATTACGCTTTTAACAGTAGTGATACTGTATATATTACACTTTTAACAGTAGTGATGCCGTATATATTACACTTTTAACAGTAGTGATGCTGTATATATTACACTTTTAACAGTAGTGATGCTGTATATATTACACTTTTAACAGTAGTGATACTGTATATATTACACTTTTAACAGTAGTGATGCTGTATATATTACACTTTTAACAGTAGTGATGCTGTATATATTACACTTTTAACAGTAGTGATGCTGTATATATTACACTTTTAACAGTAGTGATACTGTATATATTACACTTTTAACAGTAGTGATGCCGTATATATTACACTTTTAACAGTAGTGATGCCGTATATATTACACTTTTAACAGTAGTGATGCTGTATATATTACACTTTTAACAGTAGTGATGCTGTATATATTACACTTTTAACAGTAGTGATACTGTATATATTACACTTTTAACAGTAGTGATACTGTATATATATTACACTTTTAACAGTAGTGATGCTGTATATATAACACTTTTAACAGTAGTGATACTGTATATATTACACTTTTAACAGTAGTGATGCTGTATATATTACACTTTTAACAGTAGTGATGCTGTATATATTACACTTTTAACAGTAGTGATGCCGTATATATTACACTTTTAACAGTAGTGATGCTGTATATATTACACTTTTAACAGTAGTGATACTGTATATATTACACTTTTAACAGTAGTGATGCCGTATATATTACACTTTTAACAGTAGTGATGCTGTATATATTACACTTTTAACAGTAGTGATACTGTATATATTACACTTTTAACAGTAGTGATGCTGTATATATTACACTTTTCACAGTAGTGATGCTGTATATATTACACTTTTAACAGTAGTGATACTGTATATATTACACTTTTAACAGCAGTGATACTGTATATATAACACTTTTAACAGTAGTGATGCTGTATATATTACACTTTTAACAGTAGTGATACTGTATATATTACACTTTTAACAGTAGTGATACTGTATATATTACACTTTTAACAGTAGTGATGCCGTATATATTACACTTTTAACAGTAGTGATGCTGTATATACTACACTTTTAACAGTAGTGATGCTGTATATATTACACTTTTAACAGTAGTGATACTGTATATATTACACTTTTAACAGTAGTGATGCTGTATATATTACACTTTTAACAGTAGTGATGCTGTATATATTACACTTTTAACAGTAGTGATACTGTATATATTACACTTTTAACAGTAGTGATACTGTATATATTACACTTTTAACAGTAGTGATGCTGTATATATTACACTTTTAACAGTAGTGATACTGTATATATTACACTTTTAACAGTAGCGATACTGTATATATTACACTTTTAACAGTAGTGATACTGTATATATGACACTTTTAACAGTGTGATACTGTATATATTACACTTTTAACAGTAGTGATGTCGTATATATTACACTTTTAACAGTAGTGATGCTGTATATATTACACTTTTAACAGTAGTGATGCTGTATATATTACACTTTTAACAGTACTGATGCTGTATATATTACACTTTTAACAGTAGTGATGCTGTATATATTACACTTTTAACAGTGTGATACTGTATATATTACACTTTTAACAGTAGTGATGCTGTATATATTACACTTTTAACAGTAGTGATACTGTATATATTACACTTTTAACAGTAGTGATACTGTATATATTTCACTTTTAACAGTAGTGATGCTCTATATGTTACACTTTTAACAGTAGTGATACTGTATATATTACACTTTTAACAGTAGTGATACTGTATATATTTCACTTTTAACAGTAGTGATGCTCTATATGTTACACTTTTAACAGTAGTGATACTGTATATATTACACTTTTAACAGTAGTGATACTGTATATATTACACTTTTAACAGTACTGATGCTCTATATATTAAACTTTTAACAGTAGTGATGCTGTATATATTACACTTTTAACAGTACTGATGCTGTATTTATTACACTTTTAACAGTAGTGATGCTGTATATATTACACTTTTAACAGTAGTGATGCTGTATATATTACACTTTTAACAGTAGTGATGCTGTATATATTACACTTTTAACAGTACTGATGCTGTATATATTACACTTTTAACAGTAGTGATGCTGTATATATTACACTTTTAACAGTGTGATACTGTATATATTACACTTTTAACAGTAGTGATACTGTATATATTACACTTTTAACAGTAGTGATACTGTATATATTACACTTTTAACAGTAGTGATACTGTATATATTACACTTTTAACAGCAGTAATACTGTATATATTACACTTTTAACAGTAGTGATGCTGTATATATTACACTTTTAACAGTAGCGATGCTGTATATATTACACTTTTAACAGTAGCGATGCTGCATATATTACACTTTTAACAGTAGCGATGCTGTATATATTACACTTTTAACAGTAGTGATACTGTATATATTACACTTTTAACAGTAGTGATGCTGTATATATTACACTTTTAACAGTAGTGATACTGTATATATTACACTTTTAACAGCAGTAATACTGTATATATTACACTTTTAACAGTAGTGATACTGTATATATTACACTTTTAACAGCAGTAATACTGTATATATTACACTTTTTACAGTAGTGATACTGTATATATTACACTTTTAACAGTAGTGATGCTGTATATATTACACTTTTAACAGTAGTGATGCTGTATATATTACACTTTTAACAGTAGTGATGCTGTATATATTACACTTTTAACAGTAGTGATACTGTATATATCACACTTTTAACAGTAGTGATGCTGTATATATTACACTTTTAACAGCAGTAATACTGTATATATTACACTTTTTACAGTAGTGATACTGTATATATTACACTTTTAACAGTAGTGATACTGTATATATTACACTTTTAACAGTAGTGATGCTGTATATATTACACTTTTAACAGTAGTGATGCTGTATATATTACACTTTTAACAGTAGTGATGCTGTATATATTACACTTTTAACAGTAGTGATGCTGTATATATTACACTTTTAACAGCAGTAATACTGTATATATTACACTTTTAACAGCAGTAATACTGTATATATTACACTTTTTACAGTAGTGATGCTGTATATATTACACTTTTAACAGTAGTGATGCTGTATATATTACACTTTTAACAGTAGTGATGCTGTATATATTACACTTTTAACAGTAGTGATGCTGTATATATCACACTTTTAACAGTAGTGATGCTGTATATATTACACTTTTAACAGCAGTGATACTGTATATATTACACTTTTAACAGTAGTGATACTGTATATATTACACTTTTAACAGTAGTGATACTGTATATATTACACTTTTAACAGTAGTGATGCTGTATATATTACACTTTTAACAGTAGTGATGCTGTATATATTACACTTTTAACAGTAGTGATGCTGTATATATTACACTTTTAACAGTAGTGATACTGTATATATTACACTTTTAACAGTAGTGATACTGTATATATTACACTTTTAACAGTAGTGATACTGTATATATTACACTTTTAACAGTAGTGATGTTGTATATATTACACTTTTCACAGTAGTGATGCTGTATATATTACACTTTTAACAGTAGTGATACTGTATATATTACACTTTTAACAGTAGTGATGCTGTATATATTACACTTTTCACAGTAGTGATGCTGTATATATGACACTTTTAACAGTAGTGATGCTGTATATATTACACTTTTAACAGTAGTGATGTTGTATATATTACACTTTTAACAGTAGTGATACTGTATATATTACACTTTTAACAGTAGTGATACTGTATATATTACACTTTTAACAGTAGTGATACTGTATATATTACGCTTTTAACAGTAGTGATGCTGTATATATTACGCTTTTAACAGTAGTGATGCTGTATATATTACGCTTTTAACAGTAGTGATACTGTATATATTACACTTTTAACAGTAGTGATACTGTATATATTACACTTTTAACAGTAGTGATACTGTATATATTACACTTTTAACATTAGTGATACTGTATATATTACACTTTTAACAGTAGTGATACTGTATATATTACACTTTTAACAGTAGTGATACTGTATATATTACACTTTTAACAGTAGTGATACTGTATATATTACACTTTTAACAGTAGTGATGCTGTATATATTATACTTTTAACAGTAGTGATACTGTATATATTACACTTTTAACAGTAGTGATACTGTATATATTACACTTTGAACAGTAGTGATTCTGTATATATTACACTTTTAACAGTAGTGATACTGTATATATTACACTTTTAACAGTAGCAGAAGTCGGATACAGTTTATGTAAATGACGAAGTATATCATTCTTTCACAGAAATTGTAATAAAGTTGTATTAAAAAAAAAGGTAAATCATTTATTACAACAAAAAAGGAAGATAAACCATGGATCACAAGAGGGATTAAAAATGCTTGTAAAAAGAAGGACCATCTCTATCGCTGTTTTCTAAAAGCTCGAACAAAAGAAGCATAAAAATAAATGACTGTTGATCATCAGGAAAAGGAAAATACAGTGTACAAATACTACAGTGAAAAACTAAATGAGAACAAAAGTAACAAAGGCTACATGGGGTATAATTAACAGTGTTGTAGGAAACAAAATAAAAGTGCAAACCCGAATTACTTTGTTAAAGAAAATATTGAAATATCCGAGGAGAAAAAAATTACAAACGAGTTCTGTAAATATTTTGCAAATGTAGGATCTACAATTGCAGAAAAAATACCCCAAATAATACAGAAAACAGAAAATACAATCATAGATAATGCAAACAGTATATTTATTGACCATGTGGAAATAGATGAAATAAGTTGTAAAAAACTGTGGAAACAAGAAATCAGCTGACTGTGAAGGTTTAGACATGATGATCATAAAAAACAGAATTGAATCTATTATCGAGACATTCACTTATATCTGTAATCCGTCTTTAACGACAGGAACTTTTCCTGAGAAAACGAAAAAAGCGAACATTGTACCTATATACAAAAGCGGAGACAAGAAAAATCCCTCCACAGCAACGGCTATAATGGAATTAACTGGAAAAAATAGCAAGAGAAATAAACAGTAAAAACTATTTACAGTAAACTACCGTTGAAATTGACGAAAAGCCGTTAGTGTATAGGCAGTTCGACAGTTTCACATCCTGTCATTAATTACGAGAAATGATTGTGTCAAAGTCCCCGCCTGGTTATAACCGGCTGATCACGTGTTATTACATCATGAAACTGGTCCAATTTATCACGTTATCGGCTCCTGAATGCCTGAAGGTCTGACCGCTCTCCTCACATCTGTTTCTGACCAGTGTGGTACCTCCTCATGTGAGCTGTGAGGCCGGATGACCAAGTGAAGGTTTTCCCACACTGCTCACACTCGTATGGTTTCTCTCCAGTGTGGACTCTCATGTGATTTTTAAGAGTAGAAGACATAGTGCACTTGTATCCACACTGCTCACACTCAAAGGGCTTCTCTCCAGTGTGGACGGCCATGTGATGTTTGAGTTGGGGTAACTGAGCAAAGGTCTGGTCACACTGCTCACAGCTGTATGGCTTCTCTCCAGTGTGGACTCTCATGTGTGATATGAGGTGGTCTGACCGAGTGAAGGCCTTCCCACACTGCTCACAGCTGTACGGCCTCTCTCCAGTGTGGATCCTCATGTGAGCTGTGAGGCGGGATGACTGAGTGAAGGTTTTCCCACACTGCTCACACTCGTACGGTTTCTCTCCAGTGTGGATCCTCATGTGCATTTCAAGAATTGAAGATGCAGTAAACACATGTCCACACAGGCCACACTCAAAGGGTTTCTCCCCAGTGTGGATCCTCATGTGTGATTTGAGGTTCGATGACTGTGTAAAGGACTTGTCACACTGCTCACACTCGTACGGTTTCTCTCCAGTGTGGATCCTCATGTGTGCTTTGAGGTTGCCTGACCGAGTAAAGGACTTGTCACACTGCTCACAGCTGTACGGCCTCTCCCCAGTGTGGATCCTCATGTGCCTTTCAAGATTTGCAGATGCAGTAAACACATGTCCACACAGGCCACACTCAAGGGACTTCCTTTTCTTGAGTCGTTTCAGCTTCTGTGACTTCTGTGACTCCTCCCCACACTCCTCACGGCTGCATTTCTTTCCCTGTGTGCGGGGAGTCTTCAGAGGCTGAGCTGGGTCCATTTCTCTGCAGACACAAACAGGAGTCATTATTCTGTAAATAACCCTCCCTCTCAGGAAATGTTTCTCCTCCTCTGCTGCTCACTTTGTTTCTGTCTCATGTAAAGATTGTCCTGCGTATAAATGATCTTCGCTTTAATGAGAGCTTAAACCAGCGCATTCACCTTTGTAGCTCCCAGTGGTTTGACAGTGAGGGCGACGCAGAGGGGGCGGGGCCAGAGGGGGCGGGGCCAGAGCGCAGAGTCTGATGTTCAGAATGAGCCAAAGCAAAACCCTCAGCTTTACCCGTTCACACCCACAGCCTCGCTTTCAAAACAACTCAAAACGGACATTTTCATTCCATATGTGAGTGTTTACTTAGACGTTCTTACTGCCTCTCACTCGAGCAAAACTGTTTGGAAAACCTGCTTCACAGTAATAATGGATGAAATAGATGTTATTCCTCATGTGAAAGTAGGGGGTTCGTGACTCGTGCACGGCTGCACCCGCTGCCCTGGGGCAGACTCAGGGGTGGAGGTTTGGTGGTGCTGTGGGTGGGGACACTTTAGTGCCACATCTGAGTCAAGTCTTTGTGAAAGATCGCACGATATCACTTTAATTACAGCACCTTGATACATTGTAACTTCATTTAGTACAATGTAATGAGCTCTATAACGATGTGTAAAAACCTGGACCTAAGGGTGAGATACATGATGGAATAACTTGTATTAGTACTTTGTAGGTCCGTTATGTAACAGGACATGAGACCCTCGGGTTAGGCTTAGAGTTATGTCTTAATACATTATGTTCCTCCAAAATACAAGTACATATTATTCCCTTGTGTATCTAAGCCATAGGTACAAGTTACTTCACATTCTTACAGAGCACATTGCATTGTACTACATTTAGTTAGTACAAAGTATCAAGGTGCTGTAAAATAAAGAGTTACCGATCGCACAGTGTGAATGAAGTTGTGGAGACTTGTCCCCCTGGTCCCCCCTGGTCCCCCTGGTCCCCCTGGTCCCTCTGGTCCCCCTGGTCCCCCTGGTCCCCCCGGTCCCCCCGGTCCCCATGGTCCCCCCGGTCCCCCTGGTCCCCCCGGTCCCCCCGGTCCCCCCGGTCCCCCCGGTCCCCATGGTCCCCCTGGTCCCCACGCAAACCTACACCCATGGGTGGAGTGATGGAAGCGAGGCCAGTCTGCACCACCTGCATGTGCGACACCCTCCACTCACTCCCCACATTCACTCAGGCTCCTGCTCCCAAACGCTGCAACCAAACAGCTTCAGGACGAGACAAGAGTTTTTGATCACTTCAAATACAGGAAATTACATCTGAATCTTTAAAACATTCCTGGGGGAGGAGCCCCAGACCCCCCGGCTTAAAGAATTATCCGGACCTCACGGTTTTTTACATCCTGGCTACGGCCCTGGCTGTGGGTAAACGTCTTTGTAGTTCTAAGTCCTAACGACCACTGTTCACACACAATAACCTGAGTGTGAACTTTCAGTAAAGAAATCAAAATCAAATCTTTAAGTTTCTGGTTGTAAACGTGACAAAGTGTGTATTAGTACTTTCGAGATACTTTGTATTTTGTATATGGACAAACCAGCTGCGTGTTTTAAGTGTGTAGTGACATTTGCATTATTTATAACCGTGCGTTCACACCCCGTCTGCCTCTCGGACGCCAAACAACGCCGCTTCACACACTTCACACTCGCGACAGACGCCTGTTTGCTGCGCGTGAAGTTTTGCAAGTGTCAGACAGAGGAGGCGTGTCAGACAGAGGAGGCGTGTCATACATAGGAGGCGTGTCAGACATAGGAGGCGTGTCAGACAGAGGAGGCGTGTCAGACAGAGGAGGCGTGTCAGACAGAGGAGGCGTGTCAGACAGAGGAGGCGTGTCATACATAGGAGGCGTGTCAGACATAGGTGGCGTGTCATACAGAGGAGGCGTGTCAGACAGAGGAGGCGTGTCAGACAGAGGAGGCGTGTCAGACATAGGAGGCGTGTCAGATATAGGAGGCGTGTCAGACAGAGGAGGCGTGTCAGACAGAGGAGGCGTGTCAGACAGAGGAGGCGTGTCATACATAGGAGGCGTGTCAGACAGAGGAGGCGTGTCAGACAGAGGAGGCGTGTCAGACAGAGGAGGCGTGTCAGACAGAGGAGGCGTGTCATACATAGGAGGCGTGTCAGACATAGGTGGCGTGTCATACAGAGGAGGCGTGTCAGACAGAGGAGGCGTGTCAGATATAGGAGGCGTGTCAGACATAGGTGGCGTGTCAGACAGAGGAGGCGTGTCAGACAGAGGAGGCGTGTCAGACATAGGAGGCGTGTCAGACATAGGAGGCGTGTCAGACATAGGAGGCGTGTCAGATATAGGAGGCGTGTCAGACATAGGTGGCGTGTCAGACAGAGGAGGCGTGTCAGACATAGGTGGCGTGTCAGACAGAGGAGGCGTGTCAGACAGAGGAGGCGTGTCAGACAGAGGAGGCGTGTCAGACAGAGGAGGCGTGTCAGACAGAGGAGGCGTGTCAGACAGAGGAGGCGTGTCAGACAGAGGAGGCGTGTCAGACAGAGGAGGCGTGTCAGACAGAGGAGGCGTGTCAGACAGAGGAGGCGTGTCAGACAGAGGAGGCGTGTCAGACAGAGGAGGCGTGTCAGACATAGGAGGCGTGTCAGACAGAGGAGGCGTGTCAGACAGAGGAGGCGTGTCAGACAGAGGAGGCGTGTCAGACAGAGGAGGCGTGTCAGACAGAGGAGGCGTGTCAGACAGAGGAGGCGTGTCAGACAGAGGAGGCGTGTCAGACAGAGGAGGCGTGTCATACATAGGGGGCGTGTCAGACAGAGGAGGCGTGTCAGACAGAGGAGGCGTGTCAGACAGAGGAGGCGTGTCAGACAGAGGAGGCGTGTCAGACAGAGGAGGCGTGTCAGACAGAGGAGGCGTGTCAGACATAGGAGGCGTGTCAGACATAGGAGGCGTGTCTGACATAGGAGGCGTGTCTGACATAGGAGGCGTGTCTGACATAGGAGGCGTGTCTGACATAGGAGGCGTGTCAGACATAGGAGGCGTGTCAGACAGAGGAGGCGTGTCAGACAGAGGAGGCGTGTCAGACAGAGGAGGCGTGTCTGACATAGGAGGCGTGTCTGACATAGGAGGCGTGTCTGACATAGGAGGCGTGTCTGACATAGGAGGCGTGTCTGACATAGGAGGCGTGTCAGACATAGGAGGCGTGTCTGACATAGGAGGCGTGTCTGACATAGGAGGCGTGTCTGACATAGGAGGCGTGTCAGACATAGGAGGCGTGTCATACATAGGAGGCGTGTCAGACAGAGGAGGCGTGTCAGACAGAGGAGGCGTGTCATACATAGGAGGCGTGTCATACATAGGAGGCGTGTCATACATAGGAGGCGTGTCATACATAGGAGGCGTGTCATACATAGGAGGCGTGTCAGACACAGGAGGCGTGTCAGACACAGGAGGCGTGTGAGACATAGGAGGCGTGTCAGACACAGGAGGCGTGTCAGACACAGGAGGCGTGTCAGACATAGGAGGCGTGTCAGACAGAGGAGGCGTGTCTGACATAGGGGGCGTGTCAGACAGAGGAGGCGTGTCAGACAGAGGAGGCGTGTCAGACAGAGGAGGCGTGTCAGACATAGGAGGCGTGTCATACATAGGAGGCGTGTCATACATAGGAGGCGTGTCATACATAGGAGGCGTGTCAGACATAGGAGGCGTGTCAGACATAGGAGGCGTGTCAGACAGAGGAGGCGTGTCAGACATAGGAGGCGTGTCAGACAGAGGAGGCGTGTCAGACAGAGGAGGCGTGTCAGACATAGGAGGCGTGTCAGACAGAGGAGGCGTGTCAGACAGAGGAGGCGTGTCAGACAGAGGAGGCGTGTCAGACAGAGGAGGCGTGTCATACATAGGAGGCGTGTCATACATAGGAGGCGTGTCATACATAGGAGGCGTGTCATACATAGGAGGCGTGTCATACATAGGAGGCGTGTCAGACATAGGAGGCGTGTCAGACATAGGAGGCGTGTCAGACACAGGAGGCGTGTGAGACATAGGAGGCGTGTCATACATAGGAGGCGTGTCATACATAGGAGGCGTGTCATACATAGGAGGCGTGTCATACATAGGAGGCGTGTCATACATAGGAGGCGTGTCATACATAGGAGGCGTGTCATACATAGGAGGCGTGTCATACATAGGAGGCGTGTCAGACAGAGGAGGCGTGTCAGACACAGGAGGCGTGTGAGACATAGGAGGCGTGTCATACATAGGAGGCGTGTCAGACAGAGGAGGCGTGTCTGACATAGGGGGCGTGTCAGACAGAGGAGGCGTGTCAGACAGAGGAGGCGTGTCAGACATAGGAGGCGTGTCAGACATAGGAGGCGTGTCAGACATAGGAGGCGTGTCAGACAGAGGAGGCGTGTCAGACATAGGAGGCGTGTCAGACATAGGAGGCGTGTCAGACATAGGAGGCGTGTCAGACATAGGAGGCGTGTCAGACATAGGAGGCGTGTCAGACATAGGAGGCGTGTCAGACATTGGAGGCGTGTCAGACATAGGAGGCGTGTCAGACATAGGAGGCGTGTCAGACAGAGGAGGCGTGTCAGACATAGGAGGCGTGTCAGACATAGGAGGCGTGTCAGACAGAGGAGGCGTGTCAGACATAGGAGGCGTGTCAGACATAGGAGGCGTGTCAGACAGAGGAGGCGTGTCAGACAGAGGAGGCGTGTCAGACATAGGAGGCGTGTCAGACATAGGAGGCGTGTCAGACATAGGAGGCGTGTCAGACAGAGGAGGCGTGTCAGACAGAGGAGGCGTGTCAGACATAGGAGGCGTGTCAGACATAGGGGGCGTGTCAGACATAGGAGGCGTGTCAGACATAGGAGGCGTGTCAGACAGAGGAGGCGTGTCAGACAGAGGAGGCGTGTCAGACATAGGAGGCGTGTCTGGCCACCGGTTGTTGACTCAGGGCGCACTCACACTTGACATCTGAACCTGCCGCTCTCCAGCTGTTTGAGGAAAGGCCTGGATGCCCCGAACGGCCCGCGCTCACACTTACACAAACGAACCGAGCCGTGGCCGAGCACGAGGAGTTGTTTACAAGTGCACGTGAGCAGCAGCAGCGCAACATAATGAGGAAGAAAAAAAACCTAAACAGCTGAAATAATGTCTATGAGCCCCTGTCAAATCTCTTCACTCACTTTTCTTTGCATTTTACTACAAAAGGGGCTGTGGTGAATATAACAGTCGATTTTAATAAAGCAGAGAAATAGAGAAGTGCGCGTCCCCCTGTCCCGCTCAGCTGAGGCGGGGGGGGGGGGGAGCAGCACCTGCCGCCCTGAGCCTTTCTTTGGAGTCATATACAGCCTTCAAAACAGGCTACGAGAACAGAAGATCTGACGCTCAGTTTATGTCATTCATTGCTGCTTCGGCCACTGGTTAAACAGCTTTATGTTGGTGAACTCCTGAAGTCTTTAAGTTACAACAAAGCACTGAACACGAACGCACCAAAATCACAAGTGATAAAAGCACCTGCAGGTTTGATCTGTCCCACTAAAGCCTGCGGCCAAACCAGGTACAGAAGCAGAGAAGCTCGGACACAGGGCGGGAGAAGCGCAGCCGCTCCCGTAAAGTCAGCCCGAGACGTGCGTGAAGCGGCCAGGGCGTCGGGAGTGAGCGGTCGGGGAGACGAGCGGTTTGTGGCCGGGGGTCCGGGGAGACGAGAGCGAGGCAGCCGCTGCTCTGTTTGATAAATACAGCCTTTTCTCACTGTTTTACGTGACAAATGCACCCGCCCACACAACAGCCGCTTGTATCCGTGCGTGTGCGCAAACACGAGCCACCGAGCCGCGCTCTGGCCCCCTCCTCCAAGCGGCCAAAGTCCGGAACCGAGTCCGACTCGGGCATGGTTTGTTGCAGTAACAGGTGACGCCTGAGCCCAGTCAGCATCCCTGATTGGTTAACAAGGCATAAATGAACGCACGTGTAGATTGGATTCCTTGAGTGCATGAAGCAGTGGGCGTGGCCTCCCTGTTCGCTCACCGCGCTGTTCTCCCTGGCTTTGACGCGCGTCCTTCCTCATCCGCTCGCGTTTGCTACGCGTAATACGCGCGGACAGCTTTGCTTGCATTTCGGAGCGCGTTGAAGCGCCTCTACATAGGGTTAACATGGAAGCTGGAGGCGTGGACGCTTTTGGTGTGTACGCACCTTTAGGATATTTAAACTCATCATAAGTTCAGAGCCTTCTGATAAACATATAGGACGAGGTCGGACAGTTTACTTTACACACACACGGGAGGGGGGCGCCTTCGTGTCTTAGTCAGACACTGATTGGCTAAACTCACCATCGCATTAAATCATCATGTGAAGCTTCTCACATTTATATTTAGGCACAAAAATTAAAACGAGAGAAACCGCCTTCCTTTGAGCAGGAACACAGCGCCGTCTGCAGTAAGTGTGTGTGCAGTGACTCGCTGATGTGAGTCTGTGTGCAGTGACTCGCTGATGTGAGTCTGTGTGCAGTGACTCGCTGATGTGAGTCTGTGTGCAGTGACTCGCTGATGTGAGTCTGTGTGCAGTGACTCACCTGTGCAGAGACTCCTGGAGCAGCTCAGACTCGGAGAGTTCGTCCTCGTGGCTCTTCCTGCGTTTGCAAATGTCCTTCAGCTCAAACACAGAGTCCAGAGTCCAGCTGAAACTAGTCACGTGGAGCTTTTATAGCCCCGCCCCTCACTCTGCTGCCCCGCCCCCTCACTCTGCTGCCCCGCCCCCCCCTCACTCTGCTGCCCCCCCCCCTCACTCTGCTGCCCCCCCCTCACTCTGCTGCAACACAAACAGGACGAGTGAAAGTCCAGCAGCACAAAAAGCTCTAACATCGAGGATGTGTTTTTTGAGTGTTTTTGTGAGCAGTATATATTACACTTTTAACAGTGTAATATATACGGCGTCACTACTTGTTTAAAAGTCTTTAAAAGAAAATGTTTTTTTTTTATTGCAAAAATTGTGATTCCTGTGAGTTTTCCTGAAAATGATGCTTTGGTTTTTGATTAAAACATTTGTTTTGTTTGTTTTTTCCTCTTGCAGCTCATTTTTATCTGACCCTGACGGACATTTTCAGACTGAAATGTTGCCAGTTCGAATCCCTGTTCCCACAAGTGCATGATGTCGCCGTGTCCTTGGGCAAGACACTTCCTTTGGTCTCTGTACTGGCCTTGTCACGTGTGGACCCCAGTACAGGCGAAGGTTTCCACCGGACCAGGCACTGGACTGGGTCAGCGAGAGGGAAAGCTCTGAAGTCAGTTCGTGTTTCTGAATCTGTCTCCCACTGAGGGACTCGAACCGGCGACCTTTCCGTCAAGAACCCACTTTACTCTGGGCCTCAAAGATGACAAAACATTAAAGTCCAGTCTATATCTCACTACAATGATGACAAACCTTCTGTTGGTCTGTCAATGCAGTAAATTAGAATAACTGCCTTGTATAAAATTGCTCTTTCAAAATGGCTGTAGTGAATGTCTTGAAATAGGCCTCTGTCTCTTTAAGAACCTCTGAGCCTTTAGACACGCCCCCTCCACACGCTGTCTGTGGCATCACAACACTTTCTCTACAGTATTGAAACTATGATCGGTGCATTTTAATTGTTATTGTTGGAAAGGAGCTGCTGTTTATCACTTTGTGAACAATGGCCACACAGGATATTATTTGGAAACAAACCTTCCACACCGGACGCTTGGAAGGGGCTCTTGCCTGAAAAATAACTGCTGTTTGGAGGCTTCTCTTTGCATCTGCCATGCCCTATGGATCTCTAACTATACCCCCATGGACGACACCAGGATCTGCAGGAGCCCATACCATTCAAAAGACGGACATTATCTGTGCAGGTGGACAATGGTTTTTCGAGGTTACCCGTTAGCTTGTTATAATCGACTACAGCTCATTGTTGATGAAAAGTCTGCAATAAACCACAAATGTGTAAAGCCAGGCTCATTGTGTGATCATCGTAAAGGCTGCTTCAAGTAGTTGCTGCTTTATTGACGTTATTTGTGCATAATATGCTGCCTGTTTTCAATGAATGTTGTGAAGGTGAAGGTTGGTAGCTTGTCGCGGCTAATAGTGCCTTAGCTCCGGGAGAAACCACTCGGCTACGACTCACTGTAGATGAAATGTGAGCAATAAACTTCCAAATCAACAAGCCAGGCTCCGTGTGTGATCATTGTTAAACGGTTCTTTATGTGTGTGGTGGTTTTATTGACTTTATGTGTGCATATTTCTCGTTTTCACGTGATGACTCGAGGTTTAGCTTAGCATTAGCTTTCTCCGGAGGCTCTGTGCATCATCAAGGCCCAGCGCAGAACCAGACACTGAAATAAGTGTTCTTGTCACCGGTTTTAATCCTGGGTGTTTCGGTAACAGAAACACTGATGTGTGTCTTTGTAAAAGTCTGCTGTGGCTCCGGTTCACAACACATGAAGCTAATCCTCCATGATGACTCTGTTTACATCTTAGGGCTAGACACTGCGGGGAGGGGGTTCTGCTGAGGAGCAGTGGTTGGTTACTCGGCTGGTGACGAAAGCTGGGAGGCGTCTCCAGGAGGTGGGGGCGTTCCTAGGAGGAATCAGGCGTTTTATCCCTAAAATGGCCGCCATCAGAGTTTTTACAGATTACTCAGAAATACGTGAATGTGCCAAGGCAACACTTCAGGCATGTTTTTAATGAGGGAGTGACAGAATAACATGATGGAAAGCTTGAAAAAGTCAATTTTGCATAATACCCCCCTTTAAGACTTTATACAATGTCAACAGTTTTTACAGTTTCTGCAACAAAATAGGGATTTTCGCATATAAAGCAGTATAGGTCCACCAAGATAGTTTGTACCCAGGGCTCAGAATTTGGTGCTACGTCCCTGAGTTTAGCCAATCAGTGTCAGGCATTTTGAGGGGCGGGTCGACCAAGACACGAAGGCGCCCCCCTCCCGTGTGTGTGTAAAGTAAACTGTCCGACCTCGTCCTATATGTTTATCAGAAGGCTCTGAACTTATGATGAGTTTAAATATCCTAGTAAATAAAGCAAATGTCGCTACACACTTAAAACACGCAGCTGGTTTGTCCATATACAAAATACAGAGTATCTCGAAAGTACTAATACACACTTTGTCATGTTTACAACCAGAAACTTAAAGATTTGATTTAGATTTCTTTACTGAAAGTTCACACTCAGGTTATTGTGTGTGAACAGTGGTCGTTAGGACTTAGAACTACAAAGACGTTTACCCACAGGTGAGAGGAGCTGTTAATAGAGGGACTGAGCTGAACTCCTCCCACTGGTCTTTATCTAGTCTGTGGGCTGAGCTCCACCTTAGTGTCACTGACGAAGCCTCTTGGATGAAGAGGAGAAACATTTCCTGAGAGGGAGGGTGTTCGCAGAGTCTCTTAAACAGCGTGTTATAAAACACAGCAGACACGTCTTTACTCTTTGTAGTGCCCTCCCACACTGGTCGCACGTGTTGCTCATCAGCAACAACTCGCCACATGATCAGTGTCATTGACAACTTTGTAAACACAAAAATATATATATCAAATCATAACAAAACCCACACTTGCTCACAATCCATTTAACTTAACACGTCTTGGTTTACATCCCAAACATAAACGTTTCAAATCTCATTAGTTTTTGTTTAGTTGCAGGCCTGGTCAGAACATCCACAACCGTCTCATTAGTTGGACGATACAATCGGCTTATGTGGTCGTCATCCAACGTAGACCTTATAAAGTGGTGTTTAATATCCACATGTTTGCACCGTTGCCTTTGCACAGGGTTCTTTGTTAAAGCTACAGTGCCCTGATTGTCCTCGGAAACAATACATGTGTATGTTTGACCATCAAGACAAATACAAACACTCTTTATGGTCGCAGCTAAAGCCTCAGCCTCACAGGTCGAGAGTGCGACTGGAGGCTGTCGTTTACTTTTCCATGAGACTATTGGACCATTCTTGTTGAGACTGATAACCTGTAGTACTTTTTCGATCACCAATATCAGCTGCCCAACTATTTTTTTATTTTTTTATTTTTTTATTTAGCACTTTAGCACAACTAGTCAAAAAGAACACAAAAAGCATCCATTCGGATGTATAAATATACAACAAAATAATGAATAATAATAATAGCATGTGCATGGGAGAGGTAGAAGCCATTAGGCTTATAACAACACCACTCCCAAGTAAACGATGAAATAAGAATCAGAGTCATGTAAAACCACACTAAGTCACTACATAGTACAAAAATACAGAGTCAAATACAAATACAACGTGTCAAATATACAATACTCATACAATCATTTCCTTTATGAGTCTCTGCTCTGTACTCAAGACAAATACTCAGCCATTAATTTTTGTTTTAGTTTGTTTTTATACATGTATAATGAGGTGGAGGAATCCAGAAGATGGATATGTCTGTTCCAGACTTTAACTCCATCATGTCTGACTGACCGTTGATCACGAGATGTTTTATATAACGGCAGATGAAGGGGCCGTTTTATAGCCTGCCTTGTAGAATAACAATGAACCTGATGGTTATGCATAAAATAATGTTTTATATACGAAGGCCAGTCCTCATCATACAGTGATCTAAATACAAAGGTACAAGTCATTAAAGTATTTATATCAAAAATGTTCAAGAGTTTCATTTCAAAAAACAAAGGTGCACTTGGAGCATCAGGTTTGGAAAGAGTAGCTATACGGACAAACTTCTTTTGTAGAATGAAAATTTTGTTTAAGTAAGTGGTGAAAGTATTTCCCCAAACAATATTACCATAATTTAAATAGGGATAAACAAGACTGTAGCAAAGTGTTAACAGACATTTACGATTTACTAGGTTTCTAACTTTACTTATGATTCCAATAGACTTAGTTATCTTTTTGCAAACTTTTTCGACCTGTTCCTTCCAGCACAGTTTATCGTCAATCTGAACTCCTAAAAAACATGTCGATGACACTGTTTATTTCTTCATTATTAATATAGATTTTAATTTGATCTTTATCATATGTTTTATTACCAGCAAACACCATAAAATTAGATTTATTAACATTTAATGACAATTTATTCGCTCTGAACCATTCTGAATAATTTTGAAGATCATGATTTAAATTTTTAATCAGAGCCTTTAAATCCCTGTCAGAAATAAATAGATCGGTATCATCAGCAAAAAGAACTGGAAAGGTGGTCGTAGAAACAGAAGCAAAATCATTAATGTAGATAATAAATAACAATGGTCCCAAAATTGAACCTTGTGGTGCACCATACTCCACGGAATTCCTCTTAGATTCATAGTTTTTCATGCAGACATACTGTTCTCTGTTAGTTAAATAATTATAGAGCCAGATATAGACATTGTCCCTCAATCCGTATTTATGCAGTTTTTGAAGCAGAATATCGTGGTTTACGGTGTCGAAAGCTTTAGATAGATCTAAAAATACACCAATTGCAAATTCCTTTTTATCCAAAGCCCTATGAATTCTATCCACTAGTTCAGTCAGGGCCATGTGTGATGAATGATATTTGCGAAATCCGAACGGGTAATTATATAATATATTGTTCTTAATTAAGTGTTGATGAAGTCTTCGATAAACAAGCTTTTCCAAGATTTTTGAAAAACATGGCAATATGGAAATAGGACGATAATTTGAGAAGGATGCATTTTCACCATTTTTATACAAAGGTACAACTTTAGCTATTTTTAATTCAGAAGGTACAATGCCAGTTTTCATAGATAATGCAAAAATATAAGAAAGTGGTTCAGAAATAGTAGATGCAACATCTTTAATAATAGAAGCACTTATTCCATCATGGCCAGGGGCAGATGTTTTTAGGCCTGCAATGATTTCCTGAACCTCACTAGAATTAGGCGGTTCAAACTCACTAAAAGAAGAAAATGTCCCTTTAATGTAGTCTAGTGGATTGATATTTGTGGCGCAAATTCTCTTAGCCAGAGTAGCACCAACATTTGAGAAATAATTATTAAACTTACATGCAATATCTAAAGGATTATGAAAGGTACTACTTCCATCTCTAAAAGTTGAAGGATAGTTTAAAGGAGCTCTTTTTCTTTGAAGTAGTTCATTTATTGTTTTCCACGTACCTTTAATATTGTTCACTGATTTTTGAAAGTGATCACTAAAGTATTTTTTCTTTGTTATCCTAAGAAGATGAGTGTATTGATTTTTATACAACTTATATGTAGCTAAATTTAATGGGGAAGGGGAGGAAAGATACTTTTTATACAGCTTATTTTTAATGCGTGAAGATTTTAGGAGTCCACTTGTAAACCATTGATTTTGTTTTTTTACTTTACCCCCATGAGATTTTATAATTGGAAAGGACCCCTCAAAAACATCATTGATTTTTTGCATGAATATCTGATATGCTGAGTTAGGATCATTTTCCCTAAAAACTTTTTCAAAGGAGAGATTTTCCACTAATTGTTATAATTTGATTTTGTTAGCAGTATTATATGCTCGGAAACCGGTAACTGGCTCTTTATTAAGCATATAACCGTTGCCTAATGCAACCATTTGGAATATTGGGAAATGATCAGAAATATCTGTACATAATATTCCAGACTTTGTCTCATGGTTTAATGTGTTAAAAAGTATATTATCTATCAGTGTTGCAGAATTTCCTGTCACTCTTGTTGGTTTGGTAATTGAAGGAAAAAAATAGTTTGAATGTAGATGATTTAAAAATTCATCTGTAGCAGAATGTGTTTCCTTTTTGAACAAATTAATATTAAAATCCCCAAGAATATAGCACAATTTATTTCCCCTGTTTATGAGTTCCAAAGTACTTGAGAAGCATTGATTGAAGCTCAAAACGTCTGTGTTTGGAGGCCTGTAAATACTACCAATTACAAGATTTTTAGTTCTATTATTAGACATTATTTCTATGAATACGGATTCGATTTGTATTTCATTTAATTGCACGGAGAGATCATGTCGGACGTTAAAATCCAGATTTTTGTGGACAAAAATGGAAACTCCTCCTCCAGACCTTGATTGTCTGACAAAGTGAGTCGAGTTATAGGCTGTCAATTCATATAGAGCAAGTTCTTTGGACTGCTCAGTCAGCCAAGTTTCTGTCAGAGCAATTACTGAAAACTCATGATTCAAAGAAGATAAATAATGTACCATCTTTTCGTAATTTTTTGGAAGACTGCGTATATTTAGATGTAATACTGAAAACATTTTGTTTTTCTTAGAAAGTGATTGCATGAGATTGTTAAACTTGACATCATCAAAGTATTCACATGAGTCTGTATTATTTGCATTTGAGAAAAAGTTTAAATCAGGATCTATTTCCAAACCATGCTTTGATTCATCTCTATCAAGTTCAAATGGATTAAATACCAACGGCTCATGTACATATTGTCTGTTGTAATCATCAGACAGAAACAATTGAAACTCATCCTCATTCAATGTGTAGAATGGAAGCACCGAACCACAACTTTCACAGTGCCATGTTGTCATTGATTCCCTTGCTCTGTCAGACATGTGTGCACATTTTAAATGAAAATTTTGTTTACAAAGAGAGCAACAGACATGAGATCCCATTGGCTTCTGACATTTTGAACATTTGTTGTGACTATCCATGCTATTTGGAGTCAACTAAAATAAGTTAAAAACAATTGAAAAGAACAAAAATAAATAAATGAGAAGAACATTTCAAACCTGTGGTGACCTTGTAGGACGATGAGTGATAAGCTTGTCATATCTGAGATAAGCAATGTCACCTCTTTGTCTTGCTTCTTTCATTGCTGGAATCAGCTCTTTGCGTCTTTGTCGCACAGATTCAGAAAAGTCTTCATTAATGTAAATGTTTGATCCCTTGAGGAGCTTTGCCTTTTCCAACACAGCCAGCCGGTCTTTGTATCTCAGAAACTTCACCACTATTGGTCTGGGTTTTCCTCCTTGACCTGGTGATTTTCCAGTGCGATGCACACGTTCCAGTTCAATATGTTTAGGATCCAACTTGAGTTTCTCTGATAAGGTATTCCTTATCTTGATTTCAGAATCAGACCATTTCTCATTTTCCGACTCTGGTATTCCATCAAACACCAAGTTATTGCGTCGCGATTGATTCTCACTGTAGTCAATTTTATTAACCACATTGCTGTAAGAAGAGCCAAGAGTAGTAATGTCTTTGTTTATCTCCTTACAGTGAAGTGAGAGGTTGTCAGTCAGTGACTTTAAATCATCAACATCCTTCTGGGTGTATTGCAGGCTGGCTTTGAGGTCACACACTTCCTTAAAAACACCATCTAGTCTTTTATTGAAGGAGTCCATTATTATTTGGACAAAGCCTTTGTAGGTACTTTCCTGCTGTTGCAGTAGATCCTTGTACAATGACATTTGTTGATCCAAAAGTTCCCGGACTTGCGAAGAGGTCATTACATCCTCTTCAGATTTCGCAGACTTTGGTGGCATTGTTGTAGTATAAATGCAGGTAGCCTGTTAGCAACAGGTGAAGGCCTCAGATGGAGCCTGTCTTCTTAAAGTCCAAAAGATCCCCTTTTCTGCACTTTTGGATAAAAATCACCACACAATTGTGTAACAGAACAAGATCTTAATCCAGTATGGTCAAATGGACACAAAATCACTGAAGATTATGTGGATTTTGAGTAGATTGACTTAGGCCCAAGCTCTCAGTGATGCTTAGCAGGAGCCAGCAGCTCCTGCTAAGCACAACTAGCATCACTGTAAGCATGGATTAGGTTCTCATCTTTGTATTTTCGGAAACAGAGTTCTTTGTTTCGGGTACCTTTCAAATGCCTTAAAACATGCTTTACAGTTGTCCATTGTTCGGTAGTTGGTTTGGTGAAACACTGGGACAGTTTCTCACTACGAAGCTTAAGTCTGGCCTCGTACAGGTTGCCAGGTAGATTAAGCCTCTCTGTATTTCCTCACATCATCCATTAACTCAGCGTCATCACTGTAGTTAAGTTTGTGTTCACACGGCGTAGCTCTAGGCTTACAGTTTAACAAGTCACATCTCTCCAGTATAGTCTGAACAGACTTGCATTGTGACATCTTAACACATTCAGCACTTTGCTCAAAGTCAGTACCTAGAAAATGTGCCAGTTTACCCAAGTCTTTCATCCTGAACTTGGAACTTAGCTTTTCCTTTACACACTTCAGGACATCATCCCCGTGATCCAGAAGTAAGGGATGCCGTCAAGCTGAAGAAGGAGTCCTACCTGGCCTTGTTGGCTTGTGGGACTCCTGAGGCAGCTGAGAGGTACCGGCAGGCCAAGCGTGCTGCAGCTCGTGCGGTCGCAGAGGCAAAAACTCGTTTCTGGGAGGAGTTCGGAGAAGCCATGGAGGAAGACTATCGGTCGGCCTCGAGGAGATTCTGGCAAACCATCCGGCGCCTCAGGAGGGGGAAGCAGTGCTTCACCAGCACTGTTTACAATGCGGGTGGGGGGCTGCTGACCTCGACTGGGGATGTCGTCGTTGTTTCTCTGGCACGGTTCCCTCCACGGCTCCCGTGTTGTCTGGGCACAAAATAAAACATAGCTGATATGATAGAGGGGCATCAACGATCATCCTCCGCCCTGAGAGTCCACGATGCTCGTGAGAGACTTTTGGCAAAGGCAGTGACAGGTGCTCCTGTGTATTTTACTACAAAGCGCTGAAGTCCGCCTCACTCATAAGTTCAAGTCTGAGTAGAAGGATGTGTTGATGAGGAGGTTCAGCTCGGAGAAACGCATGTAGGCCTACTGACGTTTCCGCCACGAGGACTGATGTTACAGCTGTAGTTGGTCTGGTCATATTTGCTGTTGATTATGTTTAATGTAATGATCAGTGTGCGCCAGGGCTACGCGAATACCGAAAAATATGTTCTTTATAGTAGTACTAATGCCGCCTTAAGACTGACGTCTGGCGACGGGACTTTACGTAACTGATCCAAACGGATAATAATATAGTCAACACTACAGTCTCTCCTGTCCGCCAGTCTTCTCAGCTCATTAGAACATAGCACAGCAGTCCCCAACTAGATATGCTTGAGGTCCAACATGCAACCGTTCACCACTCCAAAATGGAGGCTGTTCAGCGACACAGAGCAAAGGATAATTTACTTATTTGTTTAAAAAACACACACACAATGCAATTGCTGCATATGGAAGAATGCTTTTTTTTTTTTTTCGTTCTGACATGGCTATAGCGAGAACACAGTGATCTCAACATGGCCGTCTATGCTGGACAAGCTCTGGAGCAAGGAAAAAGATTGACCAATGAGCTTACAGCAGAGGCATCCCGACCCATCCCATGATTTGCATCTCATTAAGAGAAATACAGAAATAAATACAGAAATAAATACAGAAATAAATAAATAAATACAGAAATAAATAAATAAATACAGAAATAAATAAATAAATAAATAAATAGAGAAATAAATAAATAAATACAGAAATAAAATAAATAAATACAAAAATAAATAAATATATAAATAAATAAATACAGAAATGAATAAATAAATAAATACAGAAATAAAAGCACTTATTCTCATAATTGCACGCATTTCTTTGCAAATTTTATCTTTTTTAAATTTTTTTATTTATTTATTTATTTATTTATGTATATATTTATAGTTTTGGCAGCCACGGTCCTCCATACTCCCACACTGGGCGCACGCCATATTTATTGACACACGTGTTGCTCAACAGAGGGTTATTTACAGAATAATGACTCCTGTTTGTGTCTGCAGAGAAATGGACCCAGCTCAGCCTCTGAAGACTCCCCGCACACAGGGGAAGAAATGCAGCCGTGAGGAGTGTGGGGAGGAGTCACAGAAGTCACAGAAGCTGAAACGACTCAAGAAAAGGAAGTCCCTTGAGTGTGGCCTGTGTGGACATGTGTTTACTATATCTGCAAATCTTAAAAGGCACATGAGGATCCACACTGGGGAGAAGCCGTACAGCTGTGAGCAGTGTGACAAGTCCTTTACACTGTCATACCACCTCAAACATCACATGAGGATCCACACTGGGGAGAAACCCTTTGAGTGTGGCCTGTGTGGACATGTGTTTTCTATATCTGCAACTCTTAAAAGGCACATGAGGATCCACACTGGGGAGAGGCCGTACAGCTGTGAGCAGTGTGACAAGTCCTTTACACTGTCATACCACCTCAAACATCACATGAGGATCCACACTGGGGAGAAACCCTTTGAGTGTGGCCTGTGTGGACATGTGTTTACTGCATCTGCAAATCTTGAAAGGCACATGAGGATCCACACTGGGGAGAGGCCGTACAGCTGTGAGCAGTGTGACAAGTCCTTTACACTGTCATACCACCTCAAACATCACATGAGGATCCACACTGGGGAGAAACCCTTTGAGTGTGGCCTGTGTGGACATGTGTTTTCTATATCTGCAACTCTTAAAAGGCACATGAGGATCCACACTGGGGAGAAACCGTATGAGTGTGAGCAGTGTGGGAAAACCTTCACTGAGTCATCCAGCCTCACAGCTCACATGAGGATCCACACTGGAGAGAGGCCGTACAGCTGTGAGCAGTGTGGGAAAACCTTCACTGAGTCATCCAGCCTCACAGCTCACATGAGGATCCACACTGGGGAGAAACCGTACAGCTGTGAGCAGTGTGACCAGACCTTTACTCGGTTACACCACCTCAAAGCACACATGAGGATCCACACTGGGGAGAGGCCTTACAGCTGTGAGCAGTGTGGTAAGGCCTTCACTCAGTCATCCAGCCTCATAGCTCACATGAGCGTCCACACTGGGGAGAAACCGTACAGCTGTGAGCAGTGTGACAAGTCCTTTACTTTGTCATCGCACCTCAAATCACACATGAGGATCCACACTGGGGAGAGGCCGTACGAGTGTGAGCAGTGTGGGAAGACCTTCTCTCAGTCAACCCACCGCAAATCACACATGAGGATCCACACTGGGGAGAAACCCTATGAGTGTGAGCAGTGTGGGAAAACCTTCACTCACTCAGGCAGCCTCACAGGTCACATGAGGAGGTACCACACTGGGGAGAAACCGTACGAGTGTGAGCAGTGTGGGACGACCTTCACTTGTTCATCCAACCTCACAGCTCACGTGAAGAGGTACCACACTGGTCAGAAACAGATGTGAGGAGTGCGGTCAGACCTTCAGCGTCTTTACCAAATCCGTTCCGCTAATCCATGCCGGTTTTACTTTTGAGACACTGCCCCGCTCAATCCAGTCCGGGTCCGTGTTTTTACGGATCCAGTGTCCGGGTTTTCTCAGGTAAAGGTATTTTCATAAACCTTTCTATCGGCGTGTTTCTGGTCCAGCTGTAGATCTGAGGTTCACTAACAGCTCCTGAATCTGAAACGTCTTCCTCCACTTTCTCAAACGTTCAATAACAGGACAATGATCGTAATGAATATTTCCGGTGTTGATAAATTTAACTAATGTTTGATGTTTGATGTTTTCTTGTTTAAAAAAACTTTTGTCGTAATGAGAATAAAATATTGTTTTTCAAAGTCACTGTAAATAAATAATGTTGAACTTTTATCATGGTTTTGTAGCATTTTGTACTTTTTGAATCAAAAGTTGCAGCTGTTTCCTGTGTCCTCGGGCAGCAGAGTGAGGGGCGGGGCAGCAGAGGGAGGGGCGGGGCAGCAGAGTGAGGGGCGGGGCTATAAAAGCTCCACGTGACTAGTTTCAGCTGGACTCTGGACTCTGTGGCTGCGTCTGAAACAATCAAATTTTAGCCTCTAAGCTCTAACCCTGACCTCTGACCCTTGACCTTTCATGGGTCGACTGTTAGATCTGTGCAGTTACGGAACTAGAGCTTCAGCAGCATTTTGAACAATCCGTCCGTCCTTAAACAGGGGAAAGGGAAGTGACATCACCAACAGCTGTTTTTCTTCTTCTTTAAACTTATTGGTGGAGTGCAGGCCAAACAAAAGTGCATGTCGCCCCCTAGTGTCAACAACAACATAGTGTCCAAACGAAGACATTTAATGCTTAAGTGGCTATGATAGTTAGTATCAGAGATCCCTATGCTAAAGTGGCTATGATAGTTAGCATCAGAGGTCACTATGCTAAAGTGGCTATGATAGTTAGCATCAGAGGTCCCTATGCTAAAGTGGCTATGATAGTTAGCACCAGAGGTCCCTATGCTAAAGTGGCTATGATTGTTAGCACCAGAGGTCCCTATGCTAAAGAGGCTATGATAGTTAGCATCAGAGGTCCCCATGCTAAAGAGGCTATGATAGTTAGCATCAGAGGTCACTATGCTAAAGTGGCTATGATTGTTAGCATCAGAGGTCCCCATGGTAAAGTGGCTATGATAGTTAGCATCAGAGGTCACTATTCTAAAGTGGCTATGATAGTTAGCATCAGAGGTCCCCATGCTAAAGAGGCTATGATAGTTAGCATCACAGGTCCCTATGCTAAAGTGGCTATGATAGTTAGCACCAGAGGTCACTATGCTAAAGTGGCTATGATAGTTAGCATCAGAGGTCCCTATGCTAAAGTGGCTATGATAGTTAGCTTCAGAGGTCACTATGCTAAAGTGGCTATGATAGTTAGCATCAGAGATCCCTATGCTAAAGTGGCTATGATAGTTAGCACCAGAGGTCACTATGCTAAAGTGGCTATGATTGTTAGCAACAGAGGTCCCTATGCTAAAGTGGCTATGATTGTTAGCACCAGAGGTCCCTATGCTAAAGAGGCTATGATAGTTAGCATCAGAGGTCACTATGCTAGAGTGGCTATGATAGTTAGCATCAGAGGTCCCCATGGTAAAGTGGCTATGATAGTTAGCATCAGAGGTCCCCATGCTAAAGAGGCTATGATAGTTAGCATCAGAGGTCACTATGCTAAAGTGGCTATGATTGTTAGCATCAGAGGTCCCCATGGTAAAGTGGCTATGATAGTTAGCATCAGAGGTCCCTATGCTGAAGTGGCTATGATAGTTAGCATCAGAGGTCCCTATGCTGAAGTGGCTATGATAGTTAGCACCAGAGGTCCCTATGCTAAAGTGGCTATGATAGTTAGCACCAGAGGTCCCTATGCTAAAGTGGCTATGATTGTTAGCACCAGAGGTCCCTATGCTTAAGCGGCTGTGATAGTTAGCATCAGAGGTCCCTATGCTAAAGTGGCTATGATAGTTAGCATCAGAGGTCCCTATGCTAAAGAGGCTATGATAGTTAGCACCAGAGGTCCATATGCTGAAGTGGCTATGATAGTTAGCACCAGAGGTCACTATGCTAAAGTGGCTATGATAGTTAGCACCAGAGGTCCCTATGCTAAAGTGGCTATGATAGTTAGCATCAGAGGTCCCTATGCTAAAGCGGCTATGATAGTTAGCGCCAGAGGTCCCTATGCTAAAGTGGCTATGATAGTTAGCATCAGAGGTCCCTATGCTAAAGTGGCTATGATAGTTAGCACCAGAGGTCCTTATGCTAAAGTGGCTATGATAGTTAGCACCAGAGGTCCCTATGCTAAAGTGGCTATGATAGTTAGCACCAGAGGTCCCTATGCTAAAGCGGCTATGATAGTTAGCACCAGAGGACCCTATGCTAAATTGGCTATGATAGTTAGCATCAGAGGTCCATATGCTAAAGTGGCTATGATAGTTAGCATCAGAGGTCTCTATGCTAAAGTGGCTATGATAGTTAGCACCAGAGGTCCATATGCTAAAGTGGCTATGATAGTTAGCATCAGAGGTCTCTATGCTAAAGTGGCTATGATAGTTAGCACCAGAGGTCTCTATGCTAAAGTGGCTATGATAGTTAGCATCAGAGGTCCCTATGCTGAAGTGGCTATGATAGTTAGCACCAGAGGTCCATATGCTAAAGTGGCTATGATAGTTACCATCAGAGGTCCCTATGCTAAAGTGGCTATGATAGTTAGCACCAGAGGTCCCTATGCTAAAGTGGCTATGATAGTTAGCATCAGAAGTCCCTATGCTGAAGTGGCTATGATAGTTAGCATCAGAGGTCTCTATGCTAAAGTGGCTATGATAGTTAGCATCAGAGGTCCCTATGCTAAAGCGGCTATGATAGTTAGCGCCAGAGGTCCCTATGCTAAAGTGGCTATGATAGTTAGCATCAGAGGTCCCTATGCTAAAGTGGCTATGATAGTTAGCACCAGAGGTCCCTATGCTAAAGTGGCTATGATAGTTAGCACCAGAGGTCCCTATGCTAAAGTGGCTATGATAGTTAGCATCAGAGGTCCCTATGCTAAAGTGGCTATGATAGTTAGCATCAGAGGTCCCTATGCTAAAGTGGCTATGACAGTTAGCATCAGAGGTCCCTATGCTAAAGTGGCTATGATAGTTAGCACCAGAGGTCCCTATGCTAAAGTGGCTATGATAGTTAGCACCAGAGGTCCCTATGCTAAAGCGGCTATGATATTTAGCATCAGAGGTCCTTCTGCTAAAGTAGCTATGATAGTTAGCACCAGAGGTCCCTATGCTAAAGTGGCCATGATAGTTAGCACCAGAGGTCACTATGCTAAAGTGGCTATGATAGTTAGCACCAGAGGTCCCTATGCTAAAGTGGCTATGATAGTTAGCACCAGAGGTCCCTATGCTAAAGCGGCTATGATATTTAGCATCAGAGGTCCTTCTGCTAAAGTAGCTATGATAGTTAGCACCAGAGGTCCCTATGCTAAAGTGGCTATGATAGTTAGCATCAGAGGTCACTATGCTAAAGTGGCTATGATAGTTAGCACCAGAGATCCCTATGCTAAAGTGGCTATGATAGTTAGCACCAGAGGTCCCTATGCTAAAGTGGCTATAATAGTTAGCACCAGAGGTCCCTATGCTAAAGAGGCTATGATAGTTAGCACCAGAGGTCCCTATGCTAAAGTGGCTATGATAGTTAGCATCAGAGGCCACTATGCTAAAGTGGCTATGATAGTTAGCATCAGAGGCCCCTATGCTAAAGTGGCTATGATAGTTAGCACCAGAGGTCCCTATGCTAAAGTGGCTATGATAGTTAGCACCAGAGGTCCCTATGCTAAAGTGGCTATGATAGTTAGCATCAGAGGTCCCTATGCTAAAGTGGCTATGATTGTTAGCACCAGAGGTCCCTATGCTAAAGTGGCTATGATAGTTAGCATCAGAGGTCACTATGCTAAAGTGGCTATGATAGTTAGCATCAGAGGTCCATATGCTAAAGTGGCTATGATAGTTAGCATCAGAGGTCCCTATGCTAAAGTGGCTATGATAGTTAGCACCAGAGGTCCTTATGCTAAAGTGGCTATGATAGTTAGCACCAGAGGTCTTTATGCTAAAGTGGCTATGATATGATAGTGGCGGTGATAGCACTGCGGCGTTCGTGACCTTCGCAGACGTCCGGAACAGGACCAGACGGTGATCGTGGTCAAAGCCCCGGAGGAAACCAAACTGGAGGTTCCCGCGCCCAAAGAGGTGGGACTCTGAACCCTCTGAAGAACCAAGTCGTTGAATGAATCGTGCTTTAAAAGTCGTTATTCCTGACCCGGGTGGTTCGGTCTCTGCAGGACAGGATCCAGGTCCATCTGAAGTCCGGGTCTGGACCCATCTCGGTGCTGACCTGCGACTCCTGGCTCGACGTCAGCGGCAAAATCCTGCAGACGTTTCGACAGATACAACACAGCCATATCACGACCAGGCCCCTGCAGACAGGTGCGAGAGACTAACCACTGTGCCACATCACGACCAGGCCCTGCAGACAGGTGCGAGAGACTAACCACTGTGCCACATCACGACCAGGCCCTGCAGACAGGTGCGAGAGACTCTAACCACTGTGCCACATCACGACCAGACCCCTGCAGACAGGTACGAGACTCTAACCACTGTGCCACATCACGACCAGGCCCTGCAGACAGGTGCGAGAGACTCTAACCACTGTGCCACATCACGACCAGACCCCTGCAGACAGGTACGAGACTCTAACCACTGTGCCATATCACGACCAGGCCCCTGCAGACAGGTACGAGACTCTAACCACTGTGCCATATCACGACCAGGCCCCTGCAGACAGGTGCGAGACTCTAACCACTGTGCCACATCACGACCACGCCCTGCAGACAGGTGCGAGACTCTAACCACTGTGCCACATCACGACCAGGCCCCTGCAGACAGGTACGAGACTCTAACCACTGTGCCACACCACGACCAGACCCTGCAGACAGGTGCGAGACTCTAACCACTGTGCCACATCACGACCAGGCCCTGCAGACAGGTGCGAGACTCTAACCACTGTGCCACATCACGACCAGGCCCTGCAAACAGGTGCGAGACTCTAACCACTGTGCCACACCACGACCAGGCCCCTGCAGACAGGTGCGAGAGACTAACCACTGTGCCACATCACGACCAGGCCCTGCAGACAGGTGCGAGACTCTAACCACTGTGCCACACCACGACCAGGCCCCTGCAGACAGGTGCGAGAGACTCTAACCACTGTGCCACACCACGACCAGGCCCTGCAGACAGGTGCGAGACTCTAACCACTGTGCCACGCCAAGACCAGGCCCCTGCAGACAGGTGCGAGACTCTAACCACTGTGCCACATCACGACCAGGCCCTGCAGACAGGTACGAGAGACTAACCACTGTGCCACGCCCAGACCAGGCCCTGCAGACAGGTGCGAGAGACTCTAACCACTGTGCCACATCACGACCAGGCCCCTGCAGACAGGTGCGAGACTCTAACCACTGTGCCACGCCCTGCAGACAGGTGCGAGAGACTAACCACTGTGCCACGACCAGACCAGACCCTGCAGACAGGTGCGAGAGACTAACCACTGTGCCACGACCAGGCCCTGCAGACAGGTGCGAGACTCTAACCACTGTGCCACGCCCAGACCAGGTGACCCGTATTAAAAAAGTCTTTAAAAGTGTTAAATGTCACATGACCTGGAGCTGTTGTATCTGAGCTTTTTGTGCTGCTGGACTTTCACTCGTCCTGTTTGTGTTGCAGAGTCGTCGTCCTCACAGAGCACAGCGCTGAGTGTATAGCACCTGCTCACCTCCAGGGGGCGCTGCTGCCCACGCCTCACGCTTTAATGAAGAGGATCATGTTTCCAAACGCTGGGACAGACAGGACTGAACTCAAGGACTTTTATTTCCGGACACTTTTCTTGTTTATAAAAACTTTGTCTTTATGAGAATAAAATATTGTTTTTCAAAGTCACTGTAAATAAATAATGTTGAATTTCAATCATGGTTTTGTAGCATTTTGTACTTTTTGAATCCAAAGTTGTAGCAGAGTGGGGGGGGGGGGGGCAGCAGAGTGAGGGGGGGGGGGGGGGGGGGGGCAGCAGAGTGAGGGGGGGGGCAGAGTGAGGGGGGGGGGGGGCAGCAGAGTGAGGGGGCGGGGCTATAAAAGCTCCACGTGACTGGTTTCAGCTGGACTCTGGACTCTGTGTTTGAGCTGAAGGACATTTGCAAACGCAGGAAGAGCCACGAGGACGAAATCTCCGAGTCTGAGCTGCTCCAGGAGTCTCTGCACAGGTGAGTCACTGCACACAGACTCACATCAGCGAGTCACTGCACACACACTCACATCAGGGGGGGGGTTGGTTACCGGTACCGCCACTTCCAAAGCGCTTTTAGCGTCATCTGCACATCTGTCTTAACCCTTTGGCTGCTCCGCCGCTTGTCAGAGCGCCCTTCACAATGCACGCTTCCTACTTCGTCCCACCGTGAGCAGAGACTACATTACCCAGACACCCTTGCGTTGTGTGCGTGTAGAGCGCGGTGCGTCGCTGTAGCCGCTGTAAACAGCTGGACGTGAATGAACACTTGTGCTCTCAGGCTGACCCGCCTGAGCCGCGGTCACGGAGGGTCACAAGCGGCCACGAGCACGAGCGCCACGTGCCCGTTTAGCCTCGTGCATGCGGAAAAAACAAAACAAAGCCGTAAATGTGGATTGAAACAAACTTCTGTGCACTTCTTTTTGTCCACTTAAAGCACTGGATTCACACATTATAAATGTGCAGCTTTAGAGACGAGTCCACATGGTTCTAGTTAAAGATGGAGCTCGAGCTTTAGTCGATTCCAACGTAACAACAATTTACTGACAACACACTTAAAGGCTTCAAATATGTGAGACTGAATCAGACTGAGGCCCTGGAGTTTTGTGTTCAGGCCTGTGGCCACAGAGACATATAGCATCAGACTTTTTTGTAAAAGACCATTTTAAAGCCTATTTTAAAGTCACACGTGTGTTATTCTCAGCACAAATATCCCATGTTTAGTTTAGTTTAGTTTATTTATTTATTTGAACAGGGACGGTGTACAATATACATTAACCTCAAAGGGAGAGATGCTGTACCAGGTTATAGCACTTGTGCTAATTTCCACCTGTAGTCCCTGGGCAGACTGATGTCAACAAAGTCATAAAAATACTAATACAGAATAATACATTTCCCCAAAAACAGCATTAAAATCAACACACACTTCATTCATTCAAAGCATTAGATTGCACGCTCTTGCATACACACCAATTACAAGACATTATGGGAACAAGTTTGTTTTAAAATAAGCCATTTTTTAGCCTGGTGTGAAAAAGTGTTAACATTTACACATGTGTGTCCTGGTGAGTCGTCCTGTTTAATGTGATGCTAATAATCATTATGCTCGACCTAAAACCAGCCATTTCAACTGGCCCAATGAAAGTAGAATATTCCACCCTGATCTAAATATGTTACTACAGGATTAAAGGTTATTCAATTTCTGTAACTGAAGCCAAATCAGAGGCAATTTCAAGTCAAACATTGACTTCAAACAAACAAACAAACAAACCATGACCTCAGCCCCCATTGGACTGGATCTGTGTTTGTATATGAAGCACTTTCTGGCCGTCCATCTATCCATGAAAGAATCAAGGACCGAGACGTCGCCCGGCATGGCACAGCCGGGGCCCCACCCTGGAGCCAGACCTGGGGTTGGGGCCCGAACGCGAGCGTCTGGTGGCCGGGTCTCTGCCCACGGGGCCCGGCCAGCGCGAAGGGACGACGTGGGCCCGCCCTCCTGTGGACCCACCAGCCGCAGAGGGATCCGTAGGGGTCGGGTGCAGAGAGGACTGGGTGGCAGTCGAGGCCGGTGCCTCGACGACCTGGTCCACATGCACAGCTTCTGGCGTTCGGGACTTGGAACGTCACTTCGCTGGGGGGGAGGAGCCTGAGCTTGTGCGGGAGGTTGAGAGATACCGACTAGATATACAGGGCCTCTCGTAGGTATTCATACACCTTGGACTTTTGCACATTAATTCATGTTTACAACCCTAAACATGAAGATTTTATTTTGATTTTTTTACTGAACGTTCACACACAAGTAACAACTGTGAAATGAAAGCAAAATGATACATGATTCTGTTATTTTTCAAAAAATAGAAAAGGGAAAAGTGGGGCTTGCATAAGTATCATACAGCATTTTCTGAGTGCATTAAATTGCCTTTAAAACATTCCTAATGACTCCAGAATGTTCACACCTTGGCCTAACGGTGAAATAGAGGCACCTGTGTGTAATCTACTCTCAGGATAATTTCAGCTGTTCTTTCAGGCCCTCAGAGCTGTGGTCGGAGTGTGTTGGTCACTAAACAACATCATGAAGGTCCAGGAGCACCAGAGAGGTCAGGGATAAAGCTGTGGAGAAGTTTAAAGCAGCGTTAAGTTATACAAAGATTTCCCAAGATTTAAACATCTCCCGGAGCAACTGTTCAATCCATCATTCAGAAATGGAAAGAGTAAAGCACCACTGCCAACTTACCAAGACACGGCCGTCCACCTAAACTAACAAACTGAACAAGGAGGACACTGGTCAGAAATACAACCAAGTGCCCCATGATAACTCTGGAGCAGCTGTGAAGTCCTGCCGCTGAGCTGGGGGAATCTGGACATGGGACAACTATAAGTCGTATCTACACAAATCTGGCCTTCATGGACGAGTGGAAGAAGAAAGACATTATTGAAAGGAGGCCAAAAGAAATCCCGTTTGAAGTTTGTAGAAGTCATATGGAGGACACAGCTCCATGTGGAAGAAGGAGCTTTGGTCAGATGAGACAAACGTTATGTATGGAGCAAACCTGACACTGCTCATTGTCCTGAGTGCTCCATCCCCAGTGTCAGATATACGGGGGGAGCATCATGCTGTGGGGCTGCTTTTCCTCAGTGGGGATTGGGGAGACTGTAAGAATAGTTGTGAAGATGGATGGAGCCAAATATAGAGACATTTTGGAGGAAAACCTGCTGGAGTCAGAAAGAGAACTGAGGCTGGGGCGGAGATTCACCTTCAGCAGGACAATGACCCGGAGCACAAAGCTAAATCTACAATGGAATGGTTCAATAAAAACATATTAATGTGTTAGAATGGCCCAGTCAAAGTCCTGACCTAAATCCTATTGAAAATCTGTGGAATAATCTGAAAACTGCTGTTCACAAACGCTCTCCTTCTAATGTGACAGAGCTGGAGTTGTTTTGTAAAGAGGAATGGGCTAAAATGTCAGTCTCTACATGTGCAAATTTTGTAGAGTCAGATCCTAAAGACTTGCTGCTGTTATTACAGCAAAAGGGGGTTCCACAAAGTATTCATTCATGCTGTATGAATACTTATGCAAGCCCCACTTTTCACTTTTCTATTTTTTGAAAAATAACAGAATCATGTATCATTTTTCTTTCACTTCACAGTTGTCTGTTACTTGTGTGTGAACGTTCAGTAAAAAAATGGGTTTGCTCATATCCCCCCAGCTCAGCCGTCACGTGTTGGAGTTCACCCCGGTGGACGAGAGGGTCGCGTCCCTACGCCTCCGGGTCGGGGACAGGTCTCTCACCGTTGTCTCGGCCTACGGGCCCAACATCGGTGCAGAGTACCCGGCCTTCTTGGAGTCCCTGGGAGGGGTACTAGATAGTGCTCCGACTGAGGACTCCATTGTTCTGCTGGGGGACTTCAACGCCCACGTGGGCAACGACAGTGAGACCTGGGAGGGAGTGATTGGGAGGAACGGCCTCCCCGATCTGAACCCGAGTGGTGTTCTGTTATTGGACTTCTGTGCTAGTCGCAGTTTGTCCATAACGAACACCATGTTCGAGCACAAGGGTGTCCATAAGTGCACGTGGCACCAGGACACCCTAGGCAGGAGGTCGATGATCGACTTTGTAGTTGTGTCGTCTGACCTCCGGCCGCGTGTCTCGGACACTCGGGTGAAGAGAGGGGCGGAGCTGTCAACTGATCACCACCTGGTGGTGAGCTGGATCCGCTGGCAGGGGAGGAAGCCGGTCAGACCTGGCAGGCCCAAGCGTGTTGTGAGGGTCTGCTGGGAACATCTGGTGGATCCCTCTGTCAGTGGGGTCTTCAACTCCCACCTCCGGAAGAGCTTCACCCAGATTCCGGGGGAGGCGGGGGACATGGAGTCCGAGTGGACTCTGTTCTCCTCCTCCATTGTCGATGCGGCTGCTCGTAGTTGTGGCCGCAAGGTCTCTGGTGCCTGTCGCGGCGGCAATCCCCGAACCCGGTGGTGGCGCCCGGAAGTAAGGGATGCCGTCAAGCTGAAGAAGGAGTCCTACCTGGCCTTGTTGGCTTGTGGGACTCCGGAGGCAGCTGAGAGGTACCAGCAGGCCAAGCGTGCTGCAGCTCGTGCGGTCGCGGAGGCTAAAACTCTGGTCTGGGAGGAGTTCGGGGAGGCCATGGAGGAAGACTATCGGTCGGCCTCGAGGAGATTCTGGCAAACCATCCGGCGCCTCAGGAGGGGGAAGCAGTGCTTCACCAGCACTGTTTACAGTGCGGGTGGGGGGCTGCTGACCTCGACTGGGGATGTCGTCGGGCGGTGGAAGGAGTACTTCGAGGACCTCCTCAATCCCGTCGTCACGTCTTCCAATGAGGAAGCAGAGGCTGGGGACTTGGAGGTGGGCTCGCCCATCACCGGGGCTGAAGTCACCGAGATGGTGAGAAAGCTCCTCGGTGGCTCCGGGGGTGGATGAGATTCGTCCTGAGTACCTTAAGTCTCTGGATGTTGTAGGACTGTCTTGGCTGACACGTCTCTGCAACATCGCGTGGCGGTCGGGGACAGTGCCTCTGGATTGGCAGACCGGGGTGGTGGTCCCTCTCTTTAAGAAGGGGGATCGGAGGGTGTGTTCCAATTACAGAGGAATCACCCTCCTTAGCCTCCCGGGTAAGGTCTACTCCAGGGTGCTGGAGAGGAGGATCCGGCCGATAGTTGAACCCTGGTCGTGGCACACTGGACCAGCTCTATACCCTCCGTCGGGTGCTCGAGGGTTCGTGGGAGTTCGCCCAACCAGTCCACATGTGTTTTGTAGATCTGGAGAAAGCGTTCGACTGTGTTCCTCGTGGTGCCCTGTGGGGGGGGCTCCGGGAGTATGGGGTCCGGGGCCCTCGTGGTGCCCTGTGGGGGGTGCTCCGCGAGTATGGGGTCCGGGGCCCTCTGCTAAGGGCTGTCCGTTCCCTGTATGAGCAGCAGGAGCTTGGTTCATTGCCGGCAGTAAGTCAGACCTGTTCCCGGTGCGTGTTGGTCTCCGCCAGGGCTGCCCTTTGGTAAATGGTCTCAACTTATATAGCGCTTTTTCCACCTACATTAGGCTCAAAGCCTAATGTAGGGGATCCACTCACCCATTCATACTCTTATTCATACACCAATGTATGCAGACACTGGGGGCAATGTGGGTGAAGTGTCTTGCCCAAGGACACAACGACAATGTGCACTTTCAGGTGGTGGGATTCGAACCCCTGACCTTCCGATCATGAGACGACCCGCTCTACCATCTGTGCCACTGTCGCCCCTTTGTCACCGGTTCTGTTCATTACTTTTATGGACAGAGCCAGAACAGCTGGAAATACTGCAAATGTCGCTACACACTTAAAACACGCAGCTGGTTTGTCCATATACAAAATACAAAGTATCTCGAAAGTACTAATACACACTTTGTCATGTTTACAACCAGAAACTTAAAGATTTGATTTAGATTTCTTGAAAGTTCACACTCAGGTTATTGTGTGTGAACAGTGGTCGTTAGGACTTAGAACTACAAAGACGTTTACCCACAGGTGAGAGGAGCTGTTAATAGAGGGACTGAGCTGAACTCCTCCCACTGGTCTTTATCTAGTCTGTGGGCTGAGCTCCACCTTAGTGTCACTGACGAAGCCCCTTGGATGAAGAGGAGAAACATTTCCTGAGAGGGAGGGTTATTTACAGAACTAGAAAATTTTGCAATTGCTGCGCAATTGCGATTGACTGCGGAATCCTAGGCTACTAATGCAGAAATTGCAAAAAATGCATAAAAATTGTGAAAAAATCATAATTGCATAAGAGTGCTTTTATCGTGAAAATCCCTATTAAGTTGCATTATACTGCTTTACATGTGAAAATCCCTATTAAGTTGCATTATACTGCTTTATATGCGAAAATCCCTATTAAGTTGCATAATTGTGTTGTATTTGCAAAAATCCCTATTTTGTTGCAGAAACTGTAAAAACTGTTGAAAATGCAGAAACTCTTGACATTGTATAAACTCTTAACATTGTATAAAGTCTTAACATTGTATAAAGTCTTAACATTGTATAAACTGTTTAAATCACTCACAGACTTCACTGTGTCAGAAATCCTATTCAAATGAATGGGGAGCCTTCCCCATACAAATCAATGGCAGAATTCTCAAGCCCGTAGGAAAAAACTGGAAAACTGCAGAACTCTATTTTTTTCTGAAAACTGACAAGTTGTGGAACCTGAACAAGCACAAACTGCAGAAATTGCAAAAAAAATGGAAAAAGTTGCAGAAAAACATCAATTTGCGGAAGCCCCATTATAAGTCAATGGGAAAAATCGGCCGATTTTTGGCTGATTGCGGAAAAACCGGAAGTTGTAGAATTCCCAAAAGTAATCGCAGGATTCTCTCCAACATGCGGAACGTTTTGATGTATAACTTGTGGAAATCGCTAAAATTGTGAAATTTTTGAAAGCTGTAGAAAATTTGGAAAAAAATATAATCATAATAATTACTAGAAATTTTTGCAATTGCTGCACAATTGCGATTGACTGCGGAATAGATCTAATGCAGAAGTCACCTGAAAAATCCTTGAAAATGCCTTGAAACTGTTAAAATACTTTCTTTGAAACTCCTGAAGTCCTTGAAATATTTGAAACATTGAAACTCCTGAAATCTTCAAAACTGTTGAAACCTTGAAACTGTTGAAACCTTGAAACTGTTGAAACCTTGAAACTGTTGAAACTTTGAAACTGTTGAAACTTTGAAACTGTTGAAACCTTGAAACTGTTGAAACTTTGAAACTGTTGAAACCTTGAAACTGTTAAAACCACGAAACTGTTAAAACCTTGAAACTGTTAAAACCACGAAACTGTTAAAACCTTGAAACTGTTGAAACCACGAAACTGTTAAAACCTTGAAACTGTTAAAACCACTGTTGAGTTAGAGTTTTTCACTCCTTCTCCTGTGTTGTCCACTTCCTAATTAATTACCCAAACGTCGGACAACACCAAGCGTGTTCAACACTGGAAGAAGAGTTATTGACAAACAACGCTACACTACCAGCTAATAACACATACCAGCACAGATGACCCAGGATTCAGAAGATTAAATCACAAAGGTTTATTTCCCTAACAGGTCATCTAATACAGAGCTCTGCTTCCCTAGTTCCCTAACATCGAGTCTACCAGCTGTCCATTGCCATAGGAGACTGGATTTTTTACTAGGAAGCAGAGTATTTGTATCACATTAAACATTGGAATATTCATGAGCCTAAAACTAAATCTCATTGGTTCCATTGGCTCCAGTGCTTCTGCTGCATCACATAGTTCCGCCCTGCGACCCCCAATTTTATGTCTTCAATGGAATGTTGCAACTGATAAGATCCTTCTGGAGGAAGGCAGTTGTTTATCTTACTTTTGGGGCACGGGGTTTTGTGCTCACACACTTTGGTGCTCTGGTACTTTTCCGCTGTAACAGAGAACTGAGAATACTTCGCATACATTTTGTTAAGTCAAACTAAACAGTAATAAGAATATAAAAAACAGTATAAAACCTTGTATATATTTTATAATTCTTCACCACGAAACTGTTAAAACCTTGAAACTGTTAAAACCTTGAAATTCCTATAATCCTTAACACTGTTGAATTCCTGAACACTCCTGAAATACTTGAAACTCCTGAAATTATCCGGTAACTATGGAAATGTGGTCTGGACTTGGCCTGGCTTCTGTAGTTTTCCTGGTTATGTTTTAGTTCCGGTAACTATGGGAACCTGGTCTGGACTTGGCCTGGTTTCTGTGGTTTTCCTGGTTATGGTTGTAATTCCGGTAACTATGGTAACTTGGTCTGGACTTGGTCTTGGTCCAGGTCTTGGGTCGGATCTTGGTCTGGGTCTTGTTCTGGGTCTGGCTTTTAGCTCCGGTCTTGGTTTGGGTTCGGGTCTCGGTCTGGGTTTCGTTCTGATCTTGGTTCGGGCCTTGGTTCGGGTCTTGGTTCGGGTCTTGGTTCGGGTCTTGGTTCGGGTCTCGGTCTGGGTCTTGGTTCGGGTCTTGGTTCGGGTCTTGTTTCGGGTCTTGTTTCGGGTCTTGGTTCGGGTCTTGGTTCGGGTCTTGTTCTGGGTCTGGCTTTTAGCTCCGGTCTTGGTTTGGGTTCGGGTCTTGGTCTGGGTCTTGGTCTGGGTCTCGGTCTGGGTCTCGGTCTGGGTCTCGGTTCGGGTCTTGGTTCGGGCCTTGGTTCGGGCCTTGGTTCGGGCCTTGGTTCGGGTCTTTTTCTGGGTCTTGTTTCTGGTCTTGGTTTGGGTCTGGGTCTGGGACTTGGTTCGGGTCTTGTTTCGGGTCTTGTTTCGGGTCTTGGTTCGGGTCTTGGTTCGGGTCTTGGTCTGGGTCTTGGTTCGGGTCTGGGTTCGGGTCTTGGTTCGGGTCTGGGTCTTGGTCTGGGTCTTGGTTCGGGTCTTGGTTCGGGTCTTGGTCTGGGTCTTGGTTTGGGTCTTGGTTCGGGTCTTTTTCTGGGTCTGGCTTTTAACTCCGGTCTTGGTCTTGGTTCGGGTCTTGTTTCTGGTCTTGGTCTGGGTCTTGGTTTGGGTTCGGGTCTCGGTCTGGGTCTGGGTCTGGGACTTGGTTCGGGTCTTGTTTCTGGTCTGGGTCTGGGTCTGGGTTCGGGTCTCGGTCTGGGTCTTGGTTCGGGTCTGGGTCTTGGTCTGGGTCTTGGTTCGGGTCTCGGTTCGGGTCTTGGGTCTGGGTCTTGGTTCGGGTCTTGTTTCGGGTCTGGGTTCGGGTCTCGGTTCGGGTCTCGGTTCGGGTCTTGGGTCTGGGTCTTGGTTCGGGTCTTGGTTCGGGTCTTGGTTCGGGTCTCGGTTCGGGTCTTGGGTCTGGGACTTGGTTCGGGTCTTGTTTCTGGTCTGGGTCTGGGTCTGGGTTCGGGTCTTGGTTCGGGTCTTGGTTCGGGTCTTGGTCTGGGTCTTGGTTCGGGTCTTGGTTCGGGTCTTGGTTCGGGTCTCGGTCTGGGTCTTGGTTCGGGTCTTGGTTCGGGTCTCGGTCTGGGTCTTGGTTCGGGACTTGGTTCGGGTCTTGTTTCGGGTCTTGGGTCTGGGTCTTGGTTCGGGTCTTGTTTCGGGTCTTGTTTCGGGTCTTGGGTCTGGGTCTTGGTTCGGGTCTTGTTTCGGGTCTTGGTCTGGGTCTTGGTTCGGGTCTCGGTCTGGGTCTTGGTCTGGGTCTTGGTTCGGGTCTCGGTCTGGGGCTTGGTTCGGGTCTGGGTTCGGGTCTTGGTTCGGGTCTGGGTCTTGGTCTGGGTCTTGGTTCGGGTCTTGGTTCGGGTCTTGGTCTGGGTCTGGGTTCGGGTCTCGGTCTGGGTCTGGGTTCGGGTCTCGGTCTGGGTCTTGGTTCGGGTCTCGGTCTGGGTCTGGGTTCGGGTCTTGGTTCGGGTCTTGGTCTGGGTCTGGGTTCGGGTCTCGGTCTGGGTCTTGGTTCGGGTCTGGGTCTTGGTTCGGGTCTTGGTTCGGGTCTGGGTTCGGGTCTTGGTTCGGGTCTGGGTCTTGGTCTGGGTCTTGGTTCGGGTCTTGGTTCGGGTCTTGGTCTGGGTCTTGGTTTGGGTTCGGGTCTCGGTCTGGGACTTGGTTCGGGTCTTGTTTCTGGTCTTGGTCTGGGTCTGGGTTCGGGTCTCGGTCTGGGTCTGGGTCTTGGTTCGGGTCTTGGTCTGGGTCTTGGTTCGGGTCTTGGTCTGGGTCTTGGTTCGGGTCTTGGTTCGGGTCTCGGTCTGGGTCTTGGTTCGGGTCTTGGTCTGGGTCTTGGTTCGGGTCTTGGTTCGGGTCTCGGTCTGGGTCTTGGTTCGGGTCTTGGTTCGGGTCTTGGTTCGGGTCTCGGTCTGGGTCTTGGTTCGGGTCTTGGTCTGGGTCTTGGTTCGGGTCTTGGTTCGGGTCTTGGTTCGGGTCTCGGTCTGGGTCTTGGTTCGGGTCTCGGTCTGGGTCTTGGTTCGGGTCTTGGTTCGGGTCTTGGTTCGGGTCTCGGTCTGGGTCTTGGTTCGGGTCTCGGTCTGGGTCTTGGTTCGGGTCTTGGTTCGGGTCTCGGTCTGGGTCTTGGTTCGGGTCTTGGTTCGGGTCTTGGTTCGGGACTTGGTTCGGGTCTTGTTTCGGGTCTTGTTTCGGGTCTTGTTTCGGGTCTTGGTCTGGGTCTTGGTTCGGGTCTCGGTCTGGGTCTTGGTTCGGGTCTGGGTTCGGGTCTTGGTTCGGGTCTTGGTTCGGGTCTTGGTTCGGGTCTCGGTCTGGGTCTTGGTTCGGGTCTCGGTCTGGGTCTTGGTCTGGGTCTTGGTTCGGGTCTTGGTTCGGGTCTTGGTTCGGGTCTTGGTCTGGGTCTTGGTTCGGGTCTCGGTCTGGGTCTTGGTTCGGGTCTGGGTTCGGGTCTTGGTTCGGGTCTTGGTCTGGGTCTTGGTTCGGGTCTCGGTCTGGGTCTTGGTTCGGGTCTGGGTTCGGGTCTTGGTTCGGGTCTGGGTCTGGGTCTTGGTTCGGGTCTTGGTCTAGGTCTGGGTTCGGGTCTTGGTTCGGGTCTGGGTCTTGGTCTGGGTCTTGGTTCGGGTCTTGGTTCGGGTCTTGGTTCGGGTCTGGGTCTTGGTCTGGGTCTTGGTTCGGGTCTTGGTTCGGGTCTTGGTTCGGGTCTGGGTCTTGGTCGGGGTCTTGGTTCGGGTCTTGGTTCGGGTCTTGGTTCGGGTCTGGGTCTTGGTTCGGGACTTGGTTCGGGTCTTGTTTCGGGTCTTGTTTCGGGTCTTGGTTCGGGTCTTGTTTCGGGTCTTGGGTCTGGGTCTTGGTTCGGGTCTTGTTTCGGGTCTTGTTTCGGGTCTTGGTCTGGGTCTTGGTTCGGGTCTTGGTCTGGGTCTTGGTCTGGGTCTTGGTCTGGGTCTTGGTTCGGGCCTTGGTTCGGGTCTGGGTCTTGGTTCGGGTCTGGGTTCGGGTCTTGGTTCGGGTCTGGGTCTTGGTCTGGGTCTTGGTCTGGGTCTTGGTTCGGGTCTTGGTTCGGGTCTTGGTTCGGGTCTTGGTTCGGGTCTCGGTTCGGGTCTTGGTCTGGGTCTGGGTCTGGGACTTGGTTCGGGTCTTGTTTCTGGTCTTGGTCTGGGTCTTGGTTTGGGTTCGGGTCTTGGTTCGGGTCTTGGTCTGGGTCTGGGTTCTGCAAAAGTATTTGAACTGCAGAAGTATTTGAAACTGCAGAAGTATTTGAAACTGCAGAAGTATTTGAAACTGCAGAAGTATTTGAAACTGCAGAAGTATTTGAAACTGCAGAAGTATTTGAAACTGCAGAAGTATTTGAAACTGCAGAAGTATTTGAACTGCAGAAATGGCTGAAAGTACCTGAAGTCCCATTAAAATGAATGGGCAGAATTCCCCATACAAATCAATGGCAGAATTCCCGATCCCGTAGAAAAAAACTGGAAAACTGCAGAACTCTATTTTTTTCAGAAAACTGACAAGTTGCGGAAGCTGAACAAGCACAAACTGCAGAAATCGCTGAAACTGTGGAAAAAACTGCAGAATCTGTGAATTTGAGGAAGCCCCATTATAAGTAATGGGAAAAATCGGCCGATATTCCCAAAAGTAATCGCAGGATTCTCCCAAACATGCGGAAAGTTTAAATGTATAACTTGCTGAAATTGCTGAAACTGTGAAAGCTGTTGAAAAACGGGAAAAACATAGATTAGAAGAACATGAAAACCAATTATTGACTGCGGAAGAATTCCGCAGTCAATCAATAATGACTCCTGTTTGTGTCTGCAGAGAAATGGACCCAGCTCAGCCTCTGAAGACTCCCCGCACACAGGGAAAGAAATGCAGCCGTGAGGAGTGTGGGGAGGAGTCAAAGAAGTCAGAGAAGCTGAAACGACTCAAGAAAAGGAAGTCCCTTGAATGTGGCCTGTGTGGACATGTGTTTACTGCATCTGCAAATCTTGAAATGCACATGAGGATCCACACTGGGGAGAAGCCGTACAGCTGTGAGCAGTGTGACAAGACCTTTACTCAGTTAACCCACCTCAAAGCACACATGAGAGTCCACACTGGGGAGAAACCGTACGAGTGTGAGCAGTGTGGGAAGACCTTCTCTCAGTCAACCCACCGCAAATCACACATGAGGATCCACACTGGGGAGAAACCCTTTGAGTGTGGCCTGTGTGGACATGTGTTTGCTCTATCTGCAACTCTTAAAAGGCACATGAGGATCCACACTGGGAAGAGGCCGTACAGCTGTGAGCAGTGTGACAAGCCCTTTACACGGTCACACCACCTCAAAGAACACATGAGGATCCACACTGGGGAGAAGCCGTACAGCTGTGAGCAGTGTGACAAGACCTTTACACAGTCAGACCACCTCAAACATCACATGAGGATCCACACTGGGGAGAAACCCTTTGAGTGTGGCCTGTGTGGACATGTGTTTACTATATCTGCAACTCTTAAAAGGCACATGAGGATCCACACTGGGGAGAAACCCTTTGAGTGTGGCCTGTGTGGACATGTGTTTACTATATCTGCAACTCTTAAAAGGCACATGAGGATCCACACTGGGGAGAGGCCGTACAGCTGTGAGCAGTGTGACAAGTCCTTTACACTGTCATACCACCTCAAAGCACACATGAGAGTCCACACTGGAGAGAAACCGTACAGCTGTGAGCAGTGTGACAAGACCTTTAGTCAGTTACCCCACCTCAAATCACACATGAGGATCCACAATGGGGAGAAGCCCTTTGAGTGTGGCCTGTGTGGACATGTGTTTGCTCAGCCTAAAAGTTTTAGAATTCACATGAGAGTCCACACTGGGGAGAGGCCGTACAGCTGTGAGCAGTGTGACCAGACCTTTACTCAGCTACCCCACCTCAAAGCACACATGAGGATCCACACTGGGGAAAAACCGTACAGTTGTGAGCAGTGTGGGAAGGCCTTCACTCGGCCAGACCACCTCAAATCACACATGAGGGTCCACACTGGAGAGAAGCCCTTTGAGTGTGGCCTGTGTGGATACAAGTTCACTATGTCTTCCAGTCTTCAAAATCACATGAGGATCCACGATGGAGAGAAGCCCTATGAGTGTGAGCAGTGTGGGAAAACCTTCTCTCAGTCAGGCAGCCTCACAGATCACATGAGGAGGTACCACACTGGGGAGAACCCGTACAGCTGTGAGCAGTGTGGATACAAGTGTACTATGTCTTCTAGTCTTAAAAAGCACATGAGAGTCCACACTGGAGAGAAACCATACGAGTGTGAGCAGTGTGGGAAGACCTTTACTCAGTCATCGAACCTCACAGCTCACATGAGGAGGTACCACACTGGGGAGAAACCGTACAGCTGTGAGCAGTGTGGGAAGACCTTTACTTTGTCATCCGACCTCAAATCACACATGAGAGTCCACACTGGAGAGAAGCCCTATGAGTGTGAGCAGTGTGGGAAGACCTTTGCTTGGTCATCCAGCCTCACAGCTCACATGAGGAGGTACCACACTGGTCAGAAACAGATGTGAGGAGTGCGGTCAGACCTTCAGGCATTCAGGAACCGATAACGTGATAAATTTGACCAGTTTCATGATGTAGCTAGAAAATTTAACTGCGGAATCGTAGGCTACTAATGCAGAAATTGCAAAAATTGCAAAACATTGTGAAAAATTCAGAATTTCATAATAGTGCTTTTATTGTGAAAATCCCCATTTAGTTGCATAATCCCTATTAAGATGCAAAATACTGCTTCATATTGTTGAGAAATTTAACCATAAAATGTGCTTAACCAATGTTTTAAATGCATTAATGATTATGCTTTATATTACAGACACTTGGGAGGTTTAGAAACTGCACGCACATGCAACAACCTGCAAACACTTGCTCTATGCCTTTTCTTGTAACCATGTTGAAGAAAAACAGGAAGTAATGTAGACGGTGAACTTCCTGCCATTCAGAGAAAGCCTGCAAGGTGTGAACAAAGTAACATCAAGTGTGCGAGGTCAAGGAGTCAGATATACGTGATGGAAGAGCACCAAGGAGGAAGACCCTGCACCGCCTCTTCATGCATATTCAATATTATCATTGTATAAATATATGAGCGCAGGGAAATGCGGACGACGAAGTCCCGTGCACGTATTGTTGACAGGGAAAGACAAGCGCTCAGGTAATTTTGTATTAGAATTATTATTGTATAGGGAATAAACCTTTCTTGATTAATTGATTGAATATTGTCCTCTTTTCTCCAATAAACGAACATGCCGACAATCTGGAAAAATCCCTATTAAGCTGCATTATACTGCTTTGTATGTGAAAATCCCTATCAAGTTGCATTAAAGTGCTTTATATGTGAAAATCCCTATTAAGTTGCAATAAAGTGCTTTATATGTGAAAATCCCTATTAAGTTGCAATAAAGTGCTTTATATGTGAAAATCCCTATTAAGTTGCATTAAAGTGCTTTATATGTGAAAATCCCTATTAAGTTGCATTAACGTGCTTTATATGTGAAAATCCCTTTTAAGTTGCATTAAAGTGCTTTATATGTGAAAATCCCTATTAAGTTGCATTATACTGCTTTATATGTGAAAATCCCTATTAAGTTGCATTAAAGTGCTTTATATGTGAAAATCCCTTTTAAGTTGCATTATAGTGCTTTATATGTGAAAATCCCTATTAAGATGCATTATACTGCTTTATATGTGAAAATCGCTATTAAGCTGCATTAAAGTGCTTTATATGTGCACATCCCTATTAAGTTGCATTAAAGTGCTTTATATGTGAAAATCCCTATTAAGTTTCATTAATGTGCTTTATATGTGCAAATCCCTATTAAGTTGCATTAAAGTGCTTTATATGTGAAAATCCCTATTAAGTTGCATTAACGTGCTTTATATGTGAAAATCCCTTTTAAGTTGCATTAAAGTGCTTTATATGTGAAAATCCCTATTAAGTTGCATTATACTGCTTTATATGTGAAAATCCCTATTAAGTTGCATTAAAGTGCTTTATATGTGAAAATCCCTTTTAAGTTGCATTATAGTGCTTTATATGTGAAAATCCCTATTAAGCTGCATTAAAGTGCTTTATATGTGAAAATCCCTATTAAGCTGCATTATACTGCTTTATATGTGAAAATCCCTATTAAGTTGCATTAAAGTGCTTTATATGTGAAAATCCCTATTAAGTTGCATTAAAGTGCTTTATATGTGAAAATCCCTATTAAGTTTCATTAAAGTGCTTTATATGTGAAAACCCCTATTAAGTTGCATTAAAGTGCTTTATATGTGAAAATCCCTATTAAGTTTCATTAAAGTGCTTTATATGTGAAAACCCCTATTAAGTTGCATTAAAGTGCTTTATATGTGAAAATCCCTATTAAGTTTCATTAACGTGCTTTATATGTGAAAACCCCTATTAAGTTTCATTAAAGTGCTTTATATGTGAAAATCCCCATTAAGCTGCAGTTAAGTGCTTTATATGTGAAAATCCCTATTAAGCTGCATTAAAGTGCTTTATGAAATTCCCTATTAAGTTGCATTAAAGTGCTTTATATGTGAAAACCCCTATTAAGTTGCATTAAAGTGCTTTATATGTGAAAATCCCTATTAAGTTTCATTAAAGTGCTTTATATGTGAAAACCCCTATTAAGTTGCATTAAAGTGCTTTATATGTGAAAATCCCTATTAAGTTTCATTAACGTGCTTTATATGTGAAAACCCCTATTAAGTTTCATTAAAGTGCTTTATATGTGAAAATCCCTATTAAGCTGCAGTTAAGTGCTTTATATGTGAAAATCCCTATTAAGCTGCATTAAAGTGCTTTATGAAATTCCCTATTAAGTTGCATTAAAGTGCTTTATATGTGAAAATCCCTATTAAGTTGCATTAAAGTGCTTTATATGTGAAAATCCCTATTAAGTTGCATTAAAGTGCTTTATATGTGAAAATCCCTATTAAGCTGCATTAAAGTGCTTTATATGTGAAAATCCCTATTAAGTTGCATTAAAGTGCTTTATATGTGAAAATCCCTATTAAGTTGCATTAAAGTGCTTTATATGTGAAAATCCCTTTTAAGCTGCATTATAGTGTTATTATTGTGAAAATCCCTATTAAGAAGAAGATGTTTATTTATATAGCGCCTTTCACAGACATGGTCACAAAGCGCTTTACATGAGACAGTTGTACATTCACTCATTACTCAGTGGTGTAAACTACGTTTGTAGCTTCAGCGCCCCCTGGGGGAGACTGTCAGAGGCGCTTTCGTGACAACACACGTCTGCGCCAACGGACCCTCTGACACCACCATACACTCACACACATCATTCATCCTGTCCTATTGTGCATGTTTTTAGTGGTAGGGGAAACCGGAGTACCCGGAGGAAACCTACGCAGACACGGGGAGAACATGCAAACTCCACACAGAAAGGCCCATCCAGGTGGGAATCGAACCCAGACCTTCTAGCTGTGAAGCGAGAGCGCTAACCACTGGGCTACTGTGCGTATTAAGTTGCATTAAAGTGCTTTATATGTGAAAATCCCTATTAAGTTGCGTAATTGTGTTGTAATTGCAAAAATCCCTATTTTGTTGCAGAAACTGTGAAAACTGTTGAAATTGCACTGACTCTTTAAATTGCATAAACTGTTTAAACTGACTTCACTGTATGAAAAGTCCTGTTAAAAAGAATATGGAAGCTCCTCATACAAGTAAATGGGCGTGGATCCCATAGAAAGACCTGGACGAGTCGCGGAGGCTGAACTTGCACAAACTGCACAAACCCCATTGTGGGAATTCCAGCCGATTGTGGAAAATCCCCAAAGTAATCACAATAATAAGGGAAACAGAACTCCCAAACCAAGAAGTCAATCAATTAGAAGTAAATGTGGAAGAATCATGTATTTGCATTGAAGACAAGCAATGAAACTAAAAGGGCATAATGGAGCATATAACAGTAAATGTATTGGTATATAGCATTATTTTCCATTCATAGTTTAACACTAGTGTTTGAGGTGAGACCCTAACAAAACAAAAAACAAAAGGAAAAAAAAGAAACTGTATCAGATGATAGTCACATTATGAAAAAGTAAAAAAGAGTAAAAATAAAAACAAAACTCTACATTTGTACTTATATAACATCCATGTGCATTTGCACAATGAAGAATTTCATTGAAGTGTAGGAACAAAATAAGAAAATAGATTAAATGTACACATTTCCTAAACTCAGCAATGCTTTGAGCCCAAAGTATGAGCTCGACTGAGCACATCCTGAATGACCAGGTTATTCCATTAACAGGTTGATTTTTCCCTGACGGCCCTGAGGCATAATTCTCACAAATGGACCAGATCTTCTCCTTATTGAGAATCTTTGGGATGTTCTGGAGAAGCTCAATGGTCACACTGTCCCATCCTCAACACCAGATCTTTGTGATATATGAATGTAGCGCTGGATCATTTAACGCTTAAAGGGGCTGGAAGCAAGTTCGCCATTTTATACTCACTACTGCCACCTCAGGCCATACGTGTAACTGCACCTTCTGTATTAAGCTCGTGCATGACGGCACTTCAGACCGAAGTGACACATTTGTGAGTGACGGTGCAGGATCTTAGAGGCAGTTGTGGTGAACAGGTCTGAGCTCATTCTACACATGAGGACATGGAGGAACATGTAGGGGGAGGAGAATACTTCATTTTAACATTTTTAAACTCTGTATAGTCCCTTTAAGAAGCTCATCAAACAATGGCACAAAGAATGGAGTCAAATGTGACAGTTTCACCTTTTTCTGTTCAGACAGTGTGAAAGAAAGTGTGTACTCTTTTACCCCATTACAGTATGTTGTAAACGTAGTAATTTGTGCCAAAAAATAAATAAATATGTCAACAATACTCATTGTGACAAAAAAAAAAATCAGTACAAATCAGGTAAAGGGCCTTTAAAAGTAGCAATAACTGAACCAATCCAGAGTCAGCTACTGCAGTGGAACAAAGTCTGCAAAGAAATATGAAATACAATTAATTACCAAATTCTAGAAATGTTGTTTCAAAATACAATATTATCATTGTTTATAAAAAATAATATTCTGAGTTTGTAAATAAAAAGCGGTGCACTGTCATACTGCGGCTGGATGAGGAGGAGGCAGGAATAATATCTCATCCAGATGCACGAGGAGCTAAAGGACTTTCTCATATTTATAAACCACCACTAACTTGACCCTTGTCACTTTTTTGGGTCTTTTTTGTTGCGTTTTTGTAACTTTACTGTCGCTATTTTGACGCTTTTTTCTTGTCACGTTTTTGTTGCGTTTTCATCCTCATTTACGGATCGTTTTTTGAAGCTGTTTTGGCGCTTTTTTTCAAGAAGCTTTTAGATTTGGGTAATGCCTGGACACCTGGATAATAACTGAAGGTTGTGAAGGTGGGGGTTAAGAGGTTAAGGAAAAAGCCCACTTGTAGAAAACAGCATAGTAAAAAATGAATGGATAAAGATGTGAATGTGAATAAAGAAAAGGGCGGCACATCATGTTTCTCTCACACACAAACGTTCGCCCTCGTTGCTCAGGTGAAGTTTCCAGTTTGTGAAGGAAGTTGTTTTGGATCTCTTGCTGTTGAAGTCCTGTTCTGACATTGAAGAATTATAACATGTATTTGCGAGCTTTTCGTTTCTATGGCTCTTTAGCGTATTATTATATTATATTAACGTATTATAGTGCCCAAACATCAAGGCCATGATATGACTCCGCCATTCCATTCTCGGGGGCGGCGTGGCAGTTTGTAAGTCGCTGGGTGCGCTTATCTGAATCTCAGCTGAATTCTAAAAAGACTGAGACTTTGATTATTGCTCCAGAGCAGAAAATCCCCTCGATTGTAAACCACCTTGGTTCTCTGGGCTCCTCGGTTCAGTCGAGCATCAGAAATCTCGGTGTTTGGTTTGACCAGTCTTTGTCTCCTGAAGCCGCTCGAGGCACCTGGTGAAAAACTGTTTCTTCCATTTGAGAAACATCGCCAAGTTGAGACCAATTTTATCCAACTCTGATCTAGAACTGTTGATTCATGCTTTTATCTCGTCTCGTTTAGATTATTGTAACTCCCTTTTTACTTGTTTTAACAAACCTGCTTTGAATCGTCTTCAAATGGTTCAAAATGCTGCAGGGCGGCTTTAACAGGATCTAGCAGACGGTCACACATCACTCCCATTTTATCCTCGTTGCACTGGCTCCCCGTCAAATTTCGAATTGAATTTAAAATTTTAGTTTTGACTTTTAGAGCGCTGCATGGTCAGGCTCCCAGATATGTATCTGACCTGCTGTGCCCCGACTCCTCAGGTCGCACCCTTAGGTCCTCGGGCCAGAACCTCCTCACTGTCCCAAGAACCCACTTTAAAACCAGAGGTGATCTGTCCTTTGAAGCCGTTGCTCCTAAATTGTGGAATGACCTTCCTTTGTCGCTGCGTAGCCGACTCTGCTGATTCCTTCAAAAAGCAGCTGAAGACGCTGCTTTTCAGACGAGCTTTTAGTCGACAAGGCTGTGATTGTTCCTGTAAATTCTGTAATGTTTTCTGTGATTCTCTGTGAAGCACTTTGTGATTTTATCTGTGAGAGGTGCTATATAAATAAAGTTTCTTCTTCTTCTTCTTCTTCTTCTTCTTCTTCTTCTTCTTCTTCTTCTTCTTCTTCTTCTTCTCTTATTTTTCTCACACTGTGGCCTTGGTGTTTGGGCACTTCGCACACACACTTATCTTTGGTATTTTCCACTGGACCTTGACTGTAACAGAGAACTAAAAAACACTTTGCATACATTGTAATATAATACGCTAAAGAGCCATAGAAACGAAAAGCTCGCAAATAAATGTTATAATTCTTCAACATTAAAGGAATAGGCAACCGTTTTTACATACTGAGATATGCTCTTACCTAACCTTAGTCGAGTTAATATATCCCCGTCTGGTCTTTGTCCGTGCGCTCACACATACGCAGCCTCTCCCACATGTCACATAGCTCCAAAAAAGCTCACGATAGAAGCTACCAAGCTCTTCCACGTGTTCCCTATTTAAATAAAGTTACGTGAAGTGTTTTCATGCGAAGTATATTTACACAGAAATGTAACATGTGGATTTTATAAGCAAATAAAAAGGGGGACTATATTGTGAGGCGTAATGATACGAGGAGTAAAACGTCCGCGCAGTAACTCCTAAAGGTTATTGACGGAAGTGAGCGGGGAAGTCTTTAGGAGTTACTACGCGGACGTTTTACTCCTCGTATCATTACGCCTCACAATATAGTCCCCCATTTTTATTTGCTTATAAAATCGACATGCTACATTTCTGTGTAAATATACTTCGCATGAAAACACTTCACGTAACTTTATTTAAATAGGGAACACGTGGAAGAGCTTTTTTGGAGCTATGTGACATGTGGGAGAGGCTGCGTATGTGTGAGCGCACGGACAAAGACCAGACGGGGATATATTAACTCGACTAAGGTTAGGTAAGAGCATATCTCAGTATGTAAAAACGGTGGCCTGTTCCTTTAAAGCCATTGAAGTTGAAGTCTCCTTTTTATGGTTCTCCACGTTGATGACGTCACAGTGTGAAAGTGTGAGTAAAGTTCCCCTGGTCATCAGGCGCTGTGGTCATGTGGTCACTCCCAGACGTCTGACAGACGTTTCTCAAACGTTGGTTCCAGCAGGTCCAGGCTCAGTTTCACCAGCGCGGCAAAAACCAACGGACGAGACTGAGCTTCTCACGGTGTCACGACTCGGCCTCTGCTCGCAGGCTGATGCTCCAGAATCCACCTCTTCTCCACAGAAACGCAGCTTTAAGACAAAGTTCCTGCGACCGGGCCGGCTCCCGGACACAGAAGAGCTGAAGAATGTGAATCAGCATTGGCTCTATCAAAGCCTCACATGCACCACAGAAACAAAGACATACAACGATTCTGAAATAAAGTCCTTTACCTTAATCACTGCTGTCTAACTGACCATCTGTGCTCAGCTTCATGCAGAACGTCTGAACTACCTTTAAAAAAAGTCTGAATGTGTTTAGTGGCTTTGAAGTGAAATTGTAGCTTATTTTAATGTTGCTCTACCTTTACCGTTGTTAATAATGCTCATGCACAGCTGTTTCTGAGGCCTTTGTAGACTCTCAAGACAGCGTTCACTTCCACAGAACGGTTCACACACAGGGTTCACCTGTTCTTCTTCCTCCAGTGAAGCGAGAACAAATACACGACCAGCAGAAAAGAGAACATGTCAAACACATGATGACGATACAACAAAACATACGTGTTATTATGAAAAGAATCAGTCACAATATTGTTTTTCAAAGTCACTGTAAATAAATAATGTGGAATTTCAATCATGGTTTTGTAGCATTTTGTCCTTTTTGAATCCAAAGTTTTAGCTGTTTCCTGTTTCCTGGGGCAGCAGAGTGAGGGGGGGGGGGGGGGGGGCAGCAGAGTGAGGGGGGGGGGGCAGCAGAGTGAGGGGGCGGGGGGGGCAGAGTGAGGGGGGGGGGGGGGGCAGAGTGAGGGGGGGGGGGGGGAGAGTGAGGGGGGGGGGGCAGCAGAGTGAGGGGGCGGGGGGGGCAGAGTGAGGGGGGGGGGGCAGAGTGAGGGGGGGGGGGGGGCAGAGTGAGGGGGGGGGGGGGGGCAGAGTGAGGGGGCGGGGCTATAAAAGCTCCACGTGACTAGTTTCAGCTGGACTCTGGACTCTGTGTTTGAGCTGAAGGACATTTGCAAACGCAGGAAGAGCCACGAGGACAAAATCTCCGAGTCTGAGCTGCTCCAGGAGTCTCTGCACAGGTGAGTCACTGCACACAGACTCACATCAGCGAGTCCCTGCACACAGACTCACATCAGCGAGTCACTGCACACAGACTCACATCAGCGAGGGCACAGGAATCATCGGCTGGACTTTATGTGTGGCTGACTGACGGTGAGCTGGGGGGGGGCAGCTGTGGGGGGGGGCAGCAGACGGCGCTGTGTTCCTGCTCAAAGGAAGGCGGTTTCTCTCGTTTTCATTTTCGTGGCTAAATATAAATGTGAGAAGCTTCACATGATGATTTAATGCGATGGTGAGTTTAGCCAATCAGGGTCAGGAATTTTGAGGGGCGGGTCGACCAAGACACGAAGGCGCCCCCCTCCCGTGTGTGTGTAAAGTAAACTGTCCGACCTCGTCCTATATGTTTATCAGAAGGCTCTGAACTTATGATGAGTTTAAATATCCTAAAGGTGCGTACACACCAAAAGCGTCCACGCCTCCAGCTTCCATGTTAACCCTATGTAGAGGCGCTTCAACGCGCTCCGAAATGCAAGCAAAGCGTATTAAGCGTAGCAAACGCGAGCGGGTGAGGAAAAACGCGCGTGAAAGCCAGGGAGAACAGCGAACAGGGAGGCCACGCCCACTGCTTCATGCACTCAAGTAATCCAAGCCACACGTGCGTTCATTTACGCCTTGTTAGGTCGGACTCGGTTCCGGACTTTGTCCCGCTTGGAGGAGGGGGGCCAGAGCGCGGCTCGCGGTTGCTCGTGTTTGCGCACACGCACGGATACAAGCGGCTGTTGTGTGGGCGGGTGCATTTGTCACGTAAAACAGTGAGAAAAGGCAGAGCAGCGGCTGCCTCGCTCTCGTCTCCCCGGCTCCCGACACCCAGGCCCGCCTTATCCAACGGGCTAGCAGGGGCTGGAGCCCAGGGGCCTACTATTGTCAAGGGCCTATCAGAATTAAAGAAAAAAGGAAAAAGAAAAGATGATTCGTCGATTTCCATGGCAATCACTTCACTTCACGCTGTGTACCTGGAGTAGGCCCGCCCTTCTTGGCCCAGAGGGCCTATCAGATATAATCGAATTCCATAATATTGTAATTTGTTTGTTTTACCTGTCAATCACATACTGCGGCGTCAACTGACCAATTGGCTAGAATTTGTCATCGCATCGCATTGATACTATGACAAATTCTAACCAATCCAAGCGCATAGAAAGACGTAACTTATGTACGTAACGCATCTATTCACTTTCACACTTCTTGATGGCGACTCGTAGCGAGGGACAGAAATGTCAGGGAAGGAAAAGTTTGAGAGCGGTGCACAGAAAAGAAAGACGCAAAAGGAGAAGGAGCGTCGTGATAAAGAGCTGATGAGCCATATGCCGAAGCTAACGGGCTTTTTAAAATCAACATCCAGAGGTGGAACCAGCGCCGCGGACGCAGGCACCTTCACAAGCCTCGGCGAACTGGCACCGGCAGCCGCTGCAGCAGCGCCCCTGACACGGGAGGCGCAGGCCGCGCAGCTGACAGCGAGAGCGAAGAGGAGACTGTTGGCTCTCAATCCGGTGAGGAGGAGCTGCTAGAGGAGGTGCCACTGCCTTCCCCGTATAGCCAACCCCAGCCTTCAACCAGTAGCTATGCAGCTGCCATTTCACCGCTACGCCCAGACGAGTCGGGGGGGAGAGCGCGGACCAGTTAGCAGCAGAGAAGGAAAAAGACGCCGCTGAAGCAGACCTCCTCCCGCAGCAGGAGGAGGAGAGGAAGAGGACTCGAACATTGTGGATCCTTTTAACTCAGACCCTGTTCGATGGCTGGGGAGCGGTCCTTTTCAAAGCTTTCATTGGTAAAATCTCGCCTGAGGTCAGGGATGCACAAAGAGAGACTTAGCCATCTTTCACTGATGTCACTTGAAAATGACATCGTTCGTGACTTGGACTTTACGGACATAATTAAAGACTTCTCAGCCAGAAAGTCAAGAAAAATACCTTTTTAAGATGTATAGCTATGCTCATTTTTATTATTTCTGCCATATTTATGCAATTTCTCCATCTGTGAGATCAATAAAGTACCATCTTATCTTATCTTATATTTTTGAAGCATGTTTTCTGTTTGCAAGAGACAGTCTGTTTTAGTTAAGTTGTAGTTTTAAAAAAAAAATTTGCATTAAAGATAGAGATTTTGATACACATTGCAAGATGTCATTTAACATTTATTTTTGACACATGTAGGAGTTGCAGGTTGGGTTTTTCATGGGATTTAGGGTTAGGGTTTGCGCTGAGGGGGGGCCTACAATTCTGTTCAAGCCCCGGGGCCTATGGGTAGGTTAAGGCGGGCCTGCCGACACCGCTTCTCTCCCGGGCGGCTCCCCGGACCCCCGGCCACAAACCGCTCGTCTCCCCGACCGCTCACTCCCGGCGCCCTGGCCGCTTCACGCTCGTCTCGGGCTGACTTTACGGGAGCGGCTGCGCTTCTCCCGCCCTGTGTCCGAGCTTCTCTGCTGCTGCACCCGGTTTGGCCGCAGGCTTTATTGGGACAGATCAAACCTGCGGGTGCTTTTATCGCTTGTGATTTTGGTGCGTTCGTGTTAATGCTTTGTTGTAACTTAAAGACTTCAGGAGTTCACCAACATAAAACTGTTTAACCAGTGGCCGAAGCAGCAACGAATGACATAAACTGAGCGTCAGATCTTCTGTTCTTGTTGCCTTTTTTGAAGGCTGTATGTGACTCCAAAGGAAGGCTCAGAGCGGCAGGTGCTGCTCCCCCCCCCCCCCCCCGCCTCAGCTGAGCGGGACAGAGGGACGCGCACTTCTCTATTTCTCTGCTTTATTAAAATCGACTGTTATATTCACCACAGCCCTTTTTGTTAAACTGTAGTAAAATGCAAAGAAAAGTGAGTGAAGAGATTTGACAGGGGCTCATAGACATTATTTCAGCTGTTTAGGGTTTTTTTTTCTTCCTCATTATGTTGCGCTGCTGCTGCTCACGTGCACTTGTAAACAACTCCTCGTGCTCGGCCACGGCTCGGTTCGTTTGTGTCAGTGTGAGCGCGGCCGTTCGGGGCATCCAGGCCTTTCCTCAAACAGCTGGAGAGCGGCAGGTTCGGATGTCAAGTGTGAGTGCGCCCTGAGTCAACAACCGGTGGCCAGACACGCCTCCTATGTATGACACGCCTCCTATGTATGACACGCCTCCTATGTCTGACACGCCTCCTATGTCTGACACGCCTCCTATGTCAGACACGCCTCCTCTGTCTGACACGCCTCCTATGTCTGACACGCCTCCTCTGTCTGACACGCCTCCTCTGTCTGACACGCCTCCTCTGTCAGACACGCCTCCTATGTCTGACACGCCTCCTATGACTGACACGCCTCCTATGTCTGACACGCCTCCTATGTCTGACACGCCTCCTATGTCTGACACGCCTCCTATGTCTGACACGCCTCCTCTGTCTGACACGCCTCCTCTGTCTGACACGCCTCCTCTGTCTGACACTTGCAAAACTTCACGCGCAGCAAACAGGCGTTTGTGGCGAGTGTGAAGTGTGTGAAGCGGCGTTGTTTGGCGTCCGAGAGGCAGACGGGGCGTGGACGCACGGTTGGTGTGTACGCACCTTTATAAATAATAACACACTTAAAACACGCAGCTGGTTTGTCCATATACAAAATACAGAGTATCTCGAAAGTACTAATACACACTTTGTCATGTTTACAACCAGAAACTTAAAGATTTGATTTAGATTTCTTTACTGAAAGTTCACACTCAGGTTATTGTGTGTGAACAGTGGTCGTTAGGACTTAGAACTACAAAGACGTTTACCCACAGCCAGGGCCGTAGCCAGGATGTAACAGTGAGGTCCGGATAATTCTTTAAGCCGGGGGGTCTGGGGCTCCTCCCCCAGGAATGTTTTAAAGATTCAGATGTAATTCCCTGTATTTGAAGTGATCAAAAACACTTGTCTCGTCCTGAAGCTGTTTGGTTGCAGCGTTTGGGAGCAGGAGCCTGAGTGAATGTGGGGAGTGAGTGGAGGGTGTCGCACATGCAGGTGGTGCAGACTGGCCTCGCTTCCATCACTCCACCCATGGGTGTAGGTTTGTGTGGGGACCAGGGGGACCAGGGGGACCAGGGGGACCAGGGGGACCAGGGGGACCAGGGGACCATGGGGACCATGGGGACCAGGGGGACCAGGGGGACCAGGGGGACCAGGGGGACCGGGGGACCAGGGGGACCAGGGGGACCATGGGGACCGGGGGGACCAGGGGGGACCGGGGGGACCGGGGGGACCGGGGGGACCAGGGGGACCATGGGGACCATGGGGACCATGGGGACCGGGGGGACCGGGGGGACCAGGGGGACCAGGGGGACCAGGGGGGACCAGGGGGACCGGGGGGACCAGGGGGACCAGGGGGACCAGGGGGGACCAGGGGGACCAGGGGGGACCAGGGGGACCGGGGGGACATGTCTCCACAACATTCACACTAAATGAAGTTACAATGTATCAAGGTGCTGTGATTAAAGTGATATTGTGCGATCTTCCACAAAGACTTGACTCAGATGTGGCACTAAAGTGTCCCCACCCACAGCACCACCAAACCTCCGCCCCTGAGTCTGCCCCAGGGCAGCGGGTGCAGCCGTGCACGAGTCACGGACCCCCTACTTTCACATGAGGAATAACATCTATTTCATCCATTATTACTGTGAAGCAGGTTTTCCAAACAGTTTTGCTCGCCTGAGTGAGAGGCAGTAAGAACGTCTAAGTAAACACTCACATATGGAATGAAAATGTCCGTTTTGAGTTGTTTTGAAAGCGAGGCTGTGGGTGTGAACGGGTAAAGCTGAGGGTTTTGTTTTGGCTCATTCTGAACATCAGACTCTGCGCTCTGGCCCCGCCCCCTCTGGCCCCGCCCCCTCTGCGTCGCCCTCACTGTCAAACCACTGGGAGCTACAAAGGTGAATGCGCTGGTTTAAGCTCATTAAAGCGAAGATCATTTATACGCAGGACAATTTTTACATGAGACAGAAACAAAGTGAGCAGCAGAGGAGGAGAAACATTTCCTGAGAGGGAGGGTTATTTACAGAATAATGACTCCTGTTTGTGTCTGCAGAGAAATGGACCCAGCTCAGCCTCTGAAGACTCCCCGCACACAGGGAAAGAAATGCAGCCGTGAGGAGTGTGGGGAGGAGTCACAGAAGTCACAGAAGCTGAAACGACTCAAGAAAAGGAAGTCCCTTGAGTGTGGCCTGTGTGGACATGTGTTTACTGCATCTTCAATTCTTGAAAGTCACATGAGGATCCACACTGGGGAGAGGCCGTACAGCTGTGAGCAGTGTGGGAAAACCTTCACTCAGTCAGGCAGCCTCACAGCTCACATGAGGATCCACACTGGGGAGAAGCCGTACAGCTGTGAGCAGTGTGACCAGACCTTTACTCAGTTAACCCACCTCAAAGCACACATGAGGATCCACACTGGGGAGAGGCCGTACAGCTGTGAGCAGTGTGGGAAGGCCTTCACTCGGTCATACCACCTCATATCACACATGAGGATCCACACTGGGGAGAAACCCTTTGAGTGTGGCCTGTGTGGACATGTGTTTACTGCATCTTCAATTCTTGAAATGCACATGAGGATCCACACTGGGGAGAGGCCGTACAGCTGCGAGCAGTGTGGGAAAACCTTCACTCAGTCAGGCAGCCTCACAGCTCACATGAGGATCCACACTGGGGAGAAGCCGTACAGCTGTGAGCAGTGTGACCAGACCTTTACTCAGTTAACCCACCTCAAAGCACACATGAGGATCCACACTGGGGAGAGGCCTTACAGCTGTGAGCAGTGTGGTAAGGCCTTCACTCGGTCATCCAGCCTCATAGCTCACATGAGGATCCACACTGGGGAGAAGCCGTACAGCTGTGAGCAGTGTGACCAGACCTTTACTCAGTTACACCACCTCAAATCACACATGAGCGTCCACACTGGGGAGAAACCGTACGAGTGTGAGCAGTGTGGGAAAACCTTCACTCAGTCATCCAGCCTCACAGCTCACATGAGGATCCACACTGGAGAGAGGCCGTACAGCTGTGAGCAGTGTGGGAAGGCCTTCACTCGGTCAAACCACCTCATATCACACATGAGAGTCCACACTGGAGAGAAGCCATACAGCTGTGAGCAGTGTGACCAGACCTTTGCTCAGTTACCCCAACTCAAACATCACATGGCCGTCCACACTGGAGAGAAGCCCTTTGAGTGTGAGCAGTGTGGATACAAGTGCACTATGTCTTCTACTCTTAAAAATCACATGAGAGTCCACACTGGAGAGAAACCATACGAGTGTGAGCAGTGTGGGAAGACCTTTGCTTGGTCGTCCGGCCTCACAGCTCACATGAAGAGGTACCACACTGGTCAGAAACAGATGTGAGGAGTGCGGTCAGACCTTCAGGCATTCAGGAGCCGATAACGTGATAAATTGGACCAGTTTCATGATGTAATAACACGCGATCAGCCGGTTATAACCAGGCGGGGACTTTGACACATTCATTTCTCGTAATTAATGACAGGATGTGAAACTGTCGAACTGCCCATACACTGTAACGGTTTTTCGTCAATTTCAACGGTAGTTTACTGTAAATAGTTTTTACTGTTTATTTCTCTTGCTATTTTTTCCAGTTAATTCCATTATAGCCGTTGCTGTGGAGTGATTTATCATACTGACCATTAATTAGAATATTCTGTTTTCATGAATTTGTGCATTCTTACTGCAAACACTTTTTCTAAAATTTTTCAAGACACTGGTCTGTAGTTTGAAAAGTCGTGCTTGTCTCCGCTTTTGTATATAGGTACAATGTTCGCTTTTTTCGTTTTCTCAGGAAAAGTTCCTGTCGTTAAAGACAGATTACAGATATAAGTGAATGGCTCGATAATAGATTCAATTCTGTTTTTTATGATCGTCATGTCTAAACCTTCACAGTCAGCTGATTTCTTGTTTCCACAGTTTTTTACAACTTATTTCATCTATTTCCACATGGTCAATAAATATACTGTTTACATTATCTATGATTGTATTTTCTGTTTTCTGTATTATTTGGGGTATTTTTTCTGCAATTGTAGATCCTACATTTGCAAAATATTTACAGAACTCGTTTGTAATTTTTTTCTCCTCGGATATTTCAATATTTTCTTTAACAAAGTAATTTGGGTTTGCACTTTTGATTTTGTTTCCTACAACACTGTTAATTATAGCCCATGTAGCCTTTGTTACTTTTGTTCTCATTTAGTTTTTCACTGTAGTATTTGTACACTGTATTTTCCTTTTCCTGATGATCAACAGTCATTTATTTTTATGCTTCTTTTGTTCGAGCTTTTAGAAAACAGCGATAGAGACGGTCCTTCTTTTTACAAGCATTTTTAATCCCTCTTGTGATCCATGGTTTATCTTACTTTTTTTGTTGTAATTAATGATTTTACATTTTTTTAATACAACTTTATTACAATTTCTGTGAAAGAATGATATACTTCGTCATTTACATAAACTGTATCCGACTTCTGCTACTGTTAAAAGTGTAATATATACAGTATCACTACTGTTCAAAGTGTAATATATACAGTATCGCTACTGTTAAAAGTGTAATATATACAGCATCACTACTGTTAAAAGTGTAATATATACAGCATCACTACTGTTAAAAGTGTAATATATACAGCATCACTACTGTTAAAAGTGTAATATATACAGTATCGTTACTGTTAAAAGTGTAATATATACAGTATCGTTACTGTTAAAAGTGTAATATATACAGCATCACTACTGTTAAAAGTGTAATATATACAGTATCACTACTGTTCAAAGTGTAATATATACAGTATCACTACTGTTAAAAGTGTAATATATACAGCATCACTACTGTTAAAAGTGTAATATATACAGTATCACTACTGTTCAAAGTGTAATATATACAGTATCGTTACTGTTAAAAGTGTAATATATACAGCATCGCTACTGTTAAAAGTGTAATATATACAGCATCACTACTGTTAAAAGTGTAATATATACAGTATCACACTGTTAAAAGAGTTATATATACAGCATCACACTGTTAAAAGTGTAATATATACAGTATCACTACTGTTAAAAGTGTAATATATACAGTATCACTACTGTTAAAAGTGTAATATATACAGTATCACTGTTAAAAGTATAATATATACAGTATCACTACTGTTAAAAGTGTAATATATACAGTATCACTACTGTTAAAAGTATAATATATACAGTATCACTACTGTTAAAAGTATAATATATACAGTATCACTACTGTTAAAAGTGTAATATATACAGTATCACACTGTTAAAAGTGTAATATATACAGTATCACTACTGTTAAAAGTGTAATATATACAGTATCACACTGTTAAAAGTGTAATATATACAGCATCACTACTGTTAAAAGTGTAATATATACAGCATCACTACTGTTAAAAGTGTAATATATACAGCGTCACTACTGTTAAAAGTGTAATATATACAGCATCACTACTGTTAAAAGTATAATATATACAGTATCACTACTGTTCAAAGTGTAATATATACAGTATCGCTACTGTTAAAAGTGTAATATATACAGCATCACTACTGTTAAAAGTGTAATATATACAGCATCACTACTGTTAAAAGTGTAATATATACAGTATCGTTACTGTTAAAAGTGTAATATATACAGTATCGTTACTGTTAAAAGTGTAATATATACAGCATCACTACTGTTAAAAGTGTAATATATACAGTATCACTACTGTTCAAAGTGTAATATATACAGTATTGCTACTGTTAAAAGTGTAATATATACAGTATCGTTACTGTTAAAAGTGTAATATATACAGCATCACTACTGTTAAAAGTGTAATATATACAGCATCACTACTGTTAAAAGTGTAATATATACAGTATCACACTGTTAAAAGAGTTATATATACAGCATCACACTGTTAAAAGTGTAATATATACAGTATCACTACTGTTAAAAGTGTAATATATACAGTATCACTACTGTTAAAAGTGTAATATATACAGTATCACTACTGTTAAAAGTGTAATATATACAGTATCACTGTTAAAAGTATAATATATACAGTATCACTACTGTTAAAAGTGTAATATATACAGTATCACTACTGTTAAAAGTATAATATATACAGTATCACTACTGTTAAAAGTATAATATATACAGTATCACTACTGTTAAAAGTGTAATATATACAGTATCACACTGTTAAAAGTGTAATATATACAGTATCACTACTGTTAAAAGTGTAATATATACAGTATCACACTGTTAAAAGTGTAATATATACAGCATCACTACTGTTAAAAGTGTAATATATACAGCATCACTACTGTTAAAAGTGTAATATATACAGTGTCACTACTGTTAAAAGTGTAATATATACAGCATCACTACTGTTAAAAGTATAATATATACAGTATCACTACTGTTAAAAGTGTAATATATATACAGTATCACTACTGTTAAAAGTGTAATATATACAGTATCACTACTGTTAAAAGTGTAATATATATACAGTATCACTACTGTTAAAAGTGTAATATATACAGTATCACTACTGTTAAAAGTGTCATATATACAGCATCGCTACTGTTAAAAGTGTAATATATACAGCATCGCTACTGTTAAAAGTGTAATATATATACTGTATCGCTACTGTTAAAAGTGTAATATATACAGTATCATTACTGTTAAAAGTGTAATATATACAGCATCACTACTGTTAAAAGTGTAATATATACAGTATCACTACTGTTAAAAGTGTAATATATATACTGTATCGCTACTGTTAAAAGTGTAATATATACAGTATCATTACTGTTAAAAGTGTAATATATACAGTATCATTACTGTTAAAAGTGTAATATATACAGCATCACTACTGTTAAAAGTGTAATATATACAGCATCGCTACTGTTAAAAGTGTAATATATATACTGTATCGCTACTGTTAAAAGTGTAATATATACAGCATCACTACTGTTAAAAGTGTAATATATACAGCATCACTACTGTTAAAAGTGTAATATATACAGTATCATTACTGTTAAAAGTGTAATATATACAGCATCACTACTGTTAAAAGTGTAATATATACAGTATCACTACTGTTAAAAGTGTAATATATACAGCATCACTACTGTTAAAAGTGTAATATATACAGCATCACTACTGTTAAAAGTGTAATATATACAGCTTCACTACTGTTAAAAGTATAATATATACAGTATCACTACTGTTAAAAGTGTAATATATACAGCATCACTACTGTTAAAAGTGTAATATATACAGCATCACTACTGTTAAAGTGTAATATATACAGCATCACTACTGTTAAAAGTGTAATATATACAGCATCACTACTGTTAAAAGTGTAATATATACAGCATCACTACTGTTAAAGTGTCATATATACAGTATCACTACTGTTAAAAGTGTAATATATACAGCATCATTACTGTTAAAAGTGTAATATATACAGTATCACTACTGTTAAAAGTGTAATATATACAGCATCATTACTGTTAAAAGTGTAATATATACAGTATCACTACTGTTAAAAGTGTAATATATACAGCATCACTACTGGTAAAAGTGTAATATATACAGCATCACTACTGTTAAAAGTGTAATATATACAGCATCACTACTGTTAAAAGTGTAATATATACAGTATCACACTGTTAAAAGTGTAATATATACAGTATTACTACTGTTAAAAGTGTAATATATACAGGATAACTACTGTTAAAAGTGTAATATATACAGCATCACTACTGTTAAAAGTTTAATATATACAGTATCACTGCTGTTAAAAGTGTAATATATACAGTATCACACTGTTAAAAGTGTAATATATACAGCATCACTACTGTTAAAAGTGTAATATATACAGTATCACTACTGTTAAAAGTGTAATATATACAGGATAACTACTGTTAAAAGTGTAATATATACAGCATCACTACTGTTAAGAGTGTAATATATACAGCATCACTGCTGTTAAAAGTGTAATATATACAGTATCACTACTGTTAAAAGTGTAATATATACAGCATCACTACTGTTAAAAGTTTAATATATACAGTATCACACTGTTAAAAGTGTAATATATACAGCATCACTACTGTTAAAAGTGTAATATATACAGCATCACTGCTGTTAAAAGTGTAATATATACAGTATCACTACTGTTAAAAGTGTAATATATACAGCGTCACTACTGTTAAAAGTGTAATATATACAGCTTCACTACTGTTAAAAGTGTAATATATACAGCATCACTACTGTTAAAAGTGTAATATATATACAGCGTCACTACTGTTAAAAGTGTAATATATACAGCATCACTACTGTTAAAAGTGTAATATATACAGTATCACACTGTTAAAAGTGTAATATATACAGTATCACACTGTTAAAAGTGTAATATATACAGCATCACTACTGTTAAAAGTGTAATATATACAGCATCACTGCTGTTAAAAGTGTAATATATACAGTATCACTACTGTTAAAAGTGTAATATATACAGTATCACACTGTTAAAAGTGTAATATATACAGTATCACACTGTTAAAAGTGTAATATATACAGCGTCACTACTGTTAAAAGTGTAATATATACAGCATCACTGCTGTTAAAAGTGTAATATATATACAGCGTCACTACTGTTAAAAGTGTAATATATACAGCATCACTACTGTTAAAAGTGTAATATATACAGTATCACTACTGTTAAAAGTGTAATATATACAGTATCACACTGTTAAAAGTGTAATATATACAGTATCACACTGTTAAAAGTGTAATATATACAGCATCACTGCTGTTAAAAGTGTAATATATACAGTATCACTACTGTTAAAAGTGTAATATATACAGTATCACACTGTTAAAAGTGTAATATATACAGCATCACTACTGTTAAAAGTGTAATATATACAGCATCACTACTGTTAAAAGTGTAATATATACAGCATCACTGCTGTTAAAAGTGTAATATATACAGTATCACTACTGTTAAAAGTGTAATATATACAGTATCACACTGTTAAAAGTGTAATATATACAGTATCACACTGTTAAAAGTGTAATATATACAGCATCACTACTGTTAAAAGTGTAATATATACAGTATCACTACTGTTAAAAGTGTAATATATACAGTATCACACTGTTAAAAGTGTAATATATACAGCATCACTGCTGTTAAAAGTGTAATATATACAGTATCACTACTGTTAAAAGTGTAATATATACAGTATCACACTGTTAAAAGTGTAATATATACAGTATCACACTGTTAAAAGTGTAATATATACAGCGTCACTACTGTTAAAAGTGTAATATATACAGCATCACTGCTGTTAAAAGTGTAATATATATACAGCGTCACTACTGTTAAAAGTGTAATATATACAGCATCACTACTGTTAAAAGTGTAATATATACAGTATCACACTGTTAAAAGTGTAATATATACAGTATCACACTGTTAAAAGTGTAATATATACAGCATCACTACTGTTAAAAGTGTAATATATACAGCATCACTGCTGTTAAAAGTGTAATATATACAGTATCACTACTGTTAAAAGTGTAATATATACAGTATCACACTGTTAAAAGTGTAATATATACAGTATCACACTGTTAAAAGTGTAATATATACAGCATCACTACTGTTAAAAGTGTAATATATACAGCATCACTACTGTTAAAAGTGTAATATATACAGTATCACACTGTTAAAAGTGTAATATATATACAGTATCACTACTGTTAAAAGTGTAATATATACAGCATCATTACTGTTAAAAGTGTAATATATACAGTATCACTACTGTTAAAAGTGTAATATATACAGCATCACTACTGTTAAAAGTGTAATATATACAGCTTCACTACTGTTAAAAGTGTAATATATACAGTATCACTACTGTTAAAAGTGTAATATATGATAGATATATAAGATAGCCGCGGCTAACGTGGCGAAGGAGAGTGCAGCTGCACGCCTTGGCTACTACAGCCGTCAGCTAGACCACGGAAAATGCCACCCAAAGTGGTTCCTTCGATAGAAGAGGTGAGAGAAATACAAAAATCACTGGAGTGGCTTACTACTGAAGTTGCCACAATATCAACTCAACAGAAGCTCATTATGGAACTAATGGCTGAAGTAAAAGAATTAAAAAGACAGAACATAGAGAAGGCTCGGAGGATTACATCGCTGGAGAGTCGCCTGGACGACCTCGAGCAGTATTCCCGTAAAAACGATGTCATCGTGAGCGGGATGGAGATACGGCCCCGTTCCTACGCCAGGGCAGTGACACCGGACGCCGCTGCGAACGGGGGAGAGCTGACCGAGGCTGAGACGGAGTCGGTGGAGAGTCAAGTGATCGCCTTTTTTAACAACAAGGGAATCTCCATCAGCAGCGCTGATATTGAAGCCTGTCACCCTCTTAAACGGAGGAATATCAGGGACAAAGCAGCTGTCATAATACGCTTCGCAAACAGGAAGAAAAAACAAGCGCTCCTCAAACAAGGGAGAAAGTTAAAGGGAACAAATGTTTACATAAATGAACACCTTACGAAGAAAAATGCTGACTTAGCCAAAAAGGCACGAGACCTGCGGAAGCAAGGGAAAATCCAGTCAACATGGACTGCAAACTGCAAAGTGTTCATCAAACTCAACGGGGGAACCGATGCTACAGTGCAAGTAGTCCGAAGCATGGATGACTTGGACACATATGTATAAGATCAGCACCGCCCAGGTAAACGCAAAACGCCCTCGAACCATAATGCAGATGATCACTCAGGATATAGACCGTACGATTGATAACATGTTTGTCCATATGCAAAAATGTCACATTGTCAGAAAAATTAAATTAAGTTTAAGGATCTTGAAAAGAAAACATGGAACAGGAAGACAAAATATATGACATTGATACAGGAGTAGATGAAAATACATTTAATGTAACACAAGACTGTGACTACTATAATGAAGAAACTTTCAATAATGAGGGAAACGTTGAAGATAGTCTATCCATTATCCACTTAAATAGTCGAAGCATGTACAATAAATTTCCAAAAATAAAAGACTATCTACATGAATTCAGAAAGAAATTCAGTATTATTGCTATTACAGAAACATGGCTAAAAGATGACTTAATGAGTGAATTTCAAATGGAAGGATATGACCTATATTCATTAAACAGAAAGCACAAGAGAAGAGGTGGAGTCGCCTTGTACATAAATTCAAATCTGAAATGTAAAAAGATTAATGAGATGACTGTGATAGAAAATAATGTAATTGAAATAATAACTGTGGAAATAATAGCAACAACAACAAAAAATATATTGGTTAGTTGTATTTATAAACCACCGGAGTCTTGTGTGGAATTTTTCACTGAAAGACTAACCGAAATATTTGAGAAGGCAAATGATAAGAAACAAATAATATGTGGAGATTTGAATGTCAATTTAGAAACTGTAAATGAACAGAAAACAACTGAATTCTTAAACTCAATGAACAGCATGGGCTTATTCCATTTAATAACAAAACCAACCAGAATCACATCTCAAAGTGCCACTGTGATAGAAAATATATTTACGAATATGAACGACGAAATTGTTATGAGAGGGATATTGATGACAGACATTAGTGATCATCTACCCATTTTCTCAGTATTTAGATACAATCAAAAAATAAAGCAAAATATTACTACAAAAGCAAGTAGAAATAGATCATTAAAAGCCCTAAAGGCACTAAATGATGACCTTCAAAAGCAGAAGTGGGATACAGTTTATGTAAATGATGTCAACGAAGCATATCATTCTTTCACAGAAATTGTAATAAAGTTGTATAACAAAAATTGTAAAATCATATATTACAACAAAAAAAGGAAGATAAACCATGGATCACAAGAGGGATTAAAAATGCTTGTAAAAAGAAGGACCATCTCTATCGCTGTTTTCTAAAAGCTCGAACAAAAGAAGCAGAAAACCGATACAAAAAGTACAAAAATAAATTACTGTGGATCATCAGGAAAAGGAAAAGGGAAAACTACAGTGAAAAACTAAATGAGAACAAAAGTAACAAAGGCTACATGGGGTATAATTAACAGTGTTGTAGGAAACAAAATCAAAAGTGCAAACCCGAATTACTTTGTTAAAGAAAATATTGAAATATCCGAGGAGAAAAAAATTACAAACGAGTTCTGTAAATATTTTGCAAATGTAGGATCTACAATTGCAGAAAAAATACCCCAAATAATACAGAAAACAGAAAATACAATCATAGATAATGTAAACAGTATATTTATTGACCATGTGGAAATAGATGAAATAAGTTGTAAAAAACTGTGGAAACAAGAAATCAGCTGACTGTGAAGGTTTAGACATGATGATCATAAAAAACAGAATTGAATCTATTATCGAGCCATTCACTTATATCTGTAATCTGTCTTTAACGACAGGAACTTTTCCTGAGAAAATGAAAAAAGCGAAAATTGTACCTATATACAAAAGCGGAGACAAGCACGACTTTTCAAACTACAGACCAGTGTCTTTATTGCCACAATTTTCAAAAATTTTAGAAAAAGTGTTTGCAGCAAGAATGCACAAATTCATAAAAACAGAGAATATTCTAATCAATGGTCAGTATGGATTCAGGAAAAATCACTCCACAGCAACGGCTATAATGGAATTAACTGAAAAAATCGCAAGAGAAATAAACAGCAAAAACTATTGTGTAGGTATTTTCATTGACTTACAAAAGGCATTCGATGTAATTAATCACTCAAGACTACTTTGGAAATTAGAAAAATATGGAATCAGAGGTATCGCTCATAAATGGATCACAAGTTACTTAGAAAATAGAAAGCAATATGTACAGATAAATGATACAGCATCAGACCTGCGTGACATCAACTGCGGGGTTCCCCAAGGCTCGATACTTGGGCCATTACTGTTCATATTATACATGAATGACTTTGTAAAAGCATCGGACAAACTGCAGAGTATTTTATTTGCCGATGATACAACATTATTTTACTCAGGGAAAGATATACAGGAGATAGCAGAAGTAGTCAATGAAGAACTCAAAAAAATAAAATATTGGTTTGATCTAAATAAAGTGTCTCTCAATGTTAAAAAAACCAACTTCATAATATTCAATGACAAAAGAAAGACAGTTGATGTATCAATAGAAATTGAAGGTATGGAAATTCAAAGGGTTCAAGAAACGAAATTTTTAGGAGTCATCATTGATGAAGACCTCAAGTGGAAGTCACATATAAACTACACAAGAGGAAAAATAGCCAAATCCATTGCGGTGTTACATAAAGTCAAATACTCTCTAAATCAATCCGCTTTACTCACTTTATACAACACAATGATAATACCATACTTAACTTACTGTGTGGAAATTTGGGGCTCAACCTGTAAAACGTATAAACAGCCGCTGTTCATTCTACAAAAACGGGCTCTGAAAACAATACATAATGTTAGATATAGAGATCCATCAAATCCACTTTTTATTAAATGTAATTTTCTAAAATTTGAGGATATAGTCGACTATAATATCCTCCAGGTTTTGTATAAAGCAAATAGAAAAATATTGCCAGTGAACATCCAAGAAATGTTTGAGAAAAGAGAAAGTCACTATAATCTGAAAGGAACAGACATCTTTAACAAGCCCAGGTTCAACTCTAAAGCAATGGAACGAACTGTTACAGTGACAGGAATCAGTTTATGGAATAAACTCCAGAAAGAAGTGAAAAAGTCAGAAACTCTCCTGGAGTTTAAAAAACACATAAAAGCCACAATGTTAAAAAAGTATGAAGTACTTGGACATGAATAATGTGGGATATTTGATTTGAACAAGCATGAATACGACGGTTTGTTTCTTTTTGACCATTTGTAAACATTCAAGAATACGAAGGTTCTGTATTTTATATATTGAAAAACTGAATATAGAATATAAAAACATCTGTTAATACTGTAAATATACATATGTATATACATAAGACTGTAAATATATGTATGTAGACATACCACAACAATGTGAAGTGTAAAGTGTGAAGTAACAAAAGGGGCAGATATTATAAGACTTGTTCTTCTCCTCTGCTCCGTTTCATTCATACTGTGTCGGCGGTTTTATTGTGATTGTGAACATCACTTTTGAATGAAATAAATAAATAAAATGAAAAAAAAAAATGAAATGAAAATATATACAGTACCACTACTGTTAAAAGTGTAATATTTACAGTATCATTACTGTTAAAAGTGTAATATTTACAGTATCATTGCTGTTAAAAGTGTAATATATACAGTATCATTACTGTTAAAAGTGTAATATATACAGCATCACTACTGTTAAAAGTGTAATATATACAGTATCATTACTGTTAAAAGTGTAATATTTACAGTATCATTACTGTTAAAAGTGTAATATTTACAGTATCATTACTGTTAAAAGTGTAATATTTACAGTATCAGTACTGTTAAAAGTGTAATATATACAGTATCATTACTGTTAAAAGTGTAATATTTACAGTATCATTACTGTTAAAAGTGTAATATATACAGTATCATTACTGTTAAAAGTGTAATATATACAGTATCATTACTGTTAAAAGTGTCATATATACAGTATCACTACTGTTAAAAGTGTAATATATACAGCATCACTACTGTTAAAAGTGTAATATATACAGTATCACTACTGTTAAAAGTGTCATATATACAGTATCACTACTGTTAAAAGTGTAATATATACAGCATCACTACTGTTAAAAGTGTAATATATACAGTATCACACTGTTAAAAGTGTAATATATACAGCATCACTACTGTTAAAAGTGTAATATATACAGCATCACTACTGTTAAAAGTGTAATATATACAGTATCACACTGTTAAAAGTGTAATATATACAGTATCACTACTGTTAAAAGTGTAATATATACAGCATCACTACTGTTAAAAGTGTAATATATACAGCATCACTACTGTTAAAAGTGTAATATATACAGTATCACACTGTTAAAAGTGTAATATATACAGCATCTCTACTGTTAAAAGTGTAATATATACAGCATCACTACTGTTAAAAGTGTAATATATACAGTATCACTACTGTTAAAAGTGTAATATATACAGTATCACTACTGTTAAAAGTGTAATATATACAGCATCACTACTGTTAAAAGTGTAATATATACAGTATCACACTTTTAAAAGTGTAATATATACAGCATCACTACTGTTAAAAGTGTAATATATACAGTATCACTACTGTTAAAAGTGTAATATATACAGTATCACACTGTTAAAAGTGTAATATATACAGTATCATTACTGTTAAAAGTGTAATATTTACAGTATCATTACTGTTAAAAGTGTAATATTTACAGTATCATTACTGTTAAAAGTGTAATATATACAGTATCACTACTGTTAAAAGTGTAATATATACAGTATCATTACTGTTAAAAGTGTAATATATACAGTATCACTACTGTTAAAAGTGTCATATATACAGTATCATTACTGTTAAAAGTGTAATATTTACAGTATCATTACTGTTAAAAGTGTAATATTTACAGTATCATTACTGTTAAAAGTGTAATATATACAGTATCATTACTGTTAAAAGTGTAATATATACAGTATCACTACTGTTAAAAGTGTCATATATACAGTATCACTACTGTTAAAAGTGTAATATATACAGCATCACTACTGTTAAAAGTGTAATATATACAGTATCACACTGTTAAAAGTGTAATATATACAGCATCACTACTGTTAAAAGTGTAATATATACAGCATCACTACTGTTAAAAGTGTAATATATACAGTATCACACTGTTAAAAGTGTAATATATACAGTATCACTACTGTTAAAAGTGTAATATATACAGCATCACTACTGTTAAAAGTGTAATATATACAGCATCACTACTGTTAAAAGTGTAATATATACAGTATCACACTGTTAAAAGTGTAATATATACAGCATCTCTACTGTTAAAAGTGTAATATATACAGCATCACTACTGTTAAAAGTGTAATATATACAGTATCACTACTGTTAAAAGTGTAATATATACAGTATCACTACTGTTAAAAGTGTAATATATACAGTATCACACTGTTAAAAGTGTAATATATACAGCATCACTACTGTTAAAAGTGTAATATATACAGCATCACTACTGTTAAAAGTGTAATATATACAGCATCACTACTGTTAAAAGTGTAATATATACAGTATCACTACTGTTAAAAGTGTAATATATACAGTATCACTACTGTTAAAAGTGTAATATATACAGTATCACACTGTTAAAAGTGTAATATATACAGCATCACTACTGTTAAAAGTGTAATATTTACAGCATCACTACTGTTAAAAGTGTAATATATACAGTATCACTACGGTTAAAAGTGTAATATATACAGCATCACTACTGTTAAAAGTGTAATATTTACAGCATCACTACTGTTAAAAGTGTAATATATACAGCGTCACTACTGTTAAAAGTGTCATATATACAGCGTCACTACTGTTAAAAGTGTAATATATACAGTATCACTACTGTTAAAAGTGTCATATATACAGTATCACTACTGTTAAAAGTGTAATATATACAGTATCACTACTGTTAAAAGTGTAATATATACAGTATCACTACTGTTAAAAGTGTAATATATACAGTATCACTACTGTTAAAAGTGTAATATATACAGTATCACACTGTTAAAAGTGTAATATATACAGCATCACTACTGTTAAAAGTGTAATATATACAGCATCACTACTGTTAAAAGTGTAATATATACAGCATCACTACTGTTAAAAGTGTAATATATACAGTATCACTACTGTTAAAAGTATAATATATACAGTATCATTACTGTTAAAAGTGTAATATATACAGTATCACACTGTTAAAAGTGTAATATATACAGCATCACTACTGTTAAAAGTGTAATATATACAGTATCATTACTGTTAAAAGTGTAATATATACAGTATCATTACTGTTAAAAGTGTAATATATACAGTATCATTACTGTTAAAAGTGTAATATTTACAGTATCATTACTGTTAAAAGTGTAATCTATACAGTATCACTACTGTTAAAAGTGTAATATATACAGTATCATTACTGTTAAAAGTGTAATATATACAGTATCACTACTGTTAAAAGTGTCATATATACAGTATCATTACTGTTAAAAGTGTAATATTTACAGTATCATTACTGTTAAAAGTGTAATATTTACAGTATCATTACTGTTAAAAGTGTATTATATACAGTATCATTACTGTTAAAAGTGTAATATATACAGTATCATTACTGTTAAAAGTGTAATATTTACAGCATCACTTCTGTTAAAAGTGTAATATATACAGCATCATTACTGTTAAAAGTGTAATATATACAGCATCACTACTGTTAAAAGTGTAATATATACAGCATCATTACTGTTAAAAGTGTAATATTTACAGCATCACTACTGTTAAAAGTGTAATATATACAGCATCACTACTGTTAAAAGTGTAATATATACAGCATCACTACTGTTAAAAGTGTAATATATACAGTATCACACTGTTAAAAGTGTAATATATACAGTATCACTACTGTTAAAAGTGTAATATATACAGCATCACTACTGTTAAAAGTGTAATATATACAGCATCACTACTGTTAAAAGTGTAATATATACAGTATCACACTGTTAAAAGTGTAATATATACAGCATCACTACTGTTAAAAGTGTAATATATACAGTATCACTACTGTTAAAAGTGTAATATATACAGTATCACTACTGTTAAAAGTGTAATATATACAGTATCACACTGTTAAAAGTGTAATATATACAGCATCACTACTGTTAAAAGTGTAATATATACAGCATCACTACTGTTAAAAGTGTAATATTTACAGCATCGCTACTGTTAAAAGTGTAATATATACAGCATCACTACTGTTAAAAGTGTAATATTTACAGCATCGCTACTGTTAAAAGTGTAATATATACAGCATCACTACTGTTAAAAGTGTAATATATACAGCATCACTACTGTTAAAAGTGTAATATATACAGCATCACTACTGTTAAAAGTGTAATATATACAGTATCACACTGTTAAAAGTGTAATATATACAGTATCACTACTGTTAAAAGTGTAATATATACAGCATCACTACTGTTAAAAGTGTAATATATACAGCATCACTACTGTTAAAAGTGTAATATATACAGTATCACACTGTTAAAAGTGTAATATATACAGCATCACTACTGTTAAAAGTGTAATATATACAGTATCACTACTGTTAAAAGTGTAATATATACAGTATCACTACTGTTAAAAGTGTAATATATACAGTATCACACTGTTAAAAGTGTAATATATACAGCATCACTACTGTTAAAAGTGTAATATATACAGCATCACTACTGTTAAAAGTGTAATATATACAGCATCACTACTGTTAAAAGTGTAATATATACAGCATCACTACTGTTAAAAGTGTAATATTTACAGCATCACTACTGTTAAAAGTGTAATATATACAGTATCACACTGTTAAAAGTGTAATATATACAGCATCACTACTGTTAAAAGTGTAATATATACAGCATCACTACTGTTAAAAGTGTAATATTTACAGCATCGCTACTGTTAAAAGTGTAATATATACAGCATCACTACTGTTAAAAGTGTAATATTTACAGCATCGCTACTGTTAAAAGTGTAATATATACAGCATCACTACTGTTAAAAGTGTAATATATACAGCATCACTACTGTTAAAAGTGTAATATATACAGTATCACACTGTTAAAAGTGTAATATATACAGCATCACTACTGTTAAAAGTGTAATATTTACAGCATCACTACTGTTAAAAGTGTAATATATACAGCATCACTACTGTTAAAAGTGTAATATTTACAGCATCACTACTGTTAAAAGTGTAATATATACAGCGTCACTACTGTTAAAAGTGTCATATATACAGTATCACTACTGTTAAAAGTGTAATATATACAGCATCACTACTGTTAAAAGTGTAATATATACAGCATCACTACTGTTAAAAGTGTAATATATACAGCGTCACTACTGTTAAAAGTGTAATATTTACAGCATCACTACTGTTGAAAGTGTAATATATACAGTATCACACTGTTAAAAGTGTAATATATACAGTATCACTACTGTTAAAAGTGTAATATTTACAGCATCACTACTGTTGAAAGTGTAATATATACAGTATCACACTGTTAAAAGTGTAATATATACAGTATCACTACTGTTAAAAGTGTAATATATACAGTATCACTACTGTTAAAAGTGTAATATTTACAGCATCACTACTGTTGAAAGTGTAATATATACAGTATCACACTGTTAAAAGTGTAATATATACAGTATCACTACTGTTAAAAGTGTAATATATACAGTATCACACTGTTAAAAGTGTAATATATACAGCATCACTACTGTTAAAAGTGTAATATATACAGTATCACACTTTTAAAAGTGTAATATATACAGCATCACTACTGTTAAAAGTGTAATATATACAGTATCACTACTGTTAAAAGTGTAATATATACAGTATCACACTGTTAAAAGTGTAATATATACAGTATCATTACTGTTAAAAGTGTAATATTTACAGTATCATTACTGTTAAAAGTGTAATATTTACAGTATCATTACTGTTAAAAGTGTAATATATACAGTATCACTACTGTTAAAAGTGTAATATATACAGTATCATTACTGTTAAAAGTGTAATATATACAGTATCACTACTGTTAAAAGTGTCATATATACAGTATCATTACTGTTAAAAGTGTAATATTTACAGTATCATTACTGTTAAAAGTGTAATATTTACAGTATCATTACTGTTAAAAGTGTAATATATACAGTATCATTACTGTTAAAAGTGTAATATATACAGTATCACTACTGTTAAAAGTGTCATATATACAGTATCACTACTGTTAAAAGTGTAATATATACAGCATCACTACTGTTAAAAGTGTAATATATACAGTATCACACTGTTAAAAGTGTAATATATACAGCATCACTACTGTTAAAAGTGTAATATATACAGCATCACTACTGTTAAAAGTGTAATATATACAGTATCACACTGTTAAAAGTGTAATATATACAGTATCACTACTGTTAAAAGTGTAATATATACAGCATCACTACTGTTAAAAGTGTAATATATACAGCATCACTACTGTTAAAAGTGTAATATATACAGTATCACACTGTTAAAAGTGTAATATATACAGCATCTCTACTGTTAAAAGTGTAATATATACAGCATCACTACTGTTAAAAGTGTAATATATACAGTATCACTACTGTTAAAAGTGTAATATATACAGTATCACTACTGTTAAAAGTGTAATATATACAGTATCACACTGTTAAAAGTGTAATATATACAGCATCACTACTGTTAAAAGTGTAATATATACAGCATCACTACTGTTAAAAGTGTAATATATACAGCATCACTACTGTTAAAAGTGTAATATATACAGTATCACTACTGTTAAAAGTGTAATATATACAGTATCACTACTGTTAAAAGTGTAATATATACAGTATCACACTGTTAAAAGTGTAATATATACAGCATCACTACTGTTAAAAGTGTAATATTTACAGCATCACTACTGTTAAAAGTGTCAATCATAATACAGTATCACTACGGTTAAAAGTGTAATATATACAGCATCACTACTGTTAAAAGTGTAATATTTACAGCATCACTACTGTTAAAAGTGTAATATATACAGCGTCACTACTGTTAAAAGTGTCATATATACAGCGTCACTACTGTTAAAAGTGTAATATATACAGTATCACTACTGTTAAAAGTGTCATATATACAGTATCACACTGTTAAAAGTGTAATATATACAGCATCTCTACTGTTAAAAGTGTAATATATACAGCATCACTACTGTTAAAAAGTGTAATATATACAGTATCACTACTGTTAAAAGTGTAATATATACAGTATCACTACTGTTAAAAGTGTAATATATACAGTATCACACTGTTAAAAGTGTAATATATACAGCATCACTACTGTTAAAAGTGTAATATATACAGCATCACTACTGTTAAAAGTGTAATATATACAGCATCACTACTGTTAAAAGTGTAATATATACAGTATCACTACTGTTAAAAGTATAATATATACAGTATCATTACTGTTAAAAGTGTAATATATACAGTATCACACTGTTAAAAGTGTAATATATACAGCATCACTACTGTTAAAAGTGTAATATATACAGTATCATTACTGTTAAAAGTGTAATATATACAGTATCATTACTGTTAAAAGTGTAATATATACAGTATCATTACTGTTAAAAGTGTAATATTTACAGTATCATTACTGTTAAAAGTGTAATCTATACAGTATCACTACTGTTAAAAGTGTAATATATACAGTATCATTACTGTTAAAAGTGTAATATATACAGTATCACTACTGTTAAAGTGTCATATATACAGTATCATTACTGTTAAAAGTGTAATATTTACAGTATCATTACTGTTAAAAGTGTAATATTTACAGTATCATTACTGTTAAAAGTGTATTATATACAGTATCATTACTGTTAAAAGTGTAATATATACAGTATCATTACTGTTAAAAGTGTAATATTTACAGCATCACTTCTGTTAAAAGTGTAATATATACAGCATCATTACTGTTAAAAGTGTAATATATACAGCATCACTACTGTTAAAAGTGTAATATATACAGCATCATTACTGTTAAAAGTGTAATATTTACAGCATCACTACTGTTAAAAGTGTAATATATACAGCATCACTACTGTTAAAAGTGTAATATATACAGCATCACTACTGTTAAAAGTGTAATATATACAGTATCACACTGTTAAAAGTGTAATATATACAGTATCACTACTGTTAAAAGTGTAATATATACAGCATCACTACTGTTAAAAGTGTAATATATACAGCATCACTACTGTTAAAAGTGTAATATATACAGTATCACACTGTTAAAAGTGTAATATATACAGCATCACTACTGTTAAAAGTGTAATATATACAGTATCACTACTGTTAAAAGTGTAATATATACAGTATCACTACTGTTAAAAGTGTAATATATACAGTATCACACTGTTAAAAGTGTAATATATACAGCATCACTACTGTTAAAAGTGTAATATATACAGCATCACTACTGTTAAAAGTGTAATATTTACAGCATCGCTACTGTTAAAAGTGTAATATATACAGCATCACTACTGTTAAAAGTGTAATATTTACAGCATCGCTACTGTTAAAAGTGTAATATATACAGCATCACTACTGTTAAAAGTGTAATATATACAGCATCACTACTGTTAAAAGTGTAATATATACAGCATCACTACTGTTAAAAGTGTAATATATACAGTATCACACTGTTAAAAGTGTAATATATACAGTATCACTACTGTTAAAAGTGTAATATATACAGCATCACTACTGTTAAAAGTGTAATATATACAGCATCACTACTGTTAAAAGTGTAATATATACAGTATCACACTGTTAAAAGTGTAATATATACAGCATCACTACTGTTAAAAGTGTAATATATACAGTATCACTACTGTTAAAAGTGTAATATATACAGTATCACTACTGTTAAAAGTGTAATATATACAGTATCACACTGTTAAAAGTGTAATATATACAGCATCACTACTGTTAAAAGTGTAATATATACAGCATCACTACTGTTAAAAGTGTAATATATACAGCATCACTACTGTTAAAAGTGTAATATATACAGCATCACTACTGTTAAAAGTGTAATATTTACAGCATCACTACTGTTAAAAGTGTAATATATACAGTATCACACTGTTAAAAGTGTAATATATACAGCATCACTACTGTTAAAAGTGTAATATATACAGCATCACTACTGTTAAAAGTGTAATATTTACAGCATCGCTACTGTTAAAAGTGTAATATATACAGCATCACTACTGTTAAAAGTGTAATATTTACAGCATCGCTACTGTTAAAAGTGTAATATATACAGCATCACTACTGTTAAAAGTGTAATATATACAGCATCACTACTGTTAAAAGTGTAATATATACAGTATCACACTGTTAAAAGTGTAATATATACAGCATCACTACTGTTAAAAGTGTAATATTTACAGCATCACTACTGTTAAAAGTGTAATATATACAGCATCACTACTGTTAAAAGTGTAATATTTACAGCATCACTACTGTTAAAAGTGTAATATATACAGCGTCACTACTGTTAAAAGTGTCATATATACAGTATCACTACTGTTAAAAGTGTAATATATACAGCATCACTACTGTTAAAAGTGTAATATATACAGCATCACTACTGTTAAAAGTGTAATATATACAGCGTCACTACTGTTAAAAGTGTAATATTTACAGCATCACTACTGTTGAAAGTGTAATATATACAGTATCACACTGTAAAAGTGTAATATATACAGTATCACTACTGTTAAAAGTGTAATATTTACAGCATCACTACTGTTGAAAGTGTAATATATACAGTATCACACTGTTAAAAGTGTAATATATACAGTATCACTACTGTTAAAAGTGTAATATATACAGTATCACTACTGTTAAAAGTGTAATATTTACAGCATCACTACTGTTGAAAAGTGTAATATATACAGTATCACACTGTTAAAAGTGTAATATATACAGTATCACTACTGTTAAAAGTGTAATATATACAGTATCACACTGTTAAAAGTGTAATATATACAGCATCACTACTGTTAAAAGTGTAATATATACAGTATCACTACTGTTAAAAGTGTAATATATACAGCATCACTACTGTTAAAAGTGTAATATATACAGCATCACTACTGTTAAAAGTGTAATATATACAGTATCACACTGTTAAAAGTGTAATATATACAGCATCTCTACTGTTAAAAGTGTAATATATACAGCATCACTACTGTTAAAAGTGTAATATATACAGTATCACTACTGTTAAAAGTGTAATATATACAGTATCACTACTGTTAAAAGTGTAATATATACAGTATCACACTGTTAAAAGTGTAATATATACAGCATCACTACTGTTAAAAGTGTAATATATACAGCATCACTACTGTTAAAAGTGTAATATATACAGCATCACTACTGTTAAAAGTGTAATATATACAGTATCACTACTGTTAAAAGTGTAATATATACAGTATCACTACTGTTAAAAGTGTAATATATACAGTATCACACTGTTAAAAGTGTAATATATACAGCATCACTACTGTTAAAAGTGTAATATTTACAGCATCACTACTGTTAAAAGTGTAATATATACAGTATCACTACGGTTAAAAGTGTAATATATACAGCATCACTACTGTTAAAAGTGTAATATTTACAGCATCACTACTGTTAAAAGTGTAATATATACAGCGTCACTACTGTTAAAAGTGTCATATATACAGCGTCACTACTGTTAAAAGTGTAATATATACAGTATCACTACTGTTAAAAGTGTCATATATACAGTATCACACTGTTAAAAGTGTAATATATACAGCATCTCTACTGTTAAAAGTGTAATATATACAGCATCACTACTGTTAAAAGTGTAATATATACAGTATCACTACTGTTAAAAGTGTAATATATACAGTATCACTACTGTTAAAAGTGTAATATATACAGTATCACACTGTTAAAAGTGTAATATATACAGCATCACTACTGTTAAAAGTGTAATATATACAGCATCACTACTGTTAAAAGTGTAATATATACAGCATCACTACTGTTAAAAGTGTAATATATACAGTATCACTACTGTTAAAAGTATAATATATACAGTATCATTACTGTTAAAAGTGTAATATATACAGTATCACACTGTTAAAAGTGTAATATATACAGCATCACTACTGTTAAAAGTGTAATATATACAGTATCATTACTGTTAAAAGTGTAATATATACAGTATCATTACTGTTAAAAGTGTAATATATACAGTATCATTACTGTTAAAAGTGTAATATTTACAGTATCATTACTGTTAAAAGTGTAATCTATACAGTATCACTACTGTTAAAAGTGTAATATATACAGTATCATTACTGTTAAAAGTGTAATATATACAGTATCACTACTGTTAAAAGTGTCATATATACAGTATCATTACTGTTAAAAGTGTAATATTTACAGTATCATTACTGTTAAAAGTGTAATATTTACAGTATCATTACTGTTAAAAGTGTAATATATACAGTATCATTACTGTTAAAAGTGTAATATATACAGTATCATTACTGTTAAAAGTGTAATATTTACAGCATCACTTCTGTTAAAAGTGTAATATATACAGCATCATTACTGTTAAAAGTGTAATATATACAGCATCACTACTGTTAAAAGTGTAATATATACAGCATCATTACTGTTAAAAGTGTAATATTTACAGCATCACTACTGTTAAAAGTGTAATATATACAGCATCACTACTGTTAAAAGTGTAATATATACAGCATCACTACTGTTAAAAGTGTAATATATACAGTATCACACTGTTAAAAGTGTAATATATACAGTATCACTACTGTTAAAAGTGTAATATATACAGCATCACTACTGTTAAAAGTGTAATATATACAGCATCACTACTGTTAAAAGTGTAATATATACAGTATCACACTGTTAAAAGTGTAATATATACAGCATCACTACTGTTAAAAGTGTAATATATACAGTATCACTACTGTTAAAAGTGTAATATATACAGTATCACTACTGTTAAAAGTGTAATATATACAGTATCACACTGTTAAAAGTGTAATATATACAGCATCACTACTGTTAAAAGTGTAATATATACAGCATCACTACTGTTAAAAGTGTAATATTTACAGCATCGCTACTGTTAAAAGTGTAATATATACAGCATCACTACTGTTAAAAGTGTAATATTTACAGCATCGCTACTGTTAAAAGTGTAATATATACAGCATCACTACTGTTAAAAGTGTAATATATACAGCATCACTACTGTTAAAAGTGTAATATATACAGCATCACTACTGTTAAAAGTGTAATATATACAGTATCACACTGTTAAAAGTGTAATATATACAGTATCACTACTGTTAAAAGTGTAATATATACAGCATCACTACTGTTAAAAGTGTAATATATACAGCATCACTACTGTTAAAAGTGTAATATATACAGTATCACACTGTTAAAAGTGTAATATATACAGCATCACTACTGTTAAAAGTGTAATATATACAGTATCACTACTGTTAAAAGTGTAATATATACAGTATCACTACTGTTAAAAGTGTAATATATACAGTATCACACTGTTAAAAGTGTAATATATACAGCATCACTACTGTTAAAAGTGTAATATATACAGCATCACTACTGTTAAAAGTGTAATATATACAGCATCACTACTGTTAAAAGTGTAATATATACAGCATCACTACTGTTAAAAGTGTAATATTTACAGCATCACTACTGTTAAAAGTGTAATATATACAGTATCACACTGTTAAAAGTGTAATATATACAGCATCACTACTGTTAAAAGTGTAATATATACAGCATCACTACTGTTAAAAGTGTAATATTTACAGCATCGCTACTGTTAAAAGTGTAATATATACAGCATCACTACTGTTAAAAGTGTAATATTTACAGCATCGCTACTGTTAAAAGTGTAATATATACAGCATCACTACTGTTAAAAGTGTAATATATACAGCATCACTACTGTTAAAAGTGTAATATATACAGTATCACACTGTTAAAAGTGTAATATATACAGCATCACTACTGTTAAAAGTGTAATATTTACAGCATCACTACTGTTAAAAGTGTAATATATACAGCATCACTACTGTTAAAAGTGTAATATTTACAGCATCACTACTGTTAAAAGTGTAATATATACAGCGTCACTACTGTTAAAAGTGTCATATATACAGTATCACTACTGTTAAAAGTGTAATATATACAGCATCACTACTGTTAAAAGTGTAATATATACAGCATCACTACTGTTAAAAGTGTAATATATACAGCGTCACTACTGTTAAAAGTGTAATATTTACAGCATCACTACTGTTGAAAGTGTAATATATACAGTATCACACTGTTAAAAGTGTAATATATACAGTATCACTACTGTTAAAAGTGTAATATTTACAGCATCACTACTGTTGAAAGTGTAATATATACAGTATCACACTGTTAAAAGTGTAATATATACAGTATCACTACTGTTAAAAGTGTAATATATACAGTATCACTACTGTTAAAAGTGTAATATTTACAGCATCACTACTGTTGAAAGTGTAATATATACAGTATCACACTGTTAAAAGTGTAATATATACAGTATCACTACTGTTAAAAGTGTAATATATACAGTATCACACTGTTAAAAGTGTAATATATACAGCATCACTACTGTTAAAAGTGTAATATATACAGTATCACTACTGTTAAAAGTGTAATATATACAGCATCACTACTGTTAAAAGTGTAATATATACAGTATCACTACTGTTAAAAGTGTAATATAGACAGCATCACTACTGTTAAAAGTGTAATATATACAGTATAACTACTGTTAAAAGTGTAATATATACAGTATCATTACTGTTAAAAGTGTAATATTTACAGCTTCACTACTGTTAAAAGTGTAATATATACAGTATCACTACTGTTAAAAGTGTAATATATACAGTATCACTACTGTTAAAAGTGTAATATATACAGCATCACTACTGTTAAAAGTGTAATATATACAGTATCACTACTGTTAAAAGTGTAATATATACAGCATCACTACTGTTAAAAGTGTAATATATACAGTATCACTACTGTTAAAAGTGTAATATTTACAGCTTCACTACTGTTAAAAGTGTAATATATACAGCATCACTACTGTTAAAAGTGTAATATTTACAGCTTCACTACTGTTAAAAGTGTAATATATACAGTATCACTACTGTTAAAAGTGTAATATATACAGTGTCACTACTGTTAAAAGTGTAATATTTACAGCATCACTACTGTTAAAAGTGTAATATATACAGTATCACTACTGGTAAAAGTGTAATATATACAGCATCACTACTGTTAAAAGTGTAATATATACAGCATCACTACTGGTAAAAGTGTAATATATACAGTATCACTACTGTTAAAAGTGTAATATATACAGTATCACTACTGTTAAAAGTGTAATATATACAGCATCAGTACTGAGGTCTGCCCCGCTTCCTCGTTGATGACATCACCGTCGAGACACCAGTGTTCCGGTGATACTCACCTCGGACCCCTCAGTCTTGCCGTGTGTTTGGTTTCGTTGTTGTCAGAAAAACCTTTTAGTGGCCAGTTCTGGCCCCCGGGACATAAGTTTTAAGTGGGATAACTGTAACAACCTATGGAACTATTTCTAAGCAGGATGGGGAACTACCTAACATTCTACATTCAAAAGACTTAGTACCAAAGAATGACATGAGAGATTAACTTCTGATTTGGTTATTTTAATGCAGGAAAATGTTAAAGTACAGCTCAGCTCATTTGCCAAATAATGATTCACATATAACAAAACATAAAATGACTATACTAGGTTAATATAAGAAAGGACCTTTGACTAGGTTTGATCAATAACGTTGCAGTTCTGAGATGACGGTTGAACTGTGAGTTATGGCACTTCTTCTATTGGTTTCGAGGAGAGGGAGAATGTCAGCTTCATTTATTTCACTTGGCTCGTAAGCCCGACCGAGGTCTGCACCGGGGTCTCCTCACTCAGCCTCCACAGTCTCTAGTCTCGTTCCTCGCTGTGAGCCGGCGTAGGGGGATCTTCTTTATGCTATCTTATGCAATTTAGCGGTGGTACTCCGAAACCAGTGTGATGGCCGTTCACAGCGCTCCGTCGAGTCTCCACCGAGCTCTTCCAAGAGCACAGGGCCCCGAGAGGTTGAATCTGTTGGTTTCCCGTGACCAGCACAGTCTCGCTCCAGCTCTCAACCGCTGTGTCTGCGGGAGGATGCAGCTGTCTGATTCAGGAAGAGCCGGTCGCCTTCTTCCTTTTTCCGTCCCTTTTCTGCGAAAAGCAGAGGAACTTCTGCCGTTTCAATGCGTCGAATTCTCTACTCGGCTTGTCTTGAGCTTTACAGCGTAGTAGTCTAGAAGGTCTGCGTCCTCTTCTGTTCTCCCTTCTTCTGGAGGTGCTCCGAAGCAAAAACCCCACCAGGCTGCTTGCGCTCTCTTCTTTTATACTTCCCAAAAGCCCTTAATTTCCCATCTCTTTTTGCCTCTCGTTGTCTCTGCCCAATCAGTATCGTCATTCCCTTTTCAGGCCCTGATTTCATTTCGAGCTAACTCCTCCTTCTGTGTACTGTCGGCTATGAATGAATTCCCCTTGTGACATCATGGCAGCAAAACCCTACCTAGAACATATAGTGCCATAAACGATTAAGTATTATGGCCTACTCTGGTCGCAACAGACATGAATAGCCTTGTTCAAACATTTCAAGTTTATAGGTAAACATGATGACCACTTTCCCCTGGCTATTCCAGAAAAGACTTTAAGCCAGGGGTGTCCAAACTTTTTTCATGGGGGGCCAAATATTGAAGCGTACACGGGGTGAAGGGCCGTAGATCGGTAGTTAGTGCCATAAAAGCTTCGACTAGCAGAGGTTTAAATTGTGCCCCATACCTCTATTTAAGCTTAAAACCTTCATGCCAGCTCAGTCTCACAATGAAATGTTAGTTGTTCAGTTAGAATCGTATAGAAATATTACATTTCAAATAAAAAGGTCCATCTCTGGTGATGTGTACCGATACAGCAAGAGGCCGAGGGCCACCATAAATTGGTCTGAGGGCTGCATTTGGCCCCCGGGCCGCACTTTGGACACCCCTGCTTTAAGCGATGCGAGGCAGAACTAAGGTTATATCATTAAGCACTAGTCTGAATGATCTCATCCTTTCTGACCGCACTCCTCACATCTGTTTCTGACCAGTGTGGTACCTCCTCATGTGAGCTGTGAGGTTGCCTGACTGAGCGAAGGTCTTCCCACACTGCTCACAGCTGTACGGTTTCTCTCCAGTGTGGACTCTCATGTGATTTTGAAGACTAGAAGACATAGTGCACTTGTATCCACACTGCTCACACTCAAAGGGCTTCTCCCCAGTGTGGACTCTCATGTGTGATTTGAGGTGGTCTGGCCGAGTGAAGGCCTTCCCACACTGCTCACAGCTGTACGGTTTCTCCCCAGTGTGGATCCTCATGTGTGCTTTGAGGTGGGGTAGCTGAGTAAAGGTCTGGTCACACTGCTCACAGCTGTACGGCCTCTCCCCTGTGTGGACTCTCATGTGAATTCTAAAACTTTTAGGCTGAGCAAACACATGTCCACACAGGCCACACTCAAAGGGCTTCTCCCCAGTGTGGATCCTCATGTGTGCTTTGAGGTGGGGTAACTGACTAAAGGTCTGGTCACACTGCTCACAGCTGTACGGTTTCTCTCCAGTGTGGATCCTCATGTGTGCTTTGAGGTGGTATGACAGTGTAAAGGACTTGTCACACTGCTCACAGCTGTACGGCCTCTCCCCAGTGTGGATCCTCATGTGCCTTTCAAGATTTGCAGATATAGTAAACACATGTCCACACAGGCCACACTCAAGGGACTTCCTTTTCTTGAGTCGTTTCAGCTTCTGTGACTTCTTTGACTCCTCCCCACACTCCTCACGGCTGCATTTCTTTCCCTGTGTGCGGGGAGTCTTCAGAGGCTGAGCTGGGTCCATTTCTCTGCAGACACAAACAGGAGTCATTATTCTGTAAATAACCCTCCCTCTCAGGAAATGTTTCTCCTCTTCATCCAAGAGGCTTCGTCAGTGACACTAAGGTGGAGCTCAGCCCACAGACTAGATAAAGACCAGTGGGAGGAGTTCAGCTCAGTCCCTCTGTTAACAGCTCCTCTCACCTGTGGGTAAACGTCTTTGTAGTTCTAAGTCCTAACGACCACTGTTCACACACAATAACCTGAGTGGGAACTTTCAGTCAAAAAATCTAAATCAAATCTTTAAGTTTCTGGTTGTAAACATGACAAAGTGTGTATTAGTACTTTCGAGATACTTTGTATTTTGTATATGGACAAACCAGCTGCGTGTTTTAAGTGTGTAGCGACATTTGCAATATTTCCAGCTGTTCTGGCTCTGTCCATAAAAGTAATGAACAGAACCGGTGACAAAGGGGCGACAGTGGCACAGATGGTAGAGCGGGTCGTCTCATGATCGGAAGGTCAGGGGTTCGAATCCCACCACCTGAAAGTGCACATTGTCGTTGTGTCCTTGGGCAAGACACTTCACCCACATTGCCCCCAGTGTCTGCATACATTGGTGTATGAATAAGAGTATGAATGGGTGAGTGGATCCCCTACATTAGGCTTTGAGCCTAATGTAGGTGGAAAAAGCGCTATATAAGTTGAGACCATTTACCAAAGTGTGCCACGACCAGGGTTCAACCATCGGCCGGATCCTCCTCTCCAGCACCCTGGAGTAGACCTTACCGGGGAGGCTAAGGAGGGTGATTCCTCTGTAATTGGAACACACCCTCCGATCCCCCTTCTTAAAGAGAGGGACCACCACCCCGGTCTGCCAATCCAGGGGCACTGTCCCCGACCGCCACGCGATGTTGCAGAGACGTGTCAGCCAAGACAGTCCTACAACATCCAGAGACTTAAGGTACTCAGGGCGAATCTCATCCACCCCCGGAGCCACCGAGGAGCCTCCGAGTCCCCAGCCTCTGCTTCCTCATCGGAAGACGTGACGACGGGATTGAGGAGGTCCTCGAAGTACTCCTTCCACCGCCCGACGACATCCCCAGTCGAGGTCAGCAGCCCCCCACCCGCACTGTAAACAGTGTTGGTGAAGCACCGCTTCCCCCTCCTGAGGCGCCGGATGGTTTGCCAGAATCTCTTCAAGGCCGACCGATAGTCTTCTTCCATGGCCTCCCCGAACTCCTCCCAGACCCGAGTTTTTGCCTCCGCGACCGCACGAGCTGCAGCACGCTTGGCCTGCCGGTACCTCTCAGCTGCCTCCGGAGTCCCACAAGCCAACAAGGCCAGGTAGGACTCCTTCTTCAGCTTGACGGCATCCCTTACTTCCGGGCGCCACCACCGGGTTCGGGGATTGCCGCCGCGACAGGCACCAGAGACCTTACGGCCACAACTACGAGCAGCCGCATCGACAATGGAGGAGGAGAACAGAGTCCACTCTGACTCCATGTCCCCAGCCTCCCCCGGAATCTGGGTGAAGCTCTTCCGGAGGTGGGAGTTGAAGACCCCACTGACAGAAGGATCCGCCAGACGTTCCCAGCAGACCCTCACAACACGCTTGGGCCTGCCAGGTCTGACCGGCTTCCTCCCCTGCCAGCGGATCCAGCTCACCACCAGGTGGTGATCAGTTGACAGCTCCGCCCCTCTCTTCACCCGAGTGTCCGAGACACGCGGCCGGAGGTCAGACGACAAAACTACAAAGTCGATCATCGACCTCCTGCCTAGGGCGTCCTGGTGCCACGTGCACTTATGGACACCCTTGTGCTCGAACATGGTGTTCGTTATGGACAAACCGTGACTAGCACAGAAGTCCAATAACAGAACACCACTCGGGTTCAGATCGGGGAGGCCGTTCCTCCCAATCACCCCCTCCCAGGTCTCACTGTCGTTACCCACGTGGGCGTTGAAGCACTATCTAGTACCCCTCCCAGGGACTCCAAGAAGGCCGGGTACTCTGCACCGATGTTGGGCCCGTAGGCCGAGACAACTGTGAGAGACCTGTCCCCGACCCGAAGGCGTAGGGACGCGACCCTCTCGTCCACCGGGGTGAACTCCAACACGTGACGGCTGAGCTGGGGGATATGAGCAAACCCATTTTTTTACTGAACGTTCACACACAAGAAACAGACAACTGTGAAGTGAAAGAAAAATGATACATGATTCTGTTATTTTTCAAAAAATAGAAAAGTGAAAAGTGGGACTTGCATAAGTATCATACAGATGAATGAATACTTTGTGGAACCCCCTTTTGCTGTAATAACAGCACAAGTCTTTAGGATCTGACTCTACAAAATTAGCACATCTAGAGACTGACATTTTAGCCCCTTCATCTTTACAAAACAACTCCAGCTCTGTCACATTAGAAGGAGAGTGTTTGTGAACAGCAGTTTTCAGATTATTCCACAGATTTTCAATAGGATTTAGGTCAGGACTTTGACTGGGCCATTCTAACACATTAATATGTTTTTATTGAACCATTCCATTGTAGATTTATCTTTGTGTTTCGGGTCATTGTCCTGCTGAAGGTGAATCTCAGCCCCAGCCTCAGTTCTCTTGTGACTCCAGCAGGTTTTCCTCCAAAATGTCTCTATATTTGGCTCCATCCATCTTCACAACTATTCTTACAGTCTCCCCAGTCCCCGCTGAGGAAAAGCAGCCCCACAGCATGATGCTCCCCCCGTATATTTGACACTGGGGATGGTGCACTCAGGACGATGAGCAGTGTCAGGTTTGCTCCATACAAAACGTTTGTCTCATCTGACCAAAGCTCCTTCTTCCACATGGAGCTGTGTCCTCCATATGACTTCTACAAACTTCAAACAGGATTTCTTATGGCCTCCTTTCAATAATGGCTTTCTTCTTCCACTCGTCCATGAAGGCCAGATTTGTGTAGATACGACTTATAGTTGTCCCATGTACAGATTCCCCCAGCTCAGCGGCAGGACTTCACAGCTCCTCCAGAGTTATCTTGGGGCACTTGGTTGTATTTCTGACCAGTGTCTCCTTGTTCAGTTTGTTAGTTTAGGTGAACAGCCGTGTCTTGGTAAGTTTGCAGTGGTGCTTTACTCTTTCCATTTCTGAATGATGGATTAAACAGTTGCTCCGGGAGATGTTTAAATCTTGGGAAATCTTTGTATAACTTAATGCTGCTTTAAACTTCTCCACAGCTTTATCCCTGACCTCTCTGGTGCTCCTGGACCTTCATGATGTTGTTTAGTGACCAACACACTCCGACCACAGCTCTGAGGGCCTTAAAGAACAGCTGTAATTATACTGAGAGTAGATTACACACAGGTGCCTCTATTTCACCGTTAGGCCAAGGTGTGAACATTCTGGAGTCATTAGGAATGTTTTAAAGGCAATTTAATGCACTCAGAAAATGCTGTATGATACTTATGCACGCCCCACTTTTCACTTTTATATTTTTTGAAAAATAACAGAATCATGTATCATTTTGCTTTCACTTCACAGTCGTCTGTTACTTGTGTGTGAACGTTCAGTAAAAAAATCAAAATAAAATCTTCATGTTTAGGGTTGTAAACATGACAAAATGTGCAAAAGTTCAAGGTGTATGAATACTAACGAGAGGCCCTGTATATCTAGCCGGTATCTCTCAACCTCCCGCACAAGCTCAGGCTCCTCCCCCCCAGCCAAGTGACGTTCCAAGTCCCGAACGCCAGAAGCTGTGCATGTGGACCAGGTCGTCGAGGCACCGGCCTCGACTGCCACCCAGTCCTCTCTGCACCCGACCCCTACGGATCCCTCTGCGGGTGGTGAGTCCACAGGAGGGCGGGCCCACGTCGTCCCTTCGCGCTGGCCGGGCCCCGTGGGCAGAGGCCCGGCCACCAGACGCTCGTGTTCGGGCCCCAACCCCAGGTCTGGCTCCAGGGTGGGGCCCCCGCTGTGACATGCCGGGCGACGTCTCGGTCCTAGATTCTTTCATGGATAGATGGACGGCCAGAAAGTGCTTCATATACAAACACAGATCCAGTCCAATGGGTGCTGAGGTCATGGTTTGTTTGTTTGTTTGTTTGAAGTCAATGTTTGACTTGAAATTGCCTCTGATTTGGCTTCAGTTACAGAAATTGAATAACCTTTAATCCTGTAGTGACAGATATTTAGATCAGGGTGGAATATTCTACTTTCATTGGGCCAGTTGAAATGGATAGTTTTAGGTCGAGCATAATGATTATTAGCATCACATTAAACAGGACGACTCACCAGGACATGGGATATTTGTGCTGAGAATAACACACGTGACTTCAAAATAGGCTTTAAAATGGTCTTTTACAAAAAAGTATGATGCTATATGTCTCTGTGGCCACAGGCCTGAACACAAAACTCCAGGGCCTCAGTCTGATTCAGTCTCACATATTTGAAGCCTTTACCTTTAAGTGTGTTGTCAGTAAATTGTTGTAAAAAGTTACGTTGGAATCGACTAAACGGCTCGAGCTCCATCTTTAACTAGAACCATGTGGACTCGTCTCTAAAGCTGCACATTTATATAGCTGTTTACAGCGGCTACAGCGACGCACCGCGCTCTACACGCACACAACGCAAGGGTGTCTGGGTAATGTAGTCTCTGCTCACAGTGGGACGAAGTAGGAAGCGCGCATTATGAAGGGCGCTCTGGCAAGCGGCGGAGCAGCCAAAGGGTTTAAACAGATGTGCAGATGACGCTAAAAGCGCTTTGGAAGTGGCGGTACCGGTAACCAACCCCCCCCCCCCCCCCCTGATGTGAGTGTGTGTGCAGTGACTCGCTGATGTGAGTCTGTGTGCTGTGACTCACCTGTGCAGAGACTCCTGGAGCAGCTCAGACTCGGAGATTTCGTCCTCGTGGCTCTTCCTGCGTTTGCAAATGTCCTTCAGCTCAAACACAGAGTCCAGAGTCCAGCTGAAACCAGTCACGTGGAGCTTTTATAGCCCCGCCCCTCACTCTGCTGCCCCGCCCCCTCACTCTGCTGCCCCCGCCCCTCACTCTGCTGCCCCCCCCCCTCACTCTGCTGCCCCCCCCCCCCCCTCACTCTGCTGCCCCCCCCCTCACTCTGCTGCCCGAGGAAACAGCTACAACTTTGGATTCAAAAAGTACAAAATGCTACAAAACCATGATTGAAATTCAACATTATTTATTTACAGTGACTTTGAAAAACAATATTTTATTCTCATAAAGACAAAGTTTTTATAAACAAGAAAAGTGTCCGGAAATAAAAGTCCTTGAGTTCAGTCCTGTCTGTCCCAGCGTTTGGAAACATGATCCTCTTCATTAAAGCGTGAGGCGTGGGCAGCAGCGCCCCCTGGAGGTGAGCAGGTGCTATACACTCAGCGCTGTGCTCTGTGAGGACGACGACTCTGCAACACAAACAGGACGAGTGAAAGTCCAGCAGCACAAAAAGCTCAGATACAACAGCTCCAGGTCATGTGACATTTACCACTTTATGAAGACCTTTTTAATAGAGGTCACCTGGTCTGGGTGTGGCACAGTGGTTAGAGTCTCGCACCTGTCTGCAGGGCCTGGTCGTGATGTGGCACAGTGGTTAGAGTCTCGTACCTGTCTGCAGGGCGTGGCACAGTGGTTAGAGTCTCGCACCTGTCTGCAGGGTCTGGTCTGGGCGTGGCACAGTGGTTAGAGTCTCGCACCTGTCTGCAGGGCCTGGTCGTGATGTGGCACAGTGGTTAGAGTCTCGTACCTGTCTGCAGGGCGTGGCACAGTGGTTAGAGTCTCGCACATGTCTGCAGGGCCTGGTCGTGATGTGGCACAGTGGTTAGAGTCTCGTACCTGTCTGCAGGGCGTGGCACAGTGGTTAGAGTCTCGCACCTGTCTGCAGGGTCTGGTCTGGGCGTGGCACAGTGGTTAGAGTCTCGCACCTGTCTGCAGGGCCTGGTCTGGTCGTGGCACAGTGGTTAGAGTCTCTCGCACCTGTCTGCAGGGCCTGGTCGTGATGTGGCACAGTGGTTAGAGTCTCGCACCTGTGTGCAGGGGCCTGGTCGTGATGTGGCACAGTGGTTAGAGTCTCGCACCTGTCTGCAGGGCCTGGTCGTGGTGTGGCACAGTGGTTAGAGTCTCGCACCTGTCTGCAGGGCCTGGTCGTGGTGTGGCACAGTGGTTAGAGTCTCGCACCTGTGTGCAGGGGCCTGGTCGTGATATGGCACAGTGGTTAGTCTCTCGCACCTGTCTGCAGGGCCTGGTCGTGATGTGGCACAGTGGTTAGAGTCTCGCACCTGTGTGCAGGGGCCTGGTCGTGATATGGCACAGTGGTTAGTCTCTCGCACCTGTCTGCAGGGCCTGGTCGTGATGTGGCACAGTGGTTAGAGTCTCGCACCTGTGTGCAGGGGCCTGGTCGTGATGTGGCACAGTGGTTAGTCTCTCGCACCTGTCTGCAGGGCCTGGTCGTGATGTGGCACAGTGGTTAGAGTCTCGTACCTGTCTGCAGGGGTCTGGTCGTGATATGGCACAGTGGTTAGAGTCTCTCGCACCTGTCTGCAGGGCCTGGTCGTGATGTGGCACAGTGGTTAGAGTCTCGTACCTGTCTGCAGGGGTCTGGTCGTGATGTGGCACAGTGGTTAGAGTCTCGCACCTGTCTGCAGGGTCTGGTCGTGGTGTGGCACAGTGGTTAGTCTCTCGCACCTGTCTGCAGGGCCTGGTCGTGATGTGGCACAGTGGTTAGAGTCTCGCACCTGTCTGCAGGGCCTGGTCGTGATGTGGCACAGTGGTTAGTCTCTCGCACCTGTCTGCAGGGGTCTGGTCGTGATGTGGCTGTGTTGTATCTGTCGAAACGTCTGCAGGATTTTGCCGCTGACGTCGAGCCAGGAGTCGCAGGTCAGCACCGAGATGGGTCCAGACCCGGACTTCAGATGGACCTGGATCCTGTCCTGCAGAGACCGAACCACCCGGGTCAGGAATAACGACTTTTAAAGCACGATTCATTCAACGACTTGGTTCTTCAGAGGGTTCAGAGTCCCACCTCTTTGGGCGCGGGAACCTCCAGTTTGGTTTCCTCCGGGGCTTTGACCACGATCACCGTCTGGTCCTGTTCCGGACGTCTGCGAAGGTCACGAACGCCGCAGTGCTATCACCGCCACTATCATATCATAGCCACTTTAGCATAAAGACCTCTGGTGCTAACTATCATAGCCACTTTAGCATAAGGACCTCTGGTGCTAACTATCATAGCCACTTTAGCATAGGGACCTCTGATGCTAACTATCATAGCCACTTTAGCATAAGGACCTCTGGTGCTAACTATCATAGCCACTTTAGCATAGGGACCTCTGATGCTAACTATCATAGCCACTTTAGCATAGAGACCTCTGATGCTAACTATCATAGCCACTTTAGCATAAGGACCTCTGGTGCTAACTATCATAGCCACTTTAGCATAGGGACCTCTGGTGCTAACTATCATAGCCACTTTAGCATAGGGACCTCTGGTGCTAACTATCATGGCCACTTTAGCATAGGGACCTCTGATGCTAACTATCATAGCCACTTTAGCATAGGGACCTCTGATGCTAACTATCATAGCCACTTTAGCATAGGGACCTCTGATGCTAACTATCATAGCCACTTTAGCATAGGGACCTCTGATGCTAACTATCATGGCCACTTTAGCATAGGGACCTCTGATGCTAACTATCATAGCCACTTTAGCATAGGGACCTCTGATGCTAACTATCATAGCCACTTTAGCATAGGGACCTCTGGCGCTAACTATCATAGCCGCTTTAGCATAGGGACTGTTGGGGCCAGTTTGTTTGTTTTGGAATGACATGATATATGTTTTTGTTTTGTTTTTTATTTATTTGTGACCTCTGACCCTCCCTCCTAATCAGGCAGCCTTATCAGCTCACCTGTGGGCAGTTTGTGGGTGTCAGTAGTTGGGGAGGAGAGGAGATACTGTTTTGTAACAAATTGATGAAAGAAAACCCACATTTGTCAACCACGGAGAATAAATACTATTGTTTGAACAGCATGCTGGATCTCCGCGAGTGCTTTTTGGGCTATTTGAGTTACAAACCTCCTCTACAAAAAATGAACAAAGACTGGCCACCACAAGTTACAAAACATCCCTGAAACAACGCGAACAGAAAGAAAAAGTCATCGCAGTTTCTGGATTTACGATCGCAGCAACGACATCAGAGGGCGAAAGCAGCTGACGAGCGGCGGCAGTGAGTAGTAAAATCAGCTGATCGATTTTATGAATGAGCACTGCTACGCAAGTCATCAGGCTGCTGCGCAAACGAAGATCCGAAAAGACTTTAAAGACGGATGTGCGCATTTCCAAAGCGCGAAGAGGAATTAAGTACGCCCGTGGATGTGCTATGTTGTTCGTGGAACGTGTGATTAGATACGCCTCAAAATGAGCGAGGAACAGAAACAATGTGACGCCGAAGCTCAATTAAAGTCGTGCATAACATCAAGAAGAGCCAGGTTGGCAGCATGCACTCGAAGGATAAATGAGCTCAAGCCCCTCATGGTGGATGATACAGACAAAAATGTGTTTGAAAGAACTTTTGAACAGTTTGAAACGGCTGTTGATGAATTTAAACGGGCTAATGAAAAGGTGCAGCAGTTTTTGTCCGAAGAAGATAAGGAACAGGACTATAAAGACTGGTATGAGCCCAGGATAACAAACATGGAATATTTCATTAAGGATTGTGTAAAATGGAAAGAACAATATGATACTGAAATAAACATTGGAACACAAGACAGCATATCTAATGTTTCTCACAAGCATTCAAGTCATTCATCTGCACATTCACACAAATCAAAAGCCTCCTCAATTGATTCAGCAAAAATAAAAGCTCGAGCTGAACAAGCAGCTCTGATAGCTGAAGCAGAAGCCATAAAGGTGAAGCACAGCTTGCAGATGGAGGAAGCAAAGCTGAAAACAATGCTGGAGGAAGCAGAGCTGGCAGTAAAGATCGCTGCCTCAAGTGCGAAAATGAAAGCATTGCAAGAGGGGGATGATGTAAAACAAGGCGATCGTATGAATGAATATTTTGAGGAGCACAAAGACAGTGTTGACACAAGTAGGTTCAGCGTTACAAAAATGGACACGAGCGATTTCCTGCCACTAGGGGCAATACCAAAAACCCCTTTGCAGAAAACAATGTTGACAAGTGATATGCTCCCCATAACAAGTGAAATATATCCCATAACAAGTGAAAGACACCCAATGACAAGTGACATGGGCCTCAATACAAATGTCCCTGTATTCAAACCGCGAGAGAGTCAGTCTGTACATTCGAGTGAAAGTGAGAGTCAACACACAGTTGGTCACAGAAGGATTTATGAGCAAAGGCCTGCTCAAAGGCAGCAAATTCAAAGGGCCTATGGAACAACAAGGGCTGTGACAACAACTGATAAGTCAAATGAACAGAGGAAAACACAAAGTAATGATCTTGCTCAACTCATCATTTCACAACAAAAACTGTCATTGTTACCAGCAAGGGAAATTGCAACCTTTGATGGTGACCCTCTCGCATATTTGTCTTTCATGCATGCATTTGAACACTTGATAGAAGACAAAACTGACAATAATCAGGACAGACTTTACTACCTGGAGCAGTTTACTACAGGTCTTCCAAGGGATCTTGTCCGCAGCTGTTTGCACATGAATGTGAATAGAGGCTATGCTAAAGCCAAAAGTCTCTTAGCAGAATACTTTGGGAACGAAACTAAGATTTCAGGAGCTTATCTGGAGAAGGCACTGAACTGGACAGTAATTAAAGCTGAAGATGGGAAAGCATTACATGCCTATGCAATGTACTTAAGAGGATGCTGTAATGTGATGCAAGACCTTCAGTATATGGATGAGCTTGATAATTCATCCAATTTGAGATTGATTGCTTCCAAACTGCCTTACAAGCTTCGTGAAAAGTGGCGCACCAAAGCATTTGAAACACAACAGAGATCGCAAAGAGTGAAATTTCGACATTTGGTGGAATTTGTGGAAAAGCAAGCGCAAATTCTTCTGGATCCACTATTTGGAGATCTCAATGAGCCAACAGCTGCAACTATAAGAACAAGAACACTTATCCCAAAGAACAAACCAATTGTGACAAAATCAGTAAAAGACAAAAACAGCAGCTTCGCTACTTCAGTGGCTGTGAACTCTACACCTGATGAACATTCAAACAAACAAGCACCTCCAAGCAGACAAAATGCTCGAACACTGCCCTCTAGTGGTGCCAATGCCGATTGTGATTTTTGTCATGGAAAGCATGTACTGAATGAATGTCCGCAGTTAAACTCACTAGACCATGACAAAAGAGTTGAGTTTTTCAAGTCAAATGGCTATTGTTTTGGATGCTTAATAAAAGGTCATATGAGCAAATATTGTAAAAAGAGGTCGACGTGTAATGTATGTCAAAAAAGACATCCAACTGTACTGCACATGAATCTTGCAGACCTACAGAACCGGGAAAACAAAACTAAAAACCCACAAGAAACCCCAATAAGCAATGCCATTGTCTCAGCTGGAGATGCAACTGGGGCCGGGAAGGACTGTGCACTTGCAATTGTACCTGTTCGAGTGAAGTTAGCACAGAGTACCAAATACATATGTACTTACGCGTTTCTCGATCCAGGCAGCACCGCATCCTTCTGCACAAACAGTCTCATGAACCGCCTACACGCAAAAGGACGTAAAACAACAATACTTTTGCAGACAATGGGACAACAAAATCCCACACGAACATATGAGGTGTCTGGACTTGAGATTGGACACCTGAAAGGTGGCTCATACATAAGCCTGCCAAAAGTTTACACTCAAACCAAGATTCCGGTATCTAAAGACAACATAATCTCAAAAGCGGATCTCAGGTGCTGGCCACACCTCGATGAAATCAAATTGGATGAGATTGAGGCAGATATTGAGCTCCTCATTGGAACAGACATTCCCAAAGCCATGGAGCCATGGCATGTTGTTAACAGTGAAAACAATGGGCCATATGCAGTAAAGACGCTCCTGGGCTGGGTGGTGAGCGGACCACTAAAACAAGGCCAAACCACAGTAGAAAACACTGGGCCAATTGCAGTGTCAAGCAACAGGATCTCTGTGGTGGAGCTGGAAGATCTTCTCATAAAACAGTATAACCAAGACTTCTGCGAAAACAGATATGAGGAGAAAATTGAGATGTCTGTGGAGGACAAAATGTTCATGTCAATAGCAACAAGCAAAGTAACTCTCAAAGATGGCCACTACTATTTGCCCCTGCCCCTCAGAAATGAAAACAAGTCCATGCCCAACAACATTAAAGTGGCAAGAGAGCGCCTGCAAGGTCTAAAAAGACGCTTTATGAAGGACTCTGGCTATGCTGCTGAATACACAGCCTTTATGCAAGACATTCTCAGAAACGGCTATGCAGAAAAAGTGCCTGATGAACAGCTGAATAGAGATGACGGTCATGTTTGGTATATACCCCATCATGGTGTTTACCATAAGAAGAAACTCAAACTCAGAGTTGTATTTGACTGTACAAGCTCTTATTAAGATGCTTCACTAAACAAAGAGCTTCTTCAGGGTCCAGACCTAACAAACACACTCATTGGAGTCCTGCTACGATTTCGAAAGGACCAAGTTGCTGTTATGGCCGACATTGAGGCTATGTTTTATCAAGTCTTTGTAAATGAAGACCACAGAGACTGTTTGAGATTTCTTTGGTGGCCAGAGGGTGACACAAGCAAAGAGCCTGTGATCCACAGAATGAGAGTGCACCTTTTTGGCGCTGTGTCGTCCCCAAGCATTGCCAATTTTGCCCTGCGTCAAACTGCGGAGGACAATAAAGACAAGTATGATGAGGTGATCACTGAGACCATTAAACACAACTTTTATGTTGATGATTGCCTCAAATCCGTGCCAACTGAGAGCCAGGCTGTCAAGCTATGCAGTGATCTGGGAGACGCTTGTAAGCAAGGTGGTTTCACACTAAACAAATGGGTCAGCAACAGTAAGGCAGTGCTTGAAACCATACCTGAGTCTCATCGCGCTGCTGTGGTCAAAGAGCTGGATCTGGATAAAGACAGTCCAAAGGAGCCACATCCAGTTGAAAGGGCACTTGGAATACATTGGAGGCTTAAAGATGACACATTTACCTTCAAGGTTACCCTCAAAATCCGTCCTGCAACCAGACGAGCTATCCTATCAACTGTCAGCTCAATGTATGACCCGCTAGGTTTTCTTGCCCCATTTGTGCTCAAAGCCAAACAGATCCTCCAAGAACTCTGTAAATGTAAATATGGCTGGGATCAAATCATCCCGGATGAGTTTTCAAAGTCCTGGCAAAGATGGTGTGAAGAGCTCAAACAGCTGAATGGATTTCAAGTGAAAAGATGTCTAAAGCCAGACAATTTTGACCCTGTCAAGACAGCTGAGCTTCATCATTTCTGTGATGCAAGTGAAACAGGTTATGGCACGGCAAGCTACATTAGATACACAAACCATGAAGACGATATTCATGTTGCTTTTGTGTTTGGAAAAGCACGGGTGGCTCCCATCAAACAAATCACAATACCAAGACTAGAGCTGTCAGCAGCCACACTAGCTGTAAAAGTTGACAGAATGCTGAAAAGAGAGCTGCACATGCCACTTACAGAATCAACCTTCTGGACCGACAGCATGACAGTACTCAGGTACATTCACAATCAAACCAAGAGGTTTCATACGTTTGTATCCAACCGAGTGGCTGTAATCCATGACCTGTCCAACACAAGACAATGGAGACACATAAACTCCAAAGAAAACCCGGCAGATGATGGAACACGCGGGCTGTATGTGGAGTCATTTCTCAAGTCTAAATGGCTGGAAGGTCCACCTTTCCTGGGAAAAAACAAGGATGAGTGGCCAAATGACTCACAAGATCCAGGGGAAGTAGCAGTAGAAGATCCAGAAGTGAGGAAAACTGTAACAGTTAACACGTTGCAAGTGGATAACACAAATCCACTATGTTTACTGATCGGCCACTATTCCTCCTGGAACAAACTGTTGAGAGCAGCTGCATGGATATTGAAAGTAAGGAAAACGCTACTTCATCAAATAAAAAAACAAAAATGTGATGACCTTCAGGGAAAAGATACACGTACAAGAAGGGGGATGATGAAGAAGTGTGATGCAAAAGTACATACTCTAACAGTGGATGACATAAAGGAGGCTGAAAGAGCCCTGGTTCAGTTTGAACAAAGCAGACACTTTGGACAAGAGCTGCAACTTCTCAGAACCGGAAGACGGTTGGGCTCAAAGCATTGTCTCCACAATCTGGATCCAACCATTGATAAGGGCATTCTACGAGTAGGAGGTCGCATAAATAAGTCTGCAATGCCGGTGGATCAAAAGAATCCCATAATTCTGCCAAGACACTCACATATGTCTGACCTGCTACTGCGTCATATCCATCAGGCAGTGGGTCACTTAGGCAGGAACTACATGCTCTCCAGGCTACGTGAACGCTATTGGATCCCACAGGCTAACACCCTGGCCAGGAAGATCATAAAGCATTGTGTGTTTTGTAGACGCATGCAGGCAAAACCTTTAGAACAAAAGATGGCAGATCTGCCTCAAGACCGTCTGTGCCCAGACCAACCACCTTTCAGTCATGTTGGAATAGACTACTTTGGGCCTATTGAGGTCAGACGGGGAAGATCACAAGTGAAGCGGTGGGGTGTTATTTTTACATGCCTTGTCAGTAGGGCTGTACATCTTGAAGTGGCTCACTCGCTCACAACAGACTCCTGTATAAATGTTATACGGAGATTCGTATGTCGACGGGGACATGTCCAGAGTATCAGAACTGACTGCGGAACCAACTTTGTTGGGGCACAAAAGGAACTAAAAGATGCATTAAAGGTACTGAATCACCAAAGAATTCAGAATGCATTCTTACAAGAGGAAATCAAATGGACATTCAACCCCCCACATGCTGCCCATCATGGTGGAGCATGGGAAAGATTGATAAGATTGGTCAAAAAGATTCTCACATCAATCCTAAGACAACAGCAAATAGATGATGAGACGCTGCAAACTGCCTTAACTGAAGTGGAGGCTATATTGAACGATCGGCCAATAACAACTGTCTCAAGTGACCCAAATGACTTGGAGCCGCTTACACCTAACCATCTCCTTCACCTCAAAACAAAACACACAATGCCACCTGGAGTTTTTGTGAAGGAAGACATGTATTCAAGAAGAAGGTGGAAACAAGCACAGTATCTAGCTGATCTGTTCTGGTCAAGATGGACAAAAGAATACCTCCCCTTAATGCAGCAAAGAGTAAAATGGCATCACATTAGAAATAACCTTCAGACTGGAGACCTAGTCATCATCATGGATGAATCGGCACCAAGAAATTCATGGCTGATGGGTCGGGTAACGCAAACCTTTCCAGACTCTCAAGGACTTGTAAGAAGTGTGATGGTCAAGACTAAGACCAATGTTCTGCAACGACCAATAAACAAGTTGTGTCTGCTTATGGAAGCTGCAGACTAATCACAGATGAACTGTTAACTACAAGAAAGAAGTCACCTAATAATTCCGTGTTTTCTGGTTGACCTGTAAGTTGAAATGTGGAAATACTGCCTATTTGCGTTTTCTTATGATAAATGAGATGATTTGGCTCCCCCTAGTGTGCTAGATTTGTAATTGTTTTGCTATGCTGCAACAATTAGGGGCCGGGATGTTGGGGCCAGTTTGTTTGTTTTGGAATGACATGATATATGTTTTTGTTTTGTTTTTTATTTATTTGTGACCTCTGACCCTCCCTCCTAATCAGGCAGCCTTATCAGCTCACCTGTGGGCAGTTTGTGGGTGTCAGTAGTTGGGGAGGAGAGGAGATACTGTTTTGTAACAAATTGATGAAAGAAAACCCACATTTGTCAACCACGGAGAATAAATACTATTGTTTGAACAGCATGCTGGATCTCCGCGAGTGCTTTTTGGGCTATTTGAGTTACAAACCTCCTCTACAAAAAATGAACAAAGACTGGCCACCACAGGGACCTCTGATGCTAACTATCATAGCCACTTTAGCATAGAGACCTCTGATGCTAACTATCATAGCCACTTTAGCATAGAGACCTCTGATGCTAACTATCATAGCCACTTCAGCATAGGGACCTCTGGTGCTAACTATCATAGCCACTTTAGCATAGGGACCTCTGGTGCTAACTATCATAGCCACTTTAGCATAGGGACCTCTGATGCTAACTATCATAGCCACTTCAGCATAGGGACCTCTGATGCTAACTATCATAGCCACTTCAGCATAGGGACCTCTGGTGCTAACTATCATAGCCACTTTAGCATAGGGACCTCTGGTGCTAACTATCATAGCCACTTTAGCATAGGGACCTCTGATGCTAACTATCATAGCCACTTTAGCATAGGGACCTCTGGTGCTAACTATCATAGCCACTTTAGCATAGGGACCTCTGGTGCTAACTATCATAGCCACTTTAGCATAGGGACCTCTGATGCTAACTATCATAGCCACTTTAGCATAGGGACCTCTGATGCTAACTATCATAGCCACTTTAGCATAGGGACCTCTGATGCTAACTATCATAGCTACTTTAGCATAGGGACCTCTGATGCTAACTATCATAGCCACTTTAGCATAGGGACCTCTGGTGCTAACAATCATAGCCACTTTAGCATAGGGATCTTTGATGCTAACTATCATAGCCACTTTAGCATAGGGATCTTTGATGCTAACTATCATAGCCACTTTAGCATAGGGACCTCTGATGCTAACTTTCATAGCCACTTTAGCATAGGGACCTCTGATGCTAACTTTCATAGCCACTTTAGCATAGGGACCTCTGGTGCTAACTATCATAGCCACTTAAGCATTAAATGTCTTTGTTTGGACACCATGTTGTTGTTGACACTAGGGGGCGACATGCACTTTTGTTTGGCCTGCGCTCCACCAATAACTTTAAAGAAGAAGAAAAACAGCTGTTGGTGATGTCACTTCCCTTTCCCCTGTTTAAAGTGCAACTCAACGGGCGTGGCAGAGCCTTTCCCCACCCACAAACTAAAGTCAAAAATTGCTGAGAAAGGGGTGGTCTCGGAGGCTTTGGGGGAGACGAGGGGGGTGAGTGTGTGGGCGGGGTCTGCTCTGTTGACAGTCTCAGACCAAGCCCCTAGATCTGACAGGACTGACAGACTGCTGTTACCGGTGTCACCACTGTGCGCAAGGTTTATTTTTTCGTAGGAGAGTTGGTACATTCTCATGACTTGTGATTGCTTGATGTAGCAACTAGTGATGCGCGGGTCAGGGTTTTTTCATTTGGGGCAGGTTCTAACCCGACCCAGCCCGCCCCGCAACGTTGTTCTATTTTTACAACCCGCCCCGCCCCGCACTCGCAACCATTAAATATTCCGCGTCACAAATATGATCCGTATGAACAGTACCGGCGTGTCATCGCGCGCGCTCTCTCTCTCTCCCTCCGAAGAGCGCTGGGCAAGAGGGAGAGAGGAAGAGAGCACAGGTCAGCCTAACGCGAAGTCACACACAGTCGCACATACTGTGGAAAACAGGAGACATGAGCTCCACAAAAGCGTTCTCTGGATCACAAGCTGCAAAACGCTGCTTGTTTTATGAAAATCCGACGTATATTTACGCCAAAAACCTGCTGTAAAGTCGACGGTGGAACCCGCAACCCGCGCATCACTAGTAGCAACTATCCTACGAAAAAAAAAAAGATCGCCTCTGGTAGACGACTCGCTCGCTGTCAGTGACTGCGAACAGAGAGAGAGCATCGCACAGCAGCTTTTCTAAGGGATTTATTCCTCTACGCCACCTCGGCCGAAGTGTGAGCATCGCAGGGGCGCCATCTACTGGTTTGACTCATGAGCTCAGGCGGTGTGTGCGAGACGCGTGTCCTGGTTGCTACGTGACGGAGGCGGAGGCGTGTGTGGGCGGGGCCACAGAGGCACAGAGGCAGAACTGATGACGTTTTGTGGACGCCGTGGACACACTCTCCTCCAACCGCAAAATATCAAATGTAGTTGCTGCGTGAAACCAGTAGGGGGCGCGAACCATGCGGTTTTAGACACTAAAGTGAGATTTTGAACAAGTTTGCCCCAAATGTCAACATATTGACTGGGACATGTAGCTAACTCTATTCAACAACCATTTAGACCGTTTATCAGCAAAAAAAAGTGGATTTGGTGTTTAGTTACTCTTTAAGGACGGACGGATTGTTCAAAATGCTGCTGAAGCTCTAGTTCCGTAACTGCACAGATCTAACAGTCGACCCATGAAAGGTCAAGGGTCAGAGGTCAGGGTTAGAGCTTAGAGGCTAAAATTTGATTGTTTCAGACGCAGCCACAGAGTCCAGAGTCCAGCTGAAACTAGTCACGTGGAGCTTTTATAGCCCCGCCCCTCCCTCTTCTGCCCCGCCCCTCACTCTGCTGCCCCGCCCCTCACTCTGCTGTCCGAGGACACAGGAAACAGCTGCAACTTTTGATTCAAATAGTACAAAATGCTACAAAACCATGATTGAAATTCAACATTATTTATTTACAGTGACTTTGAAAAACAATATTTTATTCTCATTACGACAAAGTTTTTTTAAACAAGAAAACATCAAACATCAAACATTGGTTAAATTTATCAACACCGGAAATATTCATTACGATCCTTGTCCTGTTATTGAACGTTTGAGAAAGTGGAGGAAGACGTTCCAGATTCAGGAGCTGTTAGTGAACCTCAGATCTACAGCTGGACCAGAAACACGCCGATAGAAAGGTTTATGAAAATACCTTTACCTGAGAAAACCCGGACACTGGATCCGTAAAAACACGGACTCGGACTGGATTGAGCGGGGCAGTGTCTCAAAAGTAAAACCGGCATGGATTAGCGGAACGGATTTGGTAAAGACGCTGAAGGTCTGACCGCACTCCTCACATCTGTTTCTGACCAGTGTGGTACCTCCTCATGTGAGCTGTGAGGTTGGATGAACAAGTGAAGATCGTCCCACACTGCTCACACTCGTATGGTTTCTCTCCAGTGTGGATCCTCATGTGAGCTGTGAGGCTGGATGACTGAGTAAAGGTCTTCCCACACTGCTCACACTCGTATGGTTTCTCTCCAGTGTGGATCCTCACGTGAGCTGTGAGGTTCGATGACTGAGTGAAGGTCTTCCCACACTGCTCACACTCGTACGGTTTCTCTCCAGTGTGGACTCTCATGTGCTTTTTAAGAGTAGAAGACATAGTGCAGTTGTATCCACACTGCTCACACTCAAAGGGCTTCTCTCCAGTGTGGACTGTCATGTGATGTTTGAGTTGGGGTAACTGAGCAAAGGTCTGGTCACACTGCTCACAGCTGTATGGCTTCTCTCCAGTGTGGACTCTCATGTGTAATATGAGGTGGTCTGACAGAGTGAAGGCCTTCCCACACTGCTCACAGCTGTACAGCCTCTCCCCAGTGTGGATCCTCATGTGAGCTGTGAGGCTGCCTGACTGAGTGAAGGTTTTCCCACACTGCTCACAGCTGTACGGCCTCTCCCCAGTGTGGATCCTCATGTGCATTTCAAGAATTGAAGATGCAGCAAACACATGTCCACACAGGCCACACTCAAAGGGTTTCTCCCCAGTGTGGATCCTCATGTGTGCTTTGAGGTTGCCTGACTGAGTGAAGGTTTTCCCACACTGCTCACAGCTGTACGGCCTCTCCCCAGTGTGGATCCTCATGTGCCTTTCAAGAATTGAAGATGCAGTAAACACATGTCCACACAGGCCACACTCAAGGGACTTCCTTTTCTTGAGTCGTTTCAGCTTCTGTGACTTCTTTGACTCCTCCCCACACTCCTCACGGCTGCATTTCTTCCCCTGTGCGCGGGGAGTCTTCAGAGGCTGAGCTGGGTCCATTTCTCTGCAGACACAAACAGGAGTCATTATTCTGTAAATAACCCTCCCTCTCAGGAAATGTTTCTCCTCCTCATCCAAGAGGCTTCGTCAGTGACACTAAGGTGGAGCTCAGCCCACAGACTAGATAAAGACCAGTGGGAGGAGTTCAGCTCAGTCCCTCTATTAACAGCTACTCTCACCTGTGGGTAAACGTCTTTGTAGTTCTAAGTCCTAACGACCACTGTTCACACACAATAACCTGAGTCTGAACTTTCAGTAAAGAAATCAAAATCAAATCTTTAACCCACAGCCTCGCTTTCAAAACAACTCAAAACGGACATTTTCATTCCATATGTGAGTGTTTACTTAGACGTTCTTACTGCCTCTCAGGCGAGCACAACTGTTTGGAAAACCTGCTTCACAGTAATAATGGATGAAATAGATGTTATTCCTTATGTGAAAGTAGGGGGTTCGTGACTCGTGCACGGCTGCACCCGCTGCCCTGGGGCAGACTCCGGGGCGGAGGTTTGGTGGTGCTGTGGGTGGGGACACTTTAGTGCAACATCTGAGTCAAGACTTTGTGAAAGATCGCACGATATCACTTTAATTACAGCACCTTGATACATTGTAACTTCATTTAGTACAATGTAATGAGCTCTATAACGATGTGTAATAACCTGGACCTAAGGGGTAGATACATGATGGAATAACTTGTATTAGTACTTTGTAGGTCCGTTATGTAACAGGACATGAGACCCTCGGGTTAGGGCTAGAGTTATGTCTTAATACATTATGTACCTCCAAAATACAAGTACATATTATTCCCTTGTGTATCTAAGCCATAGGTACAAGTTACTTCACATTCTTACAGAGCACATTGCATTGTACTACATTTAGTTAGTACAAAGTATCAAGGTGCTGTAAAATAAAGAGTTACCGATCGCACAGTGTGAATGAAGTTGTGGAGACTTGTCCCCCTGGTCCCCCCGGTCCCCCTGGTCCCCCTGGTCCCTCTGGTCCCCCTGGTCCCCCTGGTCCCCCCGGTCCCCCCGGTCCCCCTGGTCCCCACGCAAACCTACACCCATGGGTGGAGTGATGGAAGCGAGGCCAGTCTGCACCACCTGCATGTGCGACACCCTCCACTCACTCCCCACATTCACTCAGGCTCCTGCTCCCAAACGCTGCAACCAAACAGCTTCAGGACGAGTGTTTTTGATCACTTCAAATACAGGGAATTACATCTGAATCTTTAAAACATTCCTGGGGGAGGAGCCCCAGACCCCCCGGCTTAAAGAATTATCCGGACCTCACTGTTACATCCTGGCTACGGCCCTGGCTGTGGGTAAACGTCTTTGTAGTTCTAAGTCCTAACGACCACTGTTCACACACAATAACCTGAGTGTGAACTTTCAGTAAAGAAATCTAAATCAAATCTTTAAGTTTCTGGTTGTAAACATGACAAAGTGTGTATTAGTACTTTCGAGATACTCTGTGTTTTGTATATGGACAAACCAGCTGCGTGTTTTAAGTGTGTAGTGACATTTGCATGATTTATAAAGGTGCGTCCACGCCCCGTCTGCCTCTCGACGCCAAACAACGCCGCTTCACACACTTCACACTCGCTCCTGTTTGCTGCGTGTGAAGTTTTGCAAGTGTCAGACATAGGAGGCGTGTCAGACAGAGGAGGCGTGTCAGACAGAGGAGGCGTGTCAAACATAGGAGGCGTGTCAGACAGAGGAGGCGTGTCAGACAGAGGAGGCGTGTCAAACATAGGAGGCGTGTCAGACAGAGGAGGCGTGTCAGACAGAGGAGGCGTGTCAGACAGAGGAGGCGTGTCTGACATAGGAGGCGTGTCAGACAGAGGAGGCGTGTCAGACAGAGGAGGCGTGTCATACATAGGAGGCGTGTCATACATAGGAGGCGTGTCATACATAGGAGGCGTGTCATACATAGGAGGCGTGTCATACAGAGGAGGCGTGTCAGACAGAGGAGGCGTGTCAGACAGAGGAGGCGTGTCATACATAGGAGGCGTGTCATACAGAGGAAGCGTGTCATACAGAGGAAGCGTGTCATACAGAGGAAGCGTGTCATACAGAGGAGGCGTGTCAGACAGAGGAGGCGTGTCAGACAGAGGAAGCGTGTCATACAGAGGAGGCGTGTCATACAGAGGAGGCGTGTCATACAGAGGAGGCGTGTCATACAGAGGAAGCGTGTCATACAGAGGAAGCGTGTCATACAGAGGAGGCGTGTCAGACAGAGGAGGCGTGTCAGACAGAGGAGGCGTGTCAGACAGAGGAGGCGTGTCAGACAGAGGAGGCGTGTCAGACAGAGGAGGCGTGTCAGACAGAGGAGGCGTGTCAGACAGAGGAGGCGTGTCAGACAGAGGAGGCGTGTCAGACAGAGGAGGCGTGTCAGACAGAGGAGGCGTGTCATACAGAGGAGGCGTGTCAGACAGAGGAGGCGTGTCAGACAGAGGAGGCGTGTCAGACAGAGGAGGCGTGTCAGACAGAGGAGGCGTGTCAGACAGAGGAGGCGTGTCAGACAGAGGAGGCGTGTCAGACAGAGGAGGCGTGTCAGACAGAGGAGGCGTGTCAGACAGAGGAGGCGTGTCAGACAGAGGAGGCGTGTCAGACAGAGGAGGCGTGTCAGACAGAGGAGGCGTGTCAGACAGAGGAGGCGTGTCAGACAGAGGAGGCGTGTCAGACAGAGGAGGCGTGTCAGACAGAGGAGGCGTGTCAGACAGAGGAGGCGTGTCAGACAGAGGAGGCGTGTCAGACAGAGGAGGCGTGTCAGACAGAGGAGGCGTGTCAGACAGAGGAGGCGTGTCAGACAGAGGAGGCGTGTCAGACAGAGGAGGCGTGTCAGACAGAGGAGGCGTGTCAGACAGAGGAGGCGTGTCAGACAGAGGAGGCGTGTCAGACAGAGGAGGCGTGTCAGACAGAGGAGGCGTGTCAGACAGAGGAGGCGTGTCAGACAGAGGAGGCGTGTCAGACAGAGGAGGCGTGTCAGACAGAGGAGGCGTGTCAGACAGAGGAGGCGTGTCAGACAGAGGAGGCGTGTCAGACAGAGGAGGCGTGTCAGACAGAGGAGGCGTGTCAGACAGAGGAGGCGTGTCAGACAGAGGAGGCGTGTCAGACAGAGGAGGCGTGTCAGACAGAGGAGGCGTGTCAGACAGAGGAGGCGTGTCAGACAGAGGAGGCGTGTCAGACAGAGGAGGCGTGTCAGACAGAGGAGGCGTGTCAGACAGAGGAGGCGTGTCAGACAGAGGAGGCGTGTCAGACAGAGGAGGCGTGTCAGACAGAGGAGGCGTGTCAGACAGAGGAGGCGTGTCAGACAGAGGAGGCGTGTCTGACATAGGAGGCGTGTCAGACATAGGAGGCGTGTCAGACAGAGGAGGCGTGTCAGACAGAGGAGGCGTGTCAGACATAGGAGGCGTGTCAGACATAGGAGGCGTGTCAGACATAGGAGGCGTGTCAGACATAGGAGGCGTGTCAGACATAGGAGGCGTGTCAGACATAGGAGGCGTGTCATACATAGAAGGCGTGTCAGACATAGGAGGCGTGTCAGACATGGGAGGCGTGTCAGACATGGGAGGCGTGTCAGACATGGGAGGCGTGTCAGACATAGGAGGCGTGTCAGACATAGGAGGCGTGTCAGACATAGGAGGCGTGTCAGACAGAGGAGGCGTGTCAGACATAGGAGGCGTGTCAGACATAGGAGGCGTGTCAGACATAGGAGGCGTGTCAGACATAGGAGGCGTGTCAGACATAGGAGGCGTGTCAGACATAGGAGGCGTGTCATACATAGAAGGCGTGTCAGACATAGGAGGCGTGTCATACATAGAAGGCGTGTCAGACAGAGGAGGCGTGTCAGACAGAGGAGGCGTGTCAGACATAGGAGGCGTGTCATACATAGAAGGCGTGTCAGACAGAGGAGGCGTGTCTGACATGGGAGGCGTGTCAGACAGAGGAGGCGTGTCAGACAGAGGAGGCGTGTCAGACAGAGGAGGCGTGTCAGACACAGGAGGCGTGTCATACATAGAAGGCGTGTCAGACAGAGGAGGCGTGTCTGACATGGGAGGCGTGTCAGACAGAGGAGGCGTGTCAGACAGAGGAGGCGTGTCAGACATAGGAGGCGTGTCAGACACAGGAGGCGTGTCAGACAGAGGAGGCGTGTCAGACAGAGGAGGCGTGTCAGACACAGGAGGCGTGTCAGACAGAGGAGGCGTGTCTGTTGACTCAGGGCGCACTCACACTTGACATCTGAACCTGCCGCTCTCCAGCTGTTTGAGGAAAGACCTGTGTGAAGTTAGCCCCCCCATAGTGTCAGATTTGCTTCAAAATAGTGTCATTCGTTTGTGCTTCGTTTGTGCACATAAAATTAGCGTTTGTGCGCACTTCGTTTTTGACCAGACCAAAACCCGATCCAAGACCTGAACCAAGACCTGACCAAGACCAAACCAAGACCCAAACCAAGACCAAGACTAAGAACCAAACCAAGACCAGACCAGACCGAGACCTGAACAAAGATCAAACCAGGACTAAGACCTGAGCCAAGACCCAAACCAAGACCAGACCAAGACCAGACCGAACCAAGAACCGAACCAAGATCATACCAAGACCCAAACCAAAAACAAGACCCAAACTAATACTGGAATCCAGAGCCAGACCAAGACCTGAACCAAGACCCATACCAAGACCAGACAAGTTGCCATATGGTCAACATTGAGTGTGTGTGTGTGTTTTACCTACAAAAATCACACCATTAGAATTACAAATTTGATCTATTTTATTATTTTTAAAAAGGCACTTGTGAAACACCTATATCTTTGGTGTGGGACCTACATGGAACTATCGTGGGAAAATGCTGTGAGTCAACAGTAACCATGGTTACCAAGTACTCAAATTGTTACATTGCCTTTTTTTCACACTGTCACGTTCAAATCTGTTTGTAAGGTGAACTGTGGCTTAAACAGAAGATATGGACAGTTTGTCATCATGATGGAAGCAGGAAAAAACACAAAAAAACTGGTAAAAATTCTATTTCTCACCTCATTCTTTGCCTGAATGTAAAATATCAGTGACAAAGGCTGTGGACATTAGAAACAAAATGTACGGGTTCAGTTGGTCCAAGAGATGGAAAATAAAGACCTCAGGTGCAGGTTTCAGTTAGTTTTAAATCAGCGGTTCCCAAACTATGGGTCAAGGACCACAGAATGGGACCATTTGCCATTTATCATTTTAAAAAGTTGGGAAATAGATAAGATAGGGTGAATATGGGTAAAGTGGGACAATGGGTAAAGTGGGACACTTAACTTTAATCATGATTATTTTTTTATGTGTCATATTTTATCACTAAAAATACATACACACCGAATAATTAGAATGTGCAGGATAAGAAAGTAATTGTTTTGTGGATATTTATTCACTTCATATGGTGTGGCAAACCGTAATCTACCACCAAGTAGTAAAAAAGCGGAGGTGTGTCCAATGACATGGCATTTGGGGATTTATGATCTTAAGGTTATAACTTTTTAAAACTAACAGACATGCAGATTTTGTTGATACTTTATATAAGGGAATGCATCTGCAAACAAAACATCTCAAAATCACATGTTTATTCTTTATACTTTTATATTTATAATAGATTTTATCACTGTCCCACTTTACCAATGTGCTATTGGTAAAGTGGGACGGCCTCATATTGGCAAAGTGGGACAGTATATTTTTGTGGAAAATCCTGGGTATTGGGTGTTTCTTGTATTCACACATCTTCAAATTAGATCAATTTAACTCTACATTTCTTGTTTTGATAAAGTTTTCTGATTACATTTCTACATTTTTCTTCTCTTGTTCACTACGAACTGTTGATCGCCATTTAGCAACATTTCAACATTAAGTTGTTCTTTGAGGTTTCTAAGTTCTTTAATTGTAGATTTATTTATTTTCTAATACTGGCTACATATATATATTTCTTTTCAAATCTTTAAAACATGCTTGTTCCCATATACTTCACCAATCAAAGGCAGCCTGAGTTCACAGATTAACATGTGTTTTTTTGGGCATGTCCTTCAGATTATTCCTCACTCATTTATAAACAAAAACAAATCTGATGAAGGCACTTTACAATATTCTTCTTCCATTGTTCTGTCACTCTTGTTTTTAGTTTATACCAAAGGTCCCAGTTAGATATTCCACACTGTAACATGTCTGACAGCTCCTTCTGCACCAACAGCACAGGCTGCACATCAGACACATGTCCATCATGGTCATATGTCTCACACACCAGTTAGAATGGTTATTATTATTCATAACCTCTTCACATATTCATAAAAGTAGTTGCTACAATAATATTAATGATTTTGAATACAAAAATCACCATGATAATAGTGTCCCACTTTACCAATTACAAGTGTCCCACTTTACCAATAGCACCTCTAAAAATTTATCATTGGACCAACCTGTGTTTGAGGCAAAATTATAGCTTCTGTGTTAAACATTTGACTTTTTTTCCTCCACTACTGTAAAATAGACATCTAAAGCTTTTTAAAAATATGTAACATTGAAGACGTTGGCATTTAATTCCAAACAAAAAATGAGGTGGAAAGTGAATTTTCAAAAAGTGTCCCACTTTACCCATATTCACCCTAATCCTTTATTGATCTCACAAAGGAGATCACGTGTAGACGTGTAGTCGTCCTAAATCCCAGTCTCACAGTGGCTTAGTGGTTAGTGATTCTCACACATGGGGCAGGGCCTGAATTGAGGTCATTATGTTCTTCGTCGAATAGCCATGGGACGCGTGCTGTAGGACCCAAGTGTGGATTTTTGCTTAGGGCCCCAGAAGGGCCAGCACCAGCTCTGCTCTCCATAAATTTGCTTAATGTTGGCACAAATGGCACATTTGTCAACAATGTGTTTTGGAAACACAAAATAAGATGGCAGGTGCCAGGGACACATTTTGATGATAAAACAAAAAAGTAAAGTTTTTATCATGAAGCCAACCGTTTTTAAACCCTGATCAATTACCAATCAATGATCAATACTTCAAAAACGAAGTGCGCACAAACGCTAATTTTGTGTGCACAAACGAAGCACAAACGAATGACACTATTTTGAAGCAAATCTGACACTATGGGGGGGCTAACTTCACACAGGTTGAGGAAAGGCCTGGATTCCCCCGAACGGCCGCGCTCACACTGACACAAACCAACCGAGCCGTGGCCGAACACGAGGAGTTGTTTACAAGTGCACGTGAGCAGCAGCAGCGCAACATAATGAGGAAGAAAAAAAACCTAAACAGCTGAAATAATGTCTATGAGCCCTGTCAAATCTCTTCACTCCACTTTTCTTTGCATTTTACTACAGTTTAACAAAAAGGGCTATAGTGAATATAACAGTCGATTTTAATAAAGCAGAGAAATAGAGAAGTGCGCGTCCCTCTGTCCCGCTCAGCTGAGGCGGGGGGGGGGGGGAGCAGCACCTGCCGCTCTGAGCCTTTCTTTGGAGTCACATACAGCCTTCAAAACAGGCTACGAGAACAGAAGATCAGTTTATGTCATTCATTGCTGCTTCGGCCACTGGTTAAACAGCTTTATGTTGGTGAACTCCTGAAGTCTACGCTTTACGTTGCAACAAAGCACTGAACACGAACGCACCAAAATCACAAGTGATAAAAGCACCTGCAGGTTTTATCTGTCCCACTAAAGCCTGCGGCCAAACCAGGTACAGAAGCAGAGAAGCTCAGACACAGGGCGGGAGAAGCGCAGCCGCTCCCGTAAAGTCAGCCCGAGACGCGCGTGAAGCGGCCAGGGCGTCAGGAGTGAGCGGTCGGGGGCCGGGGAGACGAGTGTGAAGCGGCCAGGGCGTCAGGAGTGAGCGGTCGGGGGCCGGGGAGACGAGAGCGAGGCAGCCGCTGCTCTGCCTTTTCTCACTGTTTTACGTGACAAATGCACCCGCCCATGTAACAGCCGCTTGTATCCGTGCGTGTGCGCAAACACGAGCAACCGAGCCGCGCTCTGGCCCCTCCTCCAAGCGCCAAAGTCCGGAACCGAGTCCGACTCGGGCATGGTTTGTTGCAGTAACAGGTGACGCCTGAGCCCAGTCATCCCTGATTGGTTAACAAGGCATAAATGAACGCACGTGTAGATTGGATTACTTGAGTGCATGAAGCAGTGGGCGTGGCCTCCCTGTTCGCTCACCGCGCTGTTCTCCCTGGCTTTCACGCGCGTCCTTCCTCATCCGCTCGCGTTTGCTACGCTTAATACGCTTTGCTTGCATTTCGGAGCGCGTTGAAGCGCCTCTACATAGGGTTAACATGGAAGCTGGAGGCGCGGACGCTTTTGGTGTGTACGCACCTTTAGGATATTTAAACTCATCATAAGTTCAGAGCCTTCTGATAAACATATAGGACGAGGTCGGACAGTTTACTTTACACACACACGGGAGGGGGGCGCCTTCGTGTCTTAGTCAGACACTGATTGGCTAAACTCACCATCGCATTAAATCATCATGTGAAGCTTCTCACATTTATATTTAGCCACGAAAATAAAAACGAGAGAAACCGCCTTCCTTTGAGCAGGAACACAGCGCCGTCTGCTGTGAGTGTGTGTGCAGTGACTCGCTGATGTGAGTCTGTGTGCAGTGACTCGCTGATGTGAGTCTGTGTGCAGTGACTCGCTGATGTGAGTCTGTGTGCAGTGACTCGCTGATGTGAGTCTGTGTGCAGTGACTCACCTGTGCAGAGACTCCTGGAGCAGCTCAGACTCGGAGATTTCGTCCTCGTGGCTCTTCCTGCGTTTGCAAATGTCCTTCAGCTCAAACAGAGTCCAGAGTCCAGCTGAAACCAGTCACGTGGAGCTTTTATAGCCCCGCCCCTCACTCTGCTTCCCCCCCCCCCCCCCTCCCCTCCCCTCACTCTGCTGCAACACAAACAGGACGAGTGAAAGTCCAGCAGCACAAAAAGCTCTAACATCGAGGATGTGTTTTTTGAGTGTTTTTGTGAGCAGTATATATTACACTGTTAAATAAGTAATATATACAGCGTCACTACTTGTTTAAAAGTCTTTAAAAGAAAATGTTTTTTTTTTATTGCAAAAATCGTGATTCCTGTGACAGTTTTCCTGAAAATGATGCTTTGGTTTTTCATTTAAAACATTTGTTTTGTTTGTTTTTTCCTCTTGCAGCTCGTTTTTATCTGACCCTGACGGACATTTTCAGACTGAAATGTTGCCAGTTCGAATCCCTGTTCCCACAAGTGCATGATGTCGCCGTGTCCTTGGGCAACACACTTCCCTTGGTCTCTGTACTGGCCTTGTCACGTGTGGACCCCAGTACAGGCGAAGGTTTCCACCGGACCAGGCACTGGACTGGGTCAGCGAGAGGGAAAGCTCTGAAGTCAGTTCGTGTTTCTGAATCTGTCTCCCACTGAGGGACTCGAACCGGCGACCTTTCCGTCAAGAACCCACTTTACTCTGGGCCTCAAAGATGAGAAAACATTAAAGTCCAGTCTATATCACACTACAATGATGACAAACCTTCTGTTGGTCTGTCAATGCAGTAAATTAAAATAACTGCCTTGTATAAAATGTCTCTCTCAAAATGGCTGTAGCAAATGACTTGAAATAGGCCCCTGTCTCTTTAAGAACCTCTGACCCTTTCAGACACGCCCCCTCCACACGCTGTCTGTGGCATCACAACACTCCGCTCGTTGTCTCCACAGTATTGAAACTACGATCGGTGCATTTTAATTTTTATTGTTGGAAAGGAGCTACTGTTTATCACTTTGGGAACAATGGCCACACAGGATATGATTTGGAGACGAACCTTCCACACCGGACGCTTGGAAGGGGCTCTTGCCTGAAAAATAACTGCTGTTTGGAGGCTTCTCTTTGCATCTGCCCTATGGATCTCTAACTATACCCCCATGGACGACACCAGGATCTGCAGGAGCCCATACGATTCAAAAGACGGACATTATCTGTGCAGGTGGACAATGGTTTTTCGAGGTTACCCGTTAGCTTGTTATAATCGACTACAGCTCATTGTTGATGAAAAGTCTGTAATAAACCACAAATGTGTAAAGCCAGGCTCATTGTGTGATCATCGTAAAGGCTGCTTCGAGTAGTTGCTGCTTTATTGATGTTATTTGTGCATAATATGCTGCCTGTTTTCAATGAATGTTGTGAAGGTGAAGGTTGTTAGCTTGTCGCGGCTAATAGCGCCTTAGCTCCGGGAGAAACCACTCGGCTACGACTCACTGTAGATGAAATGTGAGCAATAAACTACGAAATCAACAAGCCTGGCTCAGTGTGTGATCATTGTTAAACGGTTCTTTATGTGTGTGGTGGTTTTATTGACTTTATTTGTGCATATTTCTCGTTTTCACGTGATGACTCGAGGTTTAGCTTAGCATTAGCTTTCTCCGGAGGCTCTGTGCATCATCAAGGCCCAGCGCAGAACCAGACACTGAAATAAGTGTTCTTGTCACCGGTTTTAATCCTGGGTGTTTCGGTAACAGAAACACTGATGTGTGTCTTTGTAAAGGTCTGCTGTGGCTCCGGTTCACAACACATGAAGCTAATCCTCCATGATGACTCTGTTTACATCTTAGGGCTGGACTCTGCGGGGAGGGGGTTCTGCTGAGGAGCAGTGGTTGGTTACTCGGCTGGTGACGAAAGCTCGGAGGCGTATCCTGGAGGTCGAGGGCGTTTCCTGGAGGTCGAGGCGTTCCCTGAAGGAATCAGGCGTTTTATCCCTAAAATGGCCGCCATCAGAGTTTTTACAGATTACTCAGAAATACGTGAATGTGCTAAGGCAACACTTCAGGCATGTTTTTAATGAGGGAGTGACAGAATAACATGATGGAAAGCTTGAAAAAGTCCATTTTGCAGAATACCCCCCCTTTAAGTAACTATAGTAGAAATAAAACCAGCAACAATAAAACTTTTTTTTATTTTTTTATTTTTATGTAATAATTTCTATTATCAATGAAAAGGTTCACAAACAACAGGTCATTTCTGAACAGCAGCAGTGGAAAAAGGAAGTTCATACAGAATAATAAAAACAGAAAAACGAAGAGAATGGAGTGATCTGATAAAACTGATCTCACGTTCCTCGAGGGAGTCAGTCATAAAGCAGAGATGTTTGAACGTTGTGCTCTTGGGCAGGACACAGAATCACCGAGGACCCCATGGAATCGAACCTGAAGCCGAAGGCAACGACGAGCGGCTCCGAGAAAACCGTCCTGAGGCTGTGGAGCAGCGTCAGTCTGTGGGACACGGAGAAGAAGGAGAGGAGGCCAGCCTCAGTGTCCACGAACACTCCCACTGAGGAAACAGAACATCTACTGTAGGACACTCCACTGAGAAAACAGAACATCTACTGTAGGACACTCCACTGAGAAAACAGAACATCTACTGTAGGACTCTCCACTGAGACAACAGAACATCTACTGTAGGACACTCCACTGAGACAACAGATCATCTACTGTAGGACACTCCACTGAGAAAACAGAACATCTACTGTAGGACACTCCACTGAGGAAACAGAACATCTACTGTAGGACACTCCACTGAGAAAACAGAACATCTACTGTAGGACACCCCACTGAGGAAACAGAACATCTACTGTAGGACACTCCACTGAGAAAACAGAACATCTACTGTAGGACACTGCACTGAGGAAACAGAACATCTACTGTAGGACACTCCACTGAGGAAACAGAACATCTACTGTAGGACACTCCACTGAGGAAACAGAACATCTACTGTAGGACACTCCCACTGAGGAAACAGAACATCTACTGTAGGACACTCCACTGAGAAAACAGAACATCTACTGTAGGACACTCCACTGAGAAAACAGAACATCTACTGTAGGACACTCCACTGAGAAAACAGAACATCTACTGTAGGACACTCCACTGAGGAAACAGAGCATCTCCTGTAGGACACTCCACTGAGAAAACAGAACATCTACTGTAGGACACTCCACTGAGAAAACAGAGAACATCTACTGTAGGACACTCCACTGAGAAAACAGAGAACATCTACTGTAGGACACTCCACTGAGAAAACAGAACATCTACTGTAGGACACTCCACTGAGAAAACAGAACATCTACTGTAGGACACTCCACTGAGAAAACAGAACATCTACTGTAGGACACCCCACTGAGGAAACAGAACATCTACTGTAGGACACTCCACTGAGAAAACAGAACATCTACTGTAGGACACTGCACTGAGGAAACAGAACATCTACTGTAGGACACTCCACTGAGGAAACAGAACATCTACTGTAGGACACTCCACTGAGAAAACAGAACATCTACTGTAGGACACTCCACTGAGGAAACAGAACATCTACTGTAGGACACTCCCACTGAGGAAACAGAACATCTACTGTAGGACACTCCACTGAGAAAACAGAACATCTACTGTAGGACACTCCACTGAGAAAACAGAACATCTACTGTAGGACACTCCACTGAGGAAACAGAACATCTACTGTAGGACACTCCACTGAGGAAACAGAACATCTACTGTAGGACACTCCACTGAGAAAACAGAACATCTACTGTAGGACACTCCACTGAGGAAACAGAACATCTACTGTAGGACACTCCACTGAGAAAACAGAACATCTACTGTAGGACACTCCACTGAGGAAACAGAACATCTACTGTAGGACACTCCACTGAGGAAACAGAACATCTACTGTAGGACACTCCACTGAGAGAACAGAGAACATCTACTGTAGGACACTCCACTGAGAAAACAGAACATCTACTGTAGGACACTCCACTGAGAAAACAGAACATCTACTGTAGGACACTCCACTGAGAAAACAGAACATCTACTGTAGGACACTCCACTGAGAAAACAGAACATCTACTGTAGGACACTCCACTGAGAAAACAGAACATCTACTGTAGGACACTCCACTGAGAAAACAGAGAACATCTACTGTAGGACACTCCACTGAGAAAACAGAACATCTACTGTAGGACACTCAACTGAGAAAACAGAACATCTACTGTAGGACACTCCACTGAGGAAACAGAACATCTACTGTAGGACACTCCACTGAGGAAACAGAACATCTACTGTAGGACACTCCACTGAGAAAACAGAGAACATCTACTGTAGGACACTCTACTGAGAAAACAGAACATCTACTGTAGGACACTCCACTGAGAAAACAGAGAACATCTACTGCAGGACACTCCACTGAGAAAACAGAGAACATCTACTGCAGGACACTCCACTGAGAAAACAGAGAACATCTACTGTAGGACACTCCACTGTGAAAACAGAGAACATCTACTGCAGGACACTCCACTGAGAAAACAGAGAACATCTACTGCAGGACACTCCACTGAGAAAACAGAACATCTACTGTAGGACACTCCACTGAGAAAACAGAACATCTACTGTAGGACACTCCACTGAGGAAACAGAACATCTACTGTAGGACACTCCACTGAGGAAACAGAACATCTACTGTAGGACACTCCACTGAGAAAACAGAGAACATCTACTGCAGGACACTCCACGGAGGAAACAGAGAACATCTACTGTAGGACACTCCACTGAGAAAACAGAACATCTACTGTAGGACACTCCACTGAGGAAACAGAACATCTACTGTAGGACACTCCACTGAGAAAACAGAACATCTACTGTAGGACACTCCACTGAGGAAACAGAACATCTACTGTAGGACACTCCACTGAGGAAACAGAACATCTACTGTAGGACACTCCACTGAGAGAACAGAGAACATCTACTGTAGGACACTCCACTGAGGAAACAGAACATCTACTGTAGGACACTCCACTGAGAAAACAGAGAACATCTACTGTAGGACATGCCACTGAGAAAACAGAACATCTACTGTAGGAAACTCCACTGAGAAAACAGAGAACATCTACTGTAGGACACTCCACTGAGGAAACAGAACATCTACTGTAGGACACTCCACTGAGAAAACAGAACATCTACTGTAGGACACTCCACTGAGAAAACAGAGAACATCTACTGTAGGACACTCCACTGAGGAAACAGAACATCTACTGTAGGACACTCCACTGAGAAAACAGAGAACATCTACTGTAGGACACTCCACTGAGAAAACAGAGAACATCTACTGTAGGACACTCCACTGAGAAAACAGAACATCTACTGTAGGACACTCCACTGAGACAACAGAACATCTACTGTAGGACACTCCACTGAGGAAACAGAACATCTACTGTACACAGCAAAAACTGCAGAGTTAAAATCTCAGGGTTAAATATATCTGAGTTGTTTTTAACACTTCAAATGTTATTTTATCACTTTAAGTGTTAAATGGTGACCAGCATAGGAGTTATCTGTCAGTGTTGATTAGTCCGGAGTGAATTTAACACCTAAATAGTTAATTTGGCACCTCCCACCCCACCTGCACAGACAGAGGACCGGATTGAACCGGTATGAGCCAGCTTAGACACAGACGACACGGTGGACCTGCACGAGACATTTTCTGCTGCTCCCTTCGGTAAGCACAATTTAAAGTAAAGTATTCCTTAATTATTAACTATCTACTCAGGAGGAATAACATCTTTAGTGAAGGATGAGCCGAATTGATCAAACTTTATAACGTGGATGTCTTTTTGATGTAACTTAGCAGGTAATGCTTGCAAACTATTGCGGCCAAAACTAAATTTTGGACAGGCCTCTATAGTAAATGTTTATTTGGAGAGTTTGGGTCAGTAGAAGGGTTCAAAGCAATGCACCTTGACTTTTGGAGCAAATGTCATGGTTACATTTTAAAATCAGCACCCAGATGACTGAGAATTTGCAGTTTTACTCCTTCATTTTAGCTTCATTGCCCACCCAGACTAATTTTGATACAAAATGGATTGTTGGAGAGTTGGTGCAATATTTAAATGTAAAATTTTATTTAAGGCCAGACATGCATGATTTCCACACACACTGCTGCATGTAGACTGTTGTTTCATAATTCTAGTCAATTAAATATTATTTGTAACTGTTTTTCTGTGCATGTCTTTCAGTAATTGAGAGGTCCTGCTTGCTACCTGAAGCAAACCTTACATTAAAGGGTTCAACTGGAACAGAAGTGGATGAAGAAATATTCAGTGATCACCTTCACCAGACTCAAGGCGAACCTGTGCTAACACTTTTCTCAGATGATGGTGTGATTGTTATCATATGTAAATAGCCATTACTGTGTGAAAAATGTAAAGTATAAGTCGTCTTTTGTTTTCAAGAATTTCCCGACTGCTCTGTTTCATCTGCATCTGAGATGTCTTACGCAAGCGTAAGTTCTAATGCATCTGCAACCAAGAGTCGAGGAGACCGAAGCCGCATCTGCGAAACAAGTTGAGGTATTTAGTTTATGTCTTTTTAATTTGTTTGTTCTCTTGTCTAAAGTAATGTTTTCTTCCATCTTTTTATCAGTAATTGAGGCCGTGTTGAAGGACAGGTCTGGTGGTTAAAAGTAGTCACATCCTTTGCATCTAGCCAAGGTTTCTGGACTTATAAGGCTTGGTATGTTCATTTTGATGTTAAGTAGTGGCTTGTTTGTACTGTTCTGGTCAGTCTGGTATTATTGTTTGCAGGTTAATCAGGACATCACACGTTTGTTTGACGAGGAAACCAAGGCATCATCCGAGAGGCCAAGCAGCTTAACTCAACACCTGAGCTTCGATGCCTGATCCAGACAGCACAAGCATCATCTGTAAATACCCTTGGTGAAGTGAGTGTTGTCACATTGTGGTAGTATTTTTAAAAGTAGAGTATAGCCTGCACACACTTAAAATGACACTAGTCCTTTTGGTAGGATTTATCTCTTTTAATATCCTTAGAGGTAATTTACTATGTCCAATGATTTATCTGCTTTTAGCTTTCGATGACAAAATGAAATCCCTGTTGCTCCTGATTCATCTCCTTCCACCACCGCCTGGAGGACCAAAAGCCCCCAAAATCAGTGCATCTGATGCTATTGAACGACTTGATGTTTTTCACAAGGTAATACATTTTTGAATGAATATCAAGTGTTCAATCTTTTAAATTTACCATTTATGAATAATAGTGTCTTGTATTTTTTTTCAGTGGGCCCCAGTCATGCTGCAGCTTGGAGAACATCTCCAGAATCACAAAAGTCAACATCCCTACATCCTCGCTTTTGGACCACCGAAGAAGATGACAGCGGCTACCTGGCAATGGTAGATGTGGTCAGTGGTCAACAATATCTGCCTGAAACGTCAAAAGAAGCGTTCTCAGCAAGCGGGCGAGAGTTGATGGTGTTGAACATACAGTAAAGCTGGACTTGTGATTTGGACTGCAATGGAGGTAAACCTGGAAATTGGTGAAGTACTACTTGTTGATGACTGTAACATTTTTGACCCTTTTGATGAGCACTACCATGCTTTCAGTGTGTTTCAATGTGAGGAAAGACATTTGTTTAAAATTTCAGAGAAAGCTATGTACATTGTTCCACCATTCACAATGTTTTGAATGTGAATAAATGTTTTAAAGGAACATGACTCATGGGATTTTATTTTGAAAAGTAGGTTGGTATTTAAGACCGTAAAGTGTAAAGCCATTACTCCGTCAAATGTTGAATTAACTCCAGTAAAGGGTAAACTTAAGTCTCCATAAAGTGTAATTTAAGTTACTGCAAGTAACTCAAAAAAGTGTTATTTATAAACACTCTGAGTGTTATTTTGAATACTCGGTGTGTAACTATAACCCCGACATAAGGGTTAATTGGTAACCTTGTTCAGTGTTAACTGAGATAACACTTTAGAAAATGTTAAGTTAACTCAGAAAAGTGTCTTACCATATAAAGTCTGAGAAAGTGTTAAAATTGACTCTAATTGAGTCAAATTAACACCCCAGTTTTTGCTGTGTAGGACACTCCACTGAGAAAACAGAACATCTACTGTAGGACACTCCACTGAGAAAACAGAACATCTACTGTAGGACACTCCACTGAGAAAACAGAACATCTACTGTAGGACACTCCACTGAGAAAACAGAACATCTACTGTAGGACACTCCACTGAGAAAACAGAACATCTACTGTAGGACACTCCACTGAGAAAACAGAGAACATCTACTGTAGGACACTCCACTGAGGAAACAGAACATCTACTGTAGGACACTCCCACTGAGGAAACAGAACATCTACTGTAGGACACTCCACTGAGAAAACAGAACATCTACTGTAGGACACTCCACTGAGAAAACAGAACGTCTACTGTAGGACACTCCACTGAGAAAACAGAACATCTACTGTAGGACACTCCACTGAGGAAACAGAACATCTACTGTAGGACACTCCACTGAGGAAACAGAACATCTACTGTAGGACACTCCACTGAGGAAACAGAACATCTACTGTAGGACACTCCACTGAGAAAACAGAGAACATCTACTGTAGGACACTCCACTGAGGAAACAGAACATCTACTGTAGGACACTCCACTGAGGAAACAGAACATCTACTGTAGGACACTCCACTGAGACAACAGAACATCTACTGTAGGACACTCCACTGAGAAAACAGAACATCTACTGTAGGACACTCCACTGAGAAAACAGAACATCTACTGTAGGACACGCCACTGAGGAAACAGAACATCTACTGTAGGACACTCCACTGAGGAAACAGAACATCTACTGTAGGACACTCCACTGAGAAAACAGAGAACATCTACTGTAGGACACTCCACTGAGAAAACAGAACATCTACTGTAGGACACTCCACTGAGGAAACAGAACATCTACTGTAGGACACTCCACTGAGGAAACAGAGCATCTCCTGTAGGACACTCCACTGAGAAAACAGAGCATCTACTGTAGGACACTCTACTGAGAAAACAGAACATCTACTGTAGGACACTCCACTGAGAAAACAGAGAACATCTACTGTAGGACACTCCACTGAGGAAACAGAACATCTACTGTAGGACACTCCACTGAGAAAACAGAGAAAATCTACTGTAGGACACTCCACTGAGAAAACAGAACATCTACTGTAGGACACTCCACTGAGAAAACAGAACATCTACTGTAGGACACTCCACTGAGAAAACAGAACATCTACTGTAGGACACGCCACTGAGAAAACAGAACATCTACTGTAGGACACTCCACTGAGAAAACAGAACATCTAATGTAGGACACTCCACTGAGGAAACAGAACATCTACTGTAGGACACTCCACTGAGAAAACAGAACATCTACTGTAGGACACTCCACTGAGGAAACAGAGAACATCTACTGTAGGACACTCCACTGAGAAAACAGAACATCTACTGTATGACACTCCACTGAGAAAACAGAACATCTACTGTAGGACACTCCACTGAGAAAACAGAGCATTTACTGTAGGACACTCCACTGAGAAAACAGAACATCTACTGTAGGACACTCCACTGAGAAAACAGAGAACATCTACTGTAGGACACTCCACTGAGACAACAGAACATCTACTGTAGGACACTCCACTGAGGAAACAGAACATCTACTGTAGGACACTGCACTGAGAAAACAGAACATCTACTGTAGGACACTCCACTGAGAAAACAGAGAACATCTACTGTAGGACACTCCACTGAGGAAACAGAACATCTACTGTAGGACACTCCACTGAGGAAACAAAACATCTACTGTAGGACACTCTACTGGGAAAACAGAACATCTACTGTAGGACACTCCACTGAGGAAACAGAACATCTACTGTAGGACACTCCACTGAGGAAACAGAACATCTACTGTAGGACACTCCACTGAGAAAACAGAACATCTACTGTAGGACACTCCACTGAGAAAACAGAACATCTACTGTAGGACACGCCACTGAGAAAACAGAACATCTACTGTAGGACACTCCACTGGGGAAACAGAACATCTACTGTAGGACACTCCACTGAGAAAACAGAACATCTACTGTAGGACACTCCAACTGAGAAAACAGAACATCTACTGTAGGACACTCCACTGAGAAAACAGAACACATCTACTGTAGGACACTCCACTGAGGAAACAGAACATCTACTGTAGGACACTCCACTGAGGAAACAGAGAACATCTACTGTAGGACACTCCACTGAGAAAACAGAACATCTACTGTAGGACACTCCACTGAGGAAACAGAACATCTACTGTAGGACACTCCACTGAGGAAACAGAACATCTACTGTAGGACACTCCAACTGAGAAAACAGAACATCTACTGTAGGACACTCCAACTGAGAAAACAGAACATCTACTGTAGGACACTCCACTGAGAAAACAGAACATCTACTGTAGGACACTCCACTGAGAAAACAGAACATCTACTGTAGGACACTCCAACTGAGAAAACAGAACATCTACTGTAGGACACTCCACTGAGAAAACAGAACACATCTACTGTAGGACACTCCACTGAGGAAACAGAACATCTACTGTAGGACACTCCACTGAGAAAACAGAACATCTACTGTAGGACACTCCACTGAGAAAACAGAACATCTACTGTAGGACACTCCACTGGGAAAACAGAACATCTACTGTAGGACACTCCACTGAGAAAACAGAGAACATCTACTGTAGGACACCCCACTGAGAAAACAGAACATCTACTGTAGGACACTCCACTGAGGAAACAGAACATCTACTGTAGGACTCTCCACTGAGAAAACAGAGAACATCTACTGTAGGACACTCCACTGAGAAAACAGAACATCTACTGTAGGACACTCCACTGAGGAAACAGAACATCTACTGTAGGACACTCCACTGAGAAAACAGAACATCTACTGTAGGACACTCCACTGAGGAAACAGAACATCTACTGTAGGACACTCCACTGAGGAAACAGAACATCTACTTAGGACACTCCACTGAGGAAACAGAACATCTACTGTAGGACACTCCACTGAGAAAACAGAACATCTACTTAGGACACTCCACTGAGAAAACAGAACATCTACTGTAGGACACTCCACTGAGAAAACAGAGAACATCTACTGTAGGACACTCCACTGAGGAAACAGAACATCTACTGTAGGACACTCCACTGAGAAAACAGAACATCTACTGTAGGACACTCCACTGAGAAAACAGAACATCTACTTAGGACACTCCACTGAGAAAACAGAACATCTACTGTAGGACACTCCACTGAGGAAACAGAACATCTACTGTAGGACACGCCACTGAGGAAACAGGACATCTACTGTAGGACACTCCACTGAGAAAACAGAACATCTACTGTAGGACACTCCACTGAGGAAATAGAACATCTACTGTAGGACACTCCACTGAGAAAACAGAACATCTACTGTAGGACACTCCACTGAGAAAACAGAACATCTACTGTAGGACACTCCACTGAGAAAACAGAACATCTACTGTAGGACACTCCACTGAGGAAACAGAACATCTACTGTAGGACACTCCACTGAGAAAACAGAACATCTACTGTAGGACACTCCACTGAGAAAACAGAACATCTACTGTAGGACACTCCACTGAGAAAACAGAACATCTACTGTAGGACACTCCACTGAGGAAAAAGAGAACATCTACTGTAGGACACTCCACTGAGAAAACAGAACATCTACTGTAGGACACTCCACTGAGGAAACAGAACATCTACTGTAGGACACCCCACTGAGGAAACAGAGAACATCTACTGTAGGACACTCCACTGAGAAAACAGAACATCTACTGTAGGACACTCCACTGAGAAAACAGAGAACATCTACTGTAGGACACTCCACTGAGAAAACAGAACATCTACTGTAGGACACTCCACTGAGGAAACAGAACATCTACTGTAGGACACTCCACTGAGACAACAGAACAACTACTGTAGGACACTCCACTGAGGAAACAGAACATCTACTGTAGGACACTCCCACTGAGAAAACAGAACAACTACTGTAGGACACTCCACTGAGACAACAGAACGTCTACTGTAGGACACTCCACTGAGACAACAGAACAACTACTGTAGGACACTCCACTGAGACAACAGAACGTCTACTGTAGGACACTCCACTGGGAAAACAGAACATCTACTGTAGGACACTCCACTGAGAAAACAGAGAACATCTACTGTAGGACACTCCACTGAGAAAACAGAACATCTACTGTAGGACACTCCACTGAGACAACAGAACATCTACTGTAGGACACTCCACTGAGACAACAGAACAACTACTGTAGGACACTCCACTGAGGAAACAGAACATCTACTGTAGGACACTCCACTGAGACAACAGAACATCTACTGTAGGACACTCCACTGAGACAACAGAACAACTACTGTAGGACACTCCACTGAGGAAACAGAACATCTACTGTAGGACACTCCACTGAGGAAACAGAACATCTACTGTAGGACACTCCACTGAGAAAACAGAACATCTACTGTAGGACACTCCACTGAGAAAACACAACATCTACTGTAGGACACTCCACTGGGAAAACAGAACATCTACTGTAGGACACCCCACTGAGAAAACAGAGAACATCAACTGTAGGACACTCCACTGAGGAAACAGAACATCTACTGTAGGACACTCCACTGAGAAAACAGAGAACATCTACTGTAGGACACTCCACTGAGGAAACAGAACATCTACTGTAGGACACTCCACTGAGGAAACAGAACATCTACTGTAGGACACTCCACTGAGAAAACAGAACATCTACTGTAGGACACTCTACTGAGAAAACAGAACATCTACTGTAGGACACTCCACTGAGAAAACAGAGAACATCTACTGTAGGACACTCCACTGAGAAAACAGAGAACATCTACTGTAGGACACTCCACTGAGAAAACAGAACATCTACTGTAGGACACTCTACTGAGAAAACAGAACATCTACTGTAGGACACTCCACTGAGAAAACAGAGAACATCTACTGTAGGACACTCCACTGAGAAAACAGAACATCTACTGTAGGACACTCCACTGAGAAAACAGAACATCTACTGTAGGACACTCCACTGAGAAAACAGAACATCTACTGTAGGACACTCCACTGAGAAAACAGAACACCTACTGTAGGACACTCCATTGAGAAAACAGAACATCTACTGTAGGACACTCCACTGAGGAAACAGAACATCTACTGTAGGACACTCCACTGAGGAAACAGAACATCTACTGTTGGACACTCCACTGGGAAAACAGAACATCTACTGTAGGACACTCCACTGAGAAAACAGAACATCTACTGTAGGACACTCCACTGAGAAAACAGAACACCTACTGTAGGACACTCCACTGAGAAAACAGAACATCTACTGTAGGACACTCCACTGAGGAAACAGAACATCTACTGTAGGACACTCCACTGAGAAAACAGAACATCTACTGTAGGACACTCCACTGAGAAAACAGAACATCTACTGTAGGACACTCCACTGAGAAAACAGAACACCTACTGTAGGACACTCCACTGAGAAAACAGAACATCTACTGTAGGACACTCCACTGAGGAAACAGAACATCTACTGTAGGACACTCCACTGAGAAAACAGAACATCTACTGTAGGACACTCCACTGAGAAAACAGAACATCTACTGTAGGACACTCCACTGAGAAAACAGAGAACATCTACTGCAGGACACTCCACTGAGAAAACAGAACATTTACTGTAGGACACTCCACTGAGGAAACAGAACATCTACTGTAGGACACTCCACTGAGAAAACAGAGAACATCTACTGCAGGACACTCCACTGAGAAAACAGAACATTTACTGTAGGACACTCCACTGAGGAAACAGAACATCTACTGTAGGACACTCCACTGAGAAAACAGAACATCTACTGTAGGACACTCCACTGAGAAAACAGAACATCTACTGTAGGACACTCCACTGAGAAAACAGGACATCTACTGTAGGACACTCCACTGAGAAAACAGAACATCTACTGTAGGACACTCCACTGAGGAAACAGAGAACATCTACTGTAGGACACTCCACTGAGAAAACAGAACATCTACTGCAGGACACTCCACTGAGACAACAGAACATCTACTGTAGGACACTCCACTGAGAAAACAGAACATCTACTGCAGGACACTCCACTGAGAAAACAGAACATCTACTGTAGGACACTCCACTGAGAAAACAGAACATCTACTGCAGGACACTCCACTGAGAAAACAGAACATCTACTGTAGGACACTCCACTGAGAAAACAGAACATCTACTGTAGGACACTCACCTTTCCTCAGCGAGTGTGGGCGGGGCTTCAGGGGCAGCACCGTCTCCTGGTTTTTGTGCCAAACGGAGAACCCTCTGTCGGAGCAGGAGAGGCACCAGGACTGTTCGTTTCCTCCTAAAAGCGCCTCGTTTCCCCGGCCCTTCCTGTGCAGCCCGCTGTAGGCCACGCCCACCTGCACCGCCCCGCTCCAGCGCACCTGCACTCACAGCTCCGGGGTCAGTGGCACAGAAACACCAGCACAGACACACATTTCCACACACGGACCTGGAAGAAGCAGCGGCCGCTCAGCTCCTGGACACACAGGACCTGATAGAACCAGTCGAACCTCTCGGGACGCTCCTCGTACGGCTGCTCCTCGTTCACGTACATCGCGGCGGTGAGTCTGTCGGAGAAGCGCAGTCTGCGGTGGGCGGAGCTCTGGTCCCACGTCAGCTCCTGGAAGTCTGGCTCAGAGACACAAGACACTTTAGAGAACATCATTCATCAAACAGAGGAGAGGAACTGAAGACACTCACACTTCCTCAGGCCCGGCTTTAGCCAGCGCTGTCCACACGGCTCCAGTCTGAAAGAACAAACAACGTTTCATTCACCCCACACACTGGAGCCACAGGTGCCCTGGGGCTGACCGGTGTGTGGCTGCCAATCTGTGGGGGAAATATAACATGGTTCCCTTGGACCATAAATCAACAGTGGCATTGTAGTTAAAGGTATAGCGGAGGATGTTCTATTTCCGGGTGGATCATCAAGACGATTGGTCCTAATTGTCAGTCATTCTGGTGATTTGCCTACGTAAGGCCGTCGTGCGCGCTCGCCCCTTGTTACTTTCAGGCCTATGTGAGTTACGCTGTTAGCCGTTCATTGCTGCTGCAGAAGCACCGAGTCGTTTGAAAATGGCAGAGGGGCAAGAGAAAAAGTGTCTTCGAAGTGTATGAGAAGAAGAGAAAGGCTTCAGGAGAGAGAAACAACACCAGAGTGTTTTTGGGAGATTCTTCCTCCTCGGAGGCAGGTAGAAAAGTGGAGAGGGCGGTTCTTTCCTAAAATTCGGGAAAATCCTCCTGTATACTGTGACAAAGTGGGTTTGTCCCATTGTGTGTGTTTGTTATTTTTTGTTTTTTGTTTTGTTTGCAATATACACCAGCCAACAATAACCCTCAGATTCATGTATATGTTAATAATTATATCATTTGCCTGTACCACCTGGTGAGAAAGGAAGGGGCGTGGTCTATGTCGGCCATTTTAAAAACCATGTGGAAGGGGGAAACTAGGAATGGTACCTACCGGTGGGAGGTCCTTTCCCATTAGGGGAGGTATAAAAGCTGACTGCTGTAGTCACTGGGGGCCATTTTGTATCTGTGTGTCAGAAGTTCTGTTTGCGTGAGCAATAAATGTCTGGTGAGAACTCTAACTTTGTTAAGTCTGCCTGCCCATTTCAACCCCTCGTGGCCAGCTTCCTCACATATACCTTTAATCCTTCCAGGTAAACTCCCTCAGAGAACCTCCCTCTTGCTACATTTGTAAACCTCATTATGAAACGGGAGATCTGACCTGCGTCATATCTGTTCGACATTTAAGATTTTAACATTATTTTGCCTGCCTGTCATTGGTCACATCCACATGCACATTAAAATCACCCGAAATGACTAAACAATCAAAATCAGTGCATATAAATGAAAGTAATTCAGAGAATCTTCAATAAAACAGTTTTGTGGTGGTTTGTAAATTGTCATATAAAGTATGGAAGACTGTTTTATCTCCATTTTGAATAACACAAACTCATATGATGGAAAAACCCAAATGAGTGTATTGTCCCTGAATCTGGTTTTGGCGTGACGTTGACGTGAGATGGACAACACTCAATCAAAACTGCATTACTGGTGTTTTTGTCAAAAAAAATCTAGATAAGAGGAAATATAACTATTTACTGAATTATTATTGAAAAGGACTTGAGTACAGCACGTTTGAGACTTGTCTGTGGATGGAATCTTTTTAAAGGGATATGGATTGGAGTTCTTTGATTAGCCAGACTGTGCTTGTTATGGCCTCAGGTCTCCTCCTTTTTTGTGTTAGTTTTGTTAAAAAGAAACTGTCAAAGGAGGGTCAGGACTTCACTTCTTCTCTCTCTCTGAAGTCACCAGCTGGTTTTACTTTTAGGAACTAGGAACAACAGCAATAAACGCCTTATCTTTGAGGCGACTTCTATCTCCAGTTTATGCTTTGGCTATTTCTAAATATCTGTCTTCATGTGATACAAATGAGACGGTCGTAACACTTGGTGCCGTGACCCGGATATCTTACTGAGAAGTAGAGGGAGGATTGCTGTTATTATTGTTTATTTTTCCACCAGAGCCTCGGGCGTGATGACGGCGATCCCACTGAAACGTTCCTTCTTACAAGGATTCCTTTAGACAAGAGTTAAACATGCATTTTAGTACCGTCCGAATCGACGGTGGGTAAACTTTGTAAGGTTTACCTCTGGTTGGTTTCTGGTTTGCGTAGTAGCAGCTGTACCTGAGAGACTGCAGCCGGGGGCCCCTGAGAGCCTGCAGCAGCCGGGCCCCTCTCTCCCCTGGGTGGTTGTATCTGAGGTCCAGGCGTCTCAGGTGGGAGGGGTTTGAGGTCAGCGCTGAGGTCAGATGTTCACAGCCGTCCTCCGTCAGCAGACACCCGGACAGACTGCACACAGCGTCCACATCAGCACAGACCGACTTTCACCTGGAAACCACCGAGCTCTGCGTCACCTGAGAGACTCCAGCCTGCAGGGGGCGCTCCTCAGTCCCACACACAGGTCCTTCACTCCGGAGTCCTGCAGGTCGTTATCACTGAGGTCCAGCTGTGTCAGGGCAGACGAGCTGAGGACCGAGGCCAGAGGAGCACAGCAGAGAGGGGACAGTCCACACTGGGACAGGCTGAGGACAGAGAACACCATCACTGACCCTATCTGACCATGACCCACACAGAGAGGGGACAGTCCACACTGGGACAGGCTGAGGACAAAGAACACCATCACTGACCCTATCTGACCATGACCCACACAGAGAGGGGACAGTCCACACTGGGACAGGCTGAGGACAGAGAACACCATCACTGACCCTATCTGACCATGACCCACACAGAGAGGGGACAGTCCACACTGGGACAGGCTGAGGACAAAGAACACCGTCACTGACCCTATCTGACCATGACCCACACAGAGAGAGGACAGTCCACACTGGGACAGGCTGAGGACAGAGGAGACGTCACTGACCCTATCTGACAATGACCCACACAGAGGAGAGGGGACAGTCCACACTGGGACAGGCTGAGGACAGAGAACACCGTCACTGACCCTATCTGACCATGACCCACACAGAGGAGAGAGGACAGTCCACACTGGGACAGGCTGAGGACAGAGGAGACGTCACTGACCCTATCTGACCATGACCCACACAGAGAGGGGACAGTCCACACTGGGACAGGCTGAGGACAGAGGAGACGTCACTGACCCTATCTGACCATGACCCACACAGAGAGGGGACAGTCCACACTGGGACAGGCTGAGGACAGAGAACACCGTCACTGACCCTATCTGACCATGACCAACAGCAGAGAGGGGACAGTCCACACTGGGACAGGCTGAGGACAAAGAACACCATCACTGACCCTATCTGACCATGACCCACACAGAGGAGAGAGGACAGTCCACACTGGGACAGGCTGAGGACAGAGAACACCATCACTGACCCTATCTGACCATGACCCACACAGAGAGAGGACAGTCCACACTGGGACAGGCTGAGGACAAAGAACACCATCACTGACCCTATCTGACCATGACCCACACAGAGGAGAGAGGACAGTCCACACTGGGACAGGCTGAGGACAGAGAACACCATCACTGACCCTATCTGACCATGACCCACACAGCAGAGAGGGGACAGTCCACACTGGGACAGGCTGAGGACAGAGGAGACGTCACTGACCCTATCTGACCATGACCCACACAGCAGAGAGAGGACAGTCCACACTGGGACAGGCTGAGGACAAAGAACACCGTCACTGACCCTATCTGACAATGACCCACACAGAGGAGAGGGGACAGTCCACACTGGGACAGGCTGAGGACAGAGAACACCGTCACTGACCCTATCTGACCATGACCCACACAGAGGAGAGAGGGGACAGTCCACACTGGGACAGGCTGAGGACAGAGGAGACGTCACTGACCCTATCTGACAATGACCCACACAGAGGAGAGAGGACAGTCCACACTGGGACAGGCTGAGGACAGAGAACACCGTCACTGACCCTATCTGACCATGACCCACAGCAGAGAGGGGACAGTCCACACTGGGAAAGGCTGAGGACAGAGGAGACGTCACTGACCCTATCTGACCATGACCCACACAGAGGAGAGGGGACAGTCCACACTGGGACAGGCTGAGGACAGAGGAGACGTCACTGACCCTATCTGACCATGACCCACAGCAGAGAGGGGACAGTCCACACTGGGACAGGCTGAGGACAGAGGAGACGTCACTGACCCTATCTGACCATGACCCACACAGAGAGGGGACAGTCCACACTGGGACAGGCTGAGGACAAAGAACACCGTCACTGACCCTATCTGACAATGACCCACACAGAGGAGAGAGGACAGTCCACACTGGGACAGGCTGAGGAGAAAGAACACCGTCACTGACCCTATCTGACAATGACCCACACAGAGGAGAGGGGACAGTCCACACTGGGACAGGCTGAGGACAGAGGAGATGTCACTGACCCTATCTGACAATGACCCACAGCAGAGAGGGGACAGTCCACACTGGGACAGGCTGAGGACAGAGGAGATGTCACTGACCCTATCTGACAATGACCCACACAGAGGAGAGGGGACAGTCCACACTGGGACAGGCTGAGGACAGAGGAGATGTCACTGACCCTATCTGACAATGACCCACACAGAGGAGAGGGGACAGTCCACACTGGGACAGGCTGAGGACAGAGGAGACGTCACTGACCCTATCTGACCATGACCCACACAGCAGAGAGGGGACAGTCCACACTGGGACAGGCTGAGGACAGAGGAGACGTCACTGACCCTATCTGACCATGACCCACACAGCAGAGAGGGGACAGTCCACACTGGGACAGGCTGAGGACAGAGGAGACGTCACTGACCCTATCTGACCATGACCCACACAGAGGAGAGAGGACAGTCTACACTGGGACAGGCTGAGGACAGAGGAGACGTCACTGACCCTATCTGACAATGACCCACACAGAGGAGAGGGGACAGTCCACACTGGGACAGGCTGAGGACAGAGGAGACGTCACTGACCCTATCTGACCATGACCCACACAGCAGAGAGGGGACAGTCCACACTGGGACAGGCTGAGGACAGAGAACACCGTCACTGACCCTATCTGACCATGACCCACACAGAGGAGAGGGGACAGTCCACACTGGGACAGGCTGAGGACAGAGAACACCGTCACTGACCCTATCTGACCATGACCCACACAGCAGAGAGGGGACAGTCCACACTGGGACAGGCTGAGGACAGAGGAGATGTCACTGACCCTATCTGACCATGACCCACACAGAGAGGGGACAGTCCACACTGGGACAGGCTGAGGACAGAGGAGACGTCACTGACCCTATCTGACAATGACCCACACAGAGAGGGGACAGTCCACACTGGGACAGGCTGAGGACAGAGAACACCGTCACTGACCCTATCTGACCATGACCCACACAGAGAGGGGACAGTCCACACTGGGACAGGCTGAGGACAGAGGAGACGTCACTGACCCTATCTGACCATGACCCACACAGAGGAGAGGGGACAGTCCACACTGGGACAGGCTGAGGACAGAGGAGACGTCACTGACCCTATCTGACCATGACCCACACAGAGGAGAGAGGACAGTCCACACTGGGACAGGCTGAGGACAGAGGAGACGTCACTGACCCTATCTGACCATGACCCACACAGAGGAGAGGGGACAGTCCACACTGGGACAGGCTGAGGACAGAGGAGACGTCACTGACCCTATCTGACCATGACCCACACAGAGGAGAGGGGACAGTCCACACTGGGACAGGCTGAGGACAGAGGAGACGTCACTGACCCTATCTGACAATGACCCACACAGAGAGGGGACAGTCCACACTGGGACAGGCTGAGGACAGAGAACACCGTCACTGACCCTATCTGACCATGACCCACACAGAGGAGAGGGGACAGTCCACACTGGGACAGGCTGAGGACAGAGGAGACGTCACTGACCCTATCTGACCATGACCCACACAGAGGAGAGGGGACAGTCCACACTGGGACAGGCTGAGGACAGAGGAGACGTCACTGACCCTATCTGACAATGACCCACACAGCAGAGAGGGGACAGTCCACACTGGGACAGGCTGAGGACAGAGGAGACGTCACTGACCCTATCTGACCATGACCCACACAGAGGAGAGGGGACAGTCCACACTGGGACAGGCTGAGGACAGAGGAGACGTCACTGACCCTATCTGACCATGACCCACACAGAGGAGAGGGGACAGTCCACACTGGGACAGGCTGAGGACAGAGGAGACGTCACTGACCCTATCTGACAATGACCCACACAGCAGAGAGGGGACAGTCCACACTGGGACAGGCTGAGGACAGAGAACACCGTCACTGACCCTATCTGACCATGACCCACACAGCAGAGAGGGGACAGTCCACACTGGGACATGCTGAGGACAGAGGAGACGTCACTGACCCTATCTGACCATGACCCACACAGAGAGGGGACAGTCCACACTGGGACAGGCTGAGGACAGAGGAGATGTCACTGACCCTATCTGACCATGACCCACACAGAGAGGGGACAGTCCACACTGGGACAGGCTGAGGACAGAGGAGACGTCACTGACCCTATCTGACCATGACCCACACAGAGAGGGGACAGTCCACACTGGGACAGGCTGAGGACAGAGGAGACGTCACTGACCCTATCTGACAATGACCCACACAGCAGAGAGGGGACAGTCCACACTGGGACAGGCTGAGGACAGAGGAGACGTCACTGACCCTATCTGACAATGACCCACACAGCAGAGAGGGGACAGTCCACTGGGACAGGCTGAGGACAGGGCGGGGTACGGTTAAGCCACACCGTAAAGGTATCAGTAAAAAGTTTATGTTCTACTGGAATCGAAAAAATGAAAGTATCAAAAAATGATACACCTTTAGTTCTAAGCTTTGATACTGCTGGTCCAGGGACAGGACTGAAGGAGGGACTTGGTTGTTTCAACTCAAAGCTCAATTTAATATGAATTCTTTCCCCATTTTTTTGTATTTTTTCCTCAATTTAGTTTGTTTCGCTAATCCCCATTTTCAATCAGTTTTATTTATACAGCGCTTTTTATTGTTGTTTACACAATTTCCCCACATTTTTTACAAACAGTTCTAGATGGCAGATACTTCAGGCATGGGAAAAAGTATCGTTAAAGTACTGGTATCTGAAACGAGTAACTCTGCCCAGCCCTGCAGTTCTGAAGGTTCCTGAGCATCGTGAGCAGAAGACTTTGAAACAGGACAAACATGGGTCTGACTCACGTGGCGGTGGTGGAGGCTCTGACGACCGGCAGCAGCCCCAGCAGAGCTCTCTGTGAGGGACAGAAGCTCCTGAGGTCGAAGGGCGGCAGGTCTGAGTGTGAGGACAGCAGGATGAAGGACAGGGCGCTCCACTGAGCTGGAGACATGTCTCTGTCACAGACTCGTCCTGCTGAGGTCCAGGCCTGGATCTGCTGCACCAGGCTGTGGTCGTGCAGCTCGTTCAGACAGTGCAGCAGGTTCAGGCTCTGCTCTGGAGAAACGCCCTGGTTCAGCCTCTGCTTGATGTGCTCGATGGTCTTTGAGGAGGAAGAAGCTCTTGCCTGAGGGACCAGGCCCTTCAGCAGCCGCTGGTTCTCCTCCAGAGACAGCCCCAGGAGGAAGCGCAGCAGCAGGTCCAGCTGTCCGTGAGGACTCTGCAAGGCCTGGTCCACAGCGGAGCAGTGAAGAGCCTCAGGGTGAAGCTTCACACTCCTGCCCAGGTTCAGAGACTCAGGGTGAAGCCTCACGCTCTGCACTCTGCCCAGAGCCGGCCGTGTCTCCAGCAGCAGGTTGGAGCCCGTGAGGATGAAGGTCTGATGGACGTGGAGAGCAGCCAGGAACTCCTGCACGCTCAGATGGATGAAGCAGTAGACCTTGTCCCGGTACAGGCCTGGCTCCTCTCTGAAGACCTCGGTCAACAGTCCAGAGTAGACTGAAGCCTGGAGCCCACACTCGCTCAGGTCGGACTCGTAGAAGATCAGGTTTCCTTTCTGCAGCTGTTCGAAGGCCAGCTTTGCCATAGCCTTCACCATCTGCTTGTTCTCTGCAGTCCAGACTGGAGCCGACTCCAGCTTCCCGTCGTATTTGACGTTCTTCTGCTTGAGCAGCACCACCAGCAGGTGGATGTAGAGGTTGGTGAGGGTGCGAGGCAGCTCTGGTTCCTCTGTGGTCCTCAGGAGGTTCTCCAGGACGTTGGAGAGGATCCAGCAGAAGACAGGGATGTAGCACATGATGAAGAGGCTGCGGCCGCTCTTGATGTGGGAGATGACGGCTGTGGCCTCTTCCTCGTCTCTGAACCTCTTCCTGAAGTACAGCTCCTTCTGTGGGTCAGTGAACCCTCGCACCTCTGTCAACATGGAGACGCACTCCGCAGGGATCTGATTGGCCGCCGCGGGGCGTGTGGTTATCCAGAGGCGAGCGGAGGGAAGCAGGCTCCCCCTGATGAGGTTCACCAGCAGCTCCTCCACTGAGGCGCTCTCTGTGGGCTCCGTCAGGACCCGGGTCCGGCTGAAGTCCAGAGGAAGTCTGCACTCGTCCAGACCGTCCAGGATGAAGAGCAGCTGCAGGTCGTCAAAGCTGTGGAGACTTTTGGTTTGACGGAAGAAGTGCTGGAGCAGCTGCAGGAGGCTGAAGCTCCGGTCCTTCAGCACATTGAGCTCTCTGAAGGAGAAGGGGAACAGCAGCTGGACGTCCTGCTGAGCTCTGCCCTCGGCCCAGTCCAGACTGACCTTCTGCGTCAGTACAGTCTTCCCCACGCCGGCCACGCCCACCGTCATCACCGCCCTGACCGCGGGGGGCCCCTCCCTGACCGCGGGGGGCCCCTCCCTGACCGCGGGGGGCCCCTCCCTGACCGCGGGGGGCCCCTCCCTGACCGCGGGGGGCCCCTCCCTCACCGCCCCTGAGTGTCCCGTAAAGAGGTCCTGGAGGCTCAGCGGCCTCTCTGCGCGGCTCGGTCGGTGCGCCTCGATCTGCCTGACCTCGTGCTCCTGGTTCGCCTCCGTGGCCCCACCCTCGGTGATGTACAGCTCTGTGTAGATCTGCTGCAGGGGGGCGGGGCCTGCTGCAGTGGCCACGCCCTCAGACACCTGGCTGAACCTCCGCCGCAGGTGAGCCTTGAGTTTGCGTCCACATTTGGCAGCGGTTTGTTCTGGAGAGTGAAAAGAAAAGAGTTTAACCGAGCGCTTTAACTCCAGCTTATCCCAAAGCTAAAGTCAGAGGCGTCTCACTGTCGAGCAGAACGTCGGCCATCTTGTCCTGCTTCATCCTCCTCAGGTAGCTCAGCGTGATCTTCACAAAGGCCTCTCTCACTCCCGCCTCATCGTCTTCTTCGGGGGCTGAAGGTCCCGGATCCTCTGAGGTCAGAACCTTCTGGAACCTCGTCAGCTCCGACTTCACTAAACTCACCAGGTTTTCGTCCAGTTTCTGCAGCAAAGAACAAGTTCTCTTAAAAACTCACCAATGAAGATCCAGAATCCCTCTGAGCAGATCTTTGGAACCAATGTCACAAAATAAAACCACACATTTAGGGCTCAACATTATTTAGATTTTGTCGCTGATAAAAAAAAAATGGAAGAGATTGGAAGAGACTGGAAGAGACTGGAAGAGACTGGAAGAGACTGGAAGAGATTGGAAGAGATTGGAAGAGACTGGAAGAGTTTGGAAGAGACTGGAAGAGTTTGGAAGAGACTGGAAGAGACTGGAAGAGACTGGAAGAGACTGGAAGAGATTGGAAGAGACTGGAAGAGACTGGAAGAGACTGGAAGAGACTGGAAGAGACTGGAAGAGACTGGAAGAGATTGGAAGAGACTGGAAGAGATTGGAAGAGTTTGGAAGAGACTGGAAGAGACTGGAAGAGATTGGAAGAGATTGGAAGAGATTGGAAGAGACTGGAAGAGACTGGAAGAGACTGGAAGAGACTGGAAGAGATTGGAAGAGACTGGAAGAGATTGGAAGAGATTGGAAGAGACTGGAAGAGACTGGAAGAGACTGGAAGAGACTGGAAGAGATTGGAAGAGACTGGAAGAGATTGGAAGAGATCGGAAGAGTTTGGAAAAGTTTGGGAGAGTTCTGGGACCGTTTTCTCCTCCTCCATTGTCAATGCGGCCGTTTGCAGCTGTGGCTGTGAGGTCTCTGGTGCCGATTGTCCCCGAACCCGGCGTTGGCGCCCGGAAGCAAGAGATGCCATCCAGCTGAAGGAGGAGTCCTACCTGGCCTTCTCGGCTTGTGGGACTCCAGAGGCAGCTGAAAGGTACAGCCCTGAGGCCGCCCTGCACCACATATAGGCAGAGCGCCCCCTACAGGGAACACGAGGGAGTCCGGCCCTGCTCACCTGGAACACCAACGCACGCTCAGCTTCTTCGGCTTCTTCAGTTCCTTCGGTTATTTCGAGTCCAGGGCCGTTCTGCTCCAACTCTGCCTCGTCCAAGCTGCAAACAGGAGAGAAGGAAACATTTCTCTGTGGAATCTTCCGGAATCTTCTGGGTCACAGGTTTGGTGGCGTTTGTTTCTGTTTCCGTACCTCAGATCAGGAGGATGTTCTTTGTTGAATAAAATGGGCTCCATCATAGAATCCCTCAGCGCCGTGAGGCCGGGTCCCTCCACACTGTCACTGCGGAGAAACATCGGGTTTATGCCTGAACGTGACAAAAGCCAATCTGCTAAAGGACCTTTCGTAAAAACTTCTAACGGTTTCTATGTTGTGAGTTGTACCAAGAGCCTGAATAGGAACCGTGAATGAACATAGCAGAGTGGGCTGGACTGGCCATCGGGAGATTCGGGAGTTTTCCCGGTGGGCCGATGTGCTTTTGGGCCGGTTGGGCCAATCAAATCGAGATAAGGCCCATTATACCTCACACCGGCTCACAATTAACGGGAAAAGCCGTCAGAATCTCTATCATTACATAGATACAATTACACAACTCCTCCACTAGAGGGATGTGACGCTTTTTATACCCCTCTGGTGGCCTTTCTTGAGTCATGGTTCACAGATAATCTGGTATAATGAGCGATGGGGCTCTGGGACATAACACTCATGCCCCTCACACTGTGAATATAAGAGGAAACAGTTTATTGTAACTCCCTCCAGGACCCACAGAACCTCAGACCTCTATTTTTGTACATTTTAGACAAATGTTTGCAAAGAAGTGCATGCTGGGAGTTGTCAGGTGACTCCGTCTTGCCCCTTGTCGTCAGTGCAGTTTGGAAATCTTCTAGTTTCCATTGAAAGGATTTACAATGTTTGGCCTTTTTGGGATTTCTGTTCTCACTCCACACCTCCTGAACTCTGTTTCATCTTCATCCACAGTGGGATCATTTGGGATCATTTGGTTTTGAGAAGTTTATTTGTGTCGCGAGAGGAACTCCATTAACGGAACGCACATTTTAAGATTGTTTAGAAGTTTTACAAAAGTTCCTTCAAGTTATAAATGAAAGGATTAAAGTGTTGAGTCTCTGAGGTGTTAGCTTGAATTCAGCAGAAACAAAATGCAACATTTGTCCTCGAGTCGTAGCTTAAACTGTTTTAGTTCAAGCCAAGGTTTTATTGTTTTGCTCATCACCTCCACTATTGCATTGAATGTATGTTTTTTTTTTTTTAAAGGGCCGGTCTTGATCCAAAAGTCCCGGGCCGATTTCTTCTGCCAGTCCAGCCCTGTAGACTCAGGCTCCGGTCCTCACCTGTGATCGGCCGATGGAGGTTCTGTTTTGAACAAAATATCCTGGTCTTTGGGGGAGTCTCTCTGCATCCACACCGATCTGAAATCACACACATTTTTGTTGTTGAATCTGTGAGTGTTAGTTCTCCTGCTCCAATGAGCTTTACGGCTGGTTGTGACATTCAAGGAGCTTCTTGAGCCAAATGAAATGCTGTAAAGTCGGAATGATTGAGTAAATGTCACTGTTTGGGAATGAACCTGGACTCAGGCTCGTGTCCTCACCTGTGATCGGCCGATGGAGCTTCTGTTTTTTCTGTTTTGAACAAAATGGGCTCGTCTTTAGAGGAGTCGCTCTGCGCCATCGACACCAGTCTGAAATCACAGCATCAGGACGCACGTTTAGCACCGGTTTTACAAAGCTCTTCTTTTTCTTCTCTTTGTGAAACAAGTGTTGGTCTGACCTGGGTTTCGTCTGGTCGGGTTCGGTCCAGGACGTGAGCAGAGACAATCTGTGAGGACGACTGTGGACAAACAACAATCGGAAAGATAAAGAAAACACTTCCTGCTCCTCAAAACGTCTCTAAAGGCTCCAAAGTCTGAACGTTTCCTTAATCCTCACCTTTTGTTGAGCTCATCATGTCTCTGCAGCATCTGGAGGAGCCTGGACTCGGCCATGATCCTGCTCGGAGTCCGGTCCAGGTTCAAACCAGGTTCACGTGATTATTATTGTCTCCAGATCTCGCTCGTCCACATTCCTGTGTCCGTCACGCTGCAGGAAACAAGAGAGCGTTTACAGTCACAGGTCGCTCTAAAAATAGACCTGATGATTGTAAATGTTTCATCATTTCAGGAAGAGCTCGAGCGGCAAACAACTTTTCAAGTGTTTTTAGTTTTTAAATTTCCATAACAAACTGTCCCCTGATGTCCTTCACGGCATTTACCACAAAATAATAAAACATTTTAATGACATTATTAATAAACAAACACTAGATTTTCAATTCTGCAACGGAAAGAATATCTGGGCTCATGAAACTCTTCTTCTTTTAGCCAAAAACTGCAGCTGAATCTTTTCAAATCCAGGGCATTAAAAACCATTAAACTAAATTGTGCCAAAATTAAGGCCTTTATTGTCAATAAAAAGCATAAAGTTAGATTCAAACCTCTGACCACCCGCCTGAACCAAATGTATTCTGTCCTCTTTGGCTGTTATATAGGCCTGTGTAACGCCTCATTTGAAAGCTAAGACCCACAAAACTGATCTCTTTCCTCGCATAGTTGCTGTGTTGGATCACCTTTTTGTATGTTTTTTCATTTTTGTCACATTTTTGTCGAATTTTTGTCATTTTTTTGTTGAATTTTCGTCATTTTTTTGTTGAATTTTTGTCACATTTTTGTTATTTTTTTTGTTGAATTTTTGTCACATTTTTGTTATTTTTTTGTTGAATTTGTGTCACATTTTTGTTGAATTTGTGTCACATTTTTGTCACATTTTAGTTGAATTTTTGTTATTTTTTTGTTGAATTTTTGTCACATTTTTGTCGAATTTTTGTCACATTTTTGTTGAATTTTTGTCACATTTTTGTTGCGTTCACATCCTTGTTTTCTTCTTATTTTTTGTGGCTGTTTTGGTGCTTTTTTCCCAAAGAAGCTTTTTGATTGGGGTAAAGCCAAACTGGAGAAAATGGGATCCGTTCAGGTGGGAGTTAAGAGGTTAAATAGAAATTTAGTGGAAAATTCTGACATTTCTGAACAATATTTACCACGAGGTCATCGAAAATATCAAAGTGTTGCTTTAAAACATTCAGCTGCAGTTTGGGCTGAAACGAACCACAGTTTTTTTTTTAACTAAATCTGCATTCGTGGCATTAACCTCTTAACTCCCGCCTGAACCGAGAGGATCTTTTTCCTCACGTCAGATTTTTTTTTCCATCATTCTTTTGTTGGGGATTAAACTCATTTTTGTCACTTTTTTCGTCATTTTTTTAATCACATTTTTATATTTTTTTTGTCATTTTTTGTCACATTTTTGTCAATTTCTTGTGACATGTGAGCCGTTCCTCCACAGCGCCACCAGCAGGTTCAAGGTGAGCGCCGGACATGAACCTCTTAACTCCCGCCTGAACCGAGAGGATCTTTTTCCTCACGTCATCACATTTTTTTTCCATCATTCTTTTGTTGGGTATTCAACTCATTTTTGTTACTTTTTTATCTTTTTTTTGTCATTTTTTCGTCAATTTTTTTTATCACATTTTTGGCATTTTTTGTCACATTTTTATCATTTTTTCGTCATTTTTTTGTGATATTTTTGGCACTTTTTCATCAATTTTTCGTCACTTTTTTGCCAATGTTTTCTCACTTTTTTGTCACATTTCCATCCTTGTTTTCGTCTCAGTTTTGTTGCTATTTTCACACCTTTTTTCCAGGAGCTTTTGGATTGGGGTAAAGCCAAACTGGAGAAACTGTGCTCGGTTCAGGCGGGAGTTAAGGGGTTAAAATAAAGTATTTGGGAATAAAAATAACATTAAAAAGGTTCTGCCTTATCAGAATATCTGTATTTTTATGTAAAATAATCCAGTCATTATTTCACATAAATGTGGATTTAATATCAGGTTCGGGTGTTTCTCTGAAGTTTTAGATCTGGATGTTTATAATATATTTATAATATATTTCTGTTTTAAACTGACACAAACGTACGACACTTTAAAGAAAAGACTCTTAAATATTCAGAGAAAAGAGAAAATACAGAAACCGTGCCGTGATCGTCCCAGATTAAAGCTTTAGTTTCTCACCTGTGAAGCGTCGCTCTCTGAATGTTCCTCATGTCAGACGGTACAAAAATCCCCACAAACAGGTTTCTCCACAACAGCTTCACAAAGGTTCCCGCCCGGATACGACACGGTTACTGTTTTCTGATTGGCTGTTTAATAAAAGTCACAGAAAGTTCCCACCGTCTCATTTATTTCACTTTATTTCAGTAAAAAAACACAGAAAATAAACGATTTAAACTTTTCTACAAAAGAGTCTAGAGAAGAAGAAGGCGTGGCCCACATCACAGAGTGGGCGTGGTCTGAGCTGCGGTTGGTCCGGTCCGGCGGAGGGGGGCGGGGTCAGAGGATGGGGTTCAGCGCGTCGTACAGTCTGTGCACGGCCACTTCCACCATCTCCCTCAGGGTCTCGTCCTCCTCGCACTCCACCACCTGGAGACGAGGGGGGTCAGAGGGGGGGTTAGAGAGGGGGCGGGGCCAGAGGGGGGGTTAGAGAGGGGGCGGAGACAGAGGTTAGAGAGGGGGCGGAGACAGCAATGGCCGCTGGCTGGCACTGTTTTGTGACTATGAAGCAGGGGGCGCCATTGGCCTCCATTGCTTTAATGTCTCCATGTAGTGGCTGTAGATAAAGCTAGTTTTCCATTAGAAAGCATTGCTCTTTGGACATGTTATAAACAACTATAACGCCTGGTTTCTAATGTTGTTAAACTTTGTAGTTAGATCTTCCTCCTGTGAGAACGCTGGGTCAGGGACAATCAAAGAAACCAGGCGGGTTTACGTAAAGTACAGTTTATAATTCTCGTATATCGACAGGCCGTTAGCATCAGAGCTAAAGGGGCGGCTACGATCGAACTGCAGGCCCCGCCAGGGCGGAGTCTACAGTGAAGATCCCGCCCTTATGCCCTTTATAGGAGTAGGGTAGGAGGAGTCTGTAAATCCAGTATGGACTCCCTGTCGAACGTGGTTATTAGCGTAAACGGGGAGAAGTCAATTATTTTTTAGTCTATGAGAGAGGAGAGAACACCTGCATCAACTCTTTCAAAAAGGCAGAAAATAATGTTCATATGTTAAATTGGTACATTTTCATGCTCGATGTTGAAATCACTGACTTAATAATAATAATAATAATACATTTTATTTGTATAGCGCTTTTCAAGACACTCAAAGACGCTTTACAGAAAAACAAGAATAAAATCACTGACTTGCTTGTTAATGTTATTTTCCCGTACAGTATTTTCATTCTTTGTATGGATTTGTAAACTATTTTAAATGCTATACGTGTAAATGAAATCTAGTGTAATCTAAAGAGGAGGGACGTCACCACCATCTCCCTCAGAGTCTGGTTCTCCTCACACTTTACTGCCCAGAGAGAGTGGGAGGAAGAGCGGAGGCCGTACACAAGCCTCATCTTATCTTTCTGAAGGTCGCAGTAACAAGATGGAGGAGAGGAGGGGGAGAGGGGGTGAGGGAGGGAGAGGGAGGGGGAGAGGGAGGGAGGGAGAGGGTGAGGGAGAGGGAGGGAGGGAGGGAAGGAGAGGGGGGAGCACTGACCCGGGACTGGGGGTCGACGGAAGCTGTTGCCGTGTCGACGGTGATCCGGAGTTTTCCCTCAGAGAAGCTCACACAGCCCTCACCGAACATGTCACTGCAGAAACACACAGGAGAACGTCAGGAGAACGTCAGGGGAACGTCAGGAGAACGTCAGGAGAACGTCAGGGGAACGTCAGGGGAACGTCAGGGGAACGTCAGGAGAACATCAGGGGAACATCAGGAGAATGTCAGGAGAACGTCAGGACAAAGGTTTGTGTTCAGCCGTATTCGCACGGGAGTAGAATGACCTCAAGGACCTCAGGTAAAAAGTAAATATTTCTGACGTTTCTGCTCATGTGAATCTCCCGTCAGTGATTTGGATTTTTACCTTTCAGAAAAATCAAAGTCCATGAAGAAACCTGAGAGTCTCGTTATTCAGCGTCAGGAAACATGAGTGAATGAACGACATCACTGATCCTGTAAAAACACCCGGGTCCCCTGGTCGCTCTGACCCCGAGTGAAAAAGGCTTTATACATATATATATATATATATATACATTATATGTATATATTTATATTAGAAACAGAAGCACTGACTTCAACATGAGCGCCAGCCTCTCAGGAAACACATCGTCCGGGTCTGACGTCTCTCTGCGGCCCTCCAGGTCTGCAACACACACCAAAACAAACATGTTATAACTCACAATATCACAACAATATAGAGGAAAGAATACAGTAAAACTTAGGGAAAAATACTGGTGTATGCCGTAAAAATATAATTTAAAAAATACTATGAAATGCAGTAAAATATTGTAAACAATCCAGAGCACATAGAGTGAATTGTAGAAAACAAATTATATTATTCACAGAAATAATGTGTAAAACATAAAAAAAATAATATATATATATATATATATATATGAAAACTGAAAGAATACCGACAAAAATGCTGCTAACAAAGCAAAATATACTAAAGTAAAAATATTCTGTATTAAGTGTGTGTTTGTTTTTGTGTGTGTTGGGATTTACTTGTAAGTTTGTTTTGTTTTGTATGTTTTGGTTTTATGCACTGCTGTATCGGTCTCTGTGTTTTCTTTCTTTGGTGATTTTTGAGGATGATGCATCTCAAGAGGTTTTCCTCTCAAATGAAGAACATTTTAAAATTTGAAGTATTGCAAAAAATGTCACAAAATATCACAAAACTGTACCAAAGGCTGTTAACAGTAAAATATTGTATTATTTACAGTTTGGTCACTGCATTATTGTTAATGCAGTGACCAAACTGTAAATAATACAGTAAAAAAATACTATAAGAATTTGGTAAAATGTAAAAATACAGAACAAATATAGCAGAAAATCCCTGTAAAAAAATAAATACAGAAATATAGTAATAACACAGTAAAACTGATTAATTAATAAAACACTGCAACATAAATAAATAAATCACTGTAGTATAAGTAAATAAAACACATTTGTGTAAGTAAATGCAGTAACAAAGGTGTGGTTGCTGACAGAGAGTCTTTACATTTCTGTGCTTTGGGGTTGGACTGCACCTCCAGGATCACGGTGGTCACGGCGTCGGCGAACATGTCGTTCAGAGGGTTGGCCACCCACTGGACGAGAGAAGAACAGCAGGTTAAGCCGGTTAAGCAGGGATGCCCTTCCACGTGGGCGAGCGTGGCCTCAGACTCACCTCCAGCAGCACCGAGCCGGCCTCGTGCACCAGCGTGACGCTCTTAAACACTCGCACCGTGATCTTCTCCGCCCCCTCCACCTGCTCCACGTCTCCTGCACACACACACCTCAGCACCACAGCACAAACATCTGCACTGATCAAGCCTCACAGATGTTCACTGACCCGCCAGGTGCCGCAGCTGACTGACCAGCACCGAGATGGGGCCGGTGAAGGGGATGGCCAGAGTCTGGGTCACCGTGCCCAGGCCCAGGTCCGTGTAGTCTGGAAACACAAGCGCTTTAGTCTGAGGGTCGTTCAGTCCGAGTCTGGGGGTCGTTCAGTCCGAGTCTCCGGGTCGTTCAGTCCGAGTCTCCGGGTCGTTCAGTCCGAGTCTGAGGGTCGTTCAGTCCGAGTCTGGGGGTCGTTCAGTCCGAGTCTCCGGGTCGTTCAGTCCGAGTCTCCGGGTCGTTCAGTCCGAGTCTGAGGGTCGTTCAGTCCGAGTCTGAGGGTCGTTCAGTACGAGTCTCAGGGTCGTTCAGTCCGAGTCTCAGGGTCGTTCAGTCCGAGTCTGCGGGTCGTTCAGTCCGAGTCTCCGGGTCGTTCAGTCCGAGTCTGAGGGTCGTTCGGTCCGAGTCTGAGGGTCGTTCGGTCCGAGTCTCCGGGTCGTTCGGTCCGAGTCTGAGGGTCGTTCAGTCCGAGTCTCCGGGTCGTTCAGTCCGAGTCTGAGGGTCGTTCGGTCCGAGTCTCCGGGTCGTTCGGTCCGAGTCTGAGGGTCGTTCAGTCCGAGTCTCCGGGTCGTTCAGTCCGAGTCTGAGGGTCATTCAGTCCGAGTCTGAGGGTCGTTCAGTCCGAGTCTCCGGGTCGTTCAGTCCGAGTCTCCGGGTCGTTCAGTCCGAGTCTCCGGGTCGTTCAGTCCGAGTCTCCGGGTCGTTCGGTCCGAGTCTGAGGGTCGTTCAGTCCGAGTCTGAGGGTCGTTCAGTCCGAGTCTGAGGGTCGTTCAGTCCGAGTCTCCGGGTCGTTCAGTCCGAGTCTCCGGGTCGTTCAGTCCGAGTCTGAGGGTCATTCAGTCCGAGTCTGAGGGTCGTTCAGTCCGAGTCTCCGGGTCGTTCGGTCCGAGTCTGAGGGTCGTTCAGTCCGAGTCTGAGGGTCATTCAGTCCGAGTCTCCGGGTCGTTCGGTCCGAGTCTCCGGGTCGTTCAGTCCGAGTCTGAGGGTCGTTCAGTCCGAGTCTCCGGGTCGTTCAGTCCGAGTCTGAGGGTCGTTCAGTCCGAGTCTCCGGGTCGTTCAGTCCGAGTCTCCGGGTCGTTCAGTCCGAGTCTCCGGGTCGTTCAGTCCGAGTCTCCGGGTCGTTCAGTCCGGTCTCTGTTCGGTCTCTGTCCGAGTCTCAGTCCGGTCTCAGTCCGGTCTCAGTCCGGTCTCAGTCCGGTCTCAGTCCGGTCTTACTGCTCAGGTCGGACGCGGACAGGATGTGGTAGTTGAAGTTCCGTTTGACCAGGATCCCGGACACTCTCTGGCCCTGAGCGCACTTCCTGTCGGCCAGGGAGCCCATCACCTGAAGCAAAGCATCATGGGAGTCAGGGAACAAGCAGCAAAGCATCATGGGAGTCAGGGAACAAGCAGCAAAGCATCATGGGAGTCAGGGAACAAGCAGCGAAGCATCATGGGAGTCAGGGAACAAGCAGCAAAGCATCATGGGAGTCAGGGAATAAAGTTATTACTGAGGAAATCAATATCAACACATCCCTCAAAAAATGTAATAATTATGGAATAACAGAGTGTAATAACTGTGTAATAACTGTGTAATAACAGTGTAATAACGGTGTAATAACGGTGTAATAAGTGTAATAACTGTGTAACAACAGTGTAATAACTAATAACTGTGTAATAACAGTGTAATAACTGTAATAACAGTGTAATAACAGTGTAATAACTGTAATAACAGTGTAATAACAGTGTAATAACTGTAATAACTGTGTAATAACAGCGTAATAACAGTGTAATAACTGTAATAACTGTGTAATAACAGTGTAATAACTGTAATAACAGTGTAATAACAGTGTAATAACTGTAATAACAGTGTAATAACAGTGTAATAACTGTAATAACAGTGTAATAACAGTGTAATAACTGTAATAACTGTGTAATAACTGTAATAACTGTAATAACAGCGTAATAACAGTGTAATAACTGTAATAACAGTGTAATAACAGTGTAATAACATTGTAATAACTGTAATAACAGTGTAATAACAGTGTAATAACTGTAATAACTGTAATAACAGTGTAATAACAGTGTAATAACTGTAATAACAGTGTAATAACAGTGTAATAACTGTAATAACTGTAATAACAGTGTAATAACAGTGTAATAACTGTAATAACAGTGTAATAACAGTGTAATAACAGTGTAATAACTGTAATAACAGTGTAATAACTGTAATAACAGTGTAATAACAGTGTAATAACTGTAATAACTAATAACAGTGTAATAACAGTGTAATAACTGTAATAACAGTGTAATAACAGTGTAATAACTGTAATAACTGTAATAACTGTGTAATAACTGTAATAACAGTGTAATAACTGTAATAACAGTGTAATAACAGTGTAATAACTGTAATAACTGTAATAACTGTAATAACAGTGTAATAACTGTAATAACTGTAATAACTGTGTAATAACTGTAATAACTGTGTAATAACTGTAATAACAGTGTAATAACAGTGTAATAACAGTGTAATAACAGTGTAATAACAGTGTAATAACAGTGTAATAACAGTGTAATAACTGTGTAATAACTGTAATAACTAATAACAGTGTAATAACAGTGTAATAACTGTAATAACTGTAATAACAGTGTAATAACAGTGTAATAACTGTAATAACTAATAACAGTGTAATACCTGTAATAACTAATAACAGTGTAATAACAGTGTAATAACTGTAATAACTAATAACAGTGTAATAACAGTGTAATAACTGTAATAACTGTAATAACAGTGTAATAACAGTGTAATAACTGTAATAACTGTAATAACAGTGTAATAACAGTGTAATAACTGTAATAACAGTGTAATAACAGTGTAATAACTGTAATAACTAATAACAGTAATAACAGTGTAATAACTGTAATAACTGTAATAACAGTGTAATAACTGTAATAACTAATAACAGTAATAACAGTGTAATAACAGTAATAACAGTGTAATAACAGTGTAATAACTGTAATAACTGTGTAATAACAGTGTAATAACTGTAATAACTGTGTAATAACTGTAATAACTAATAACTGTAATAACTATGTAATAACAGTGTAATAACAGTGTAATAACTGTAATAACTGTGTAATAACAGTGTAATAACTGTGTAATAACTAATAACTGTGTAATAACTGTAATAACTAATAACTGTAATAACTGTGTAATAACAGTGTAATAACTGTGTAATAACTGTGTAATAACTGTAATAACTGTAATAACTGTAATAACAGTAATAACAGTAATAACTGTGTAATAACTGTAATAACAGTAATAACAGTGTAATAACAGTGTAATAACTGTGTAATAACTAATAACTGTGTAATAACTGTAATAACTGTAATAACTAATAACTGTAATAACTGTGTAATAACTATGTAATAACTGTGTAATAACTAATAACTGTGTAATAACTAATAACTGTAATAACTAATAACTGTAATAACTGTGTAATAACTATGTAATAACTATGTAATAACAGTGTAATAACTGTAATAACAGTGTAATAACAGTGTAATAACTGTAATAACAGTGTAATAACAGTGTAATAACAGTGTAATAACCGTTCAGACCTTGGCGAGCTTCTCTCCTCTGAAATACAGCGTCACGGCCTCTGTGTTGCGAGGATTGTGGACCTCGATGTGAACCTCGTCGTTGTCCTCGTACTCTCGGATCAGAGCGGCTTTGAGACGAGCCATTTCGTTCTGCTCGCCGTGGACCAGGATCTGAAACGGCGCCACAGTTCACGTACAGACTCAGACACGTTTGGACTTCCTGGTTCCGGGGTTAGGGCCACACGTGGTCCGGGACGTACCACGTGGTCCGGGACGTACCACGTGTGGAGGCTTGAGCGCGCGGATGAACTCGCTGGTTTGCTGGTAGTCGGTGTGAGCGGAGAAGGAGATGTAATCCACCGACATCTTCAGAGGAAGCTTCTGCCCCGACATGGTGGCGATCTCCTCCGGCTCCGTCATGATGTGCTGCAGACAGACGGGTCAGAGAGGAAAACTAACTTTATCTCCGATCCCGCCCTCTGACGGCGAGGAGCGGCCGTACCTTGGCGAGCGTTCCCTCCACGCAGTACCCCGCGATGATGACGCCGTTCCTCTTGTCGGTGCACCAGCTCTCGAACAGCTCCCGGGACAAACCGCTCTGCATCATCCCCGGAGACGCCATCACCACGCTGGGCCCGATGTCGTCGAAGTGGTCCATGCTCTGGAGGAGCAGGAGACACGGGGTCACCAGACGGGACAGAGCCAGGGCTTTATAATAATATTAATAATAATAATGCATTGGTTTTATATCGCGCTTTTCTGGACACTCAAAGACGCTTTACATTGCATTATTCATTCACTCCATACTCGGTGGTGGTAAGCTACTATTGTAGCCACAGCTGCCCTGGGGTAGACTGACGGAAGCGAGGCAACCAGTGTGCGCCATCGGCCCCTCCGACCACCACCAACCACTCACTCACACACTGCATTTGCTAGGCTTCCTGGTGTTACCAAACGGTCTCCCATCCAAGCACCGACCAGGCCCTTCCTGCTGAGCTTCCGAGGTCTGACGGGATTGGGCAGAGCAAAGGGGGTGTGACCACAAGGACCACAAGGCTTTGGGACATACTAGTTATAAAGGTTGGAGAGAGGAGATTTGGTCAGGAACCAGATCTGGGTCCTGGCTTAGACTCTGGCTTAGACGCTGGCTCAGACGCTGGCTCAGACTCTGGCTCAGACTCTGGCTCAGACTCTGGCTCAGACTCTGGCTCAGACTCTGGCTCAGACTCTGGCTCAGACTCTGGCTCAGACTCTGGCTCAGACTCTGGGTCCCAGTCTTACCTTCAGGTTGCTGATGTGCTTGAACACAAAGGGGTTGTTGACGTTGATGGCCTTGCGGATGGTTTGGGTTCTGGTTCAGGCTCTGGTTCAGACTCTGGTTCAGACTCTGGCTCAGACTCTGGCTCAGACTCTGGCTCAGACTCTGGCTTAGACTCCGGCTCAGACTCCGGCTCAGACTCCGGCTCAGACTCTGGCTTAGACTCTGGCTCAGACTCTGGCTCAGACTCTGGCTCAGACTCCGGCTCAGACTCTGGCTCAGACTCTGGCTCAGACTCTGGCTCAGACTCTGGCTTAGACTCTGGCTTAGACTCTGGCTTAGACTCTGGCTTAGACTCTGGCTTAGACTCTGGCTCAGACTCTGGCTCAGACTCTGGCTCAGACTCTGGCTCAGACTCTGGTTCAGACTCTGGCTTAGACTCTGGCTTAGACTCTGGCTCAGACTCTGGCTCAGACTCTGGCTTAGACTCTGGCTCAGACTCTGGCTCAGACGCTGGCTCAGACTCTGGCTCAGACGCTGGCTCAGACGCTGGCTCAGACGCTGGCTCAGACGCTGGCTCAGACTCTGGCTCAGACTCTGGCTCAGACGCTGGCTCAGACGCTGGCTCAGACGCTGGCTCAGGCTCTGGCTCAGGCTCTGGTTTAGGCTCTGGTTTAGGCTCTGGTTTAGACTCTGGCTTAGACTCTGGCTCAGACGCTGGCTCAGACTCTGGCTCAGACGCTGGCTTAGACGCTGGCTTAGACTCTGGCTCAGACGCTGGCTCAGACGCTGGCTCAGACGCTGGCTCAGACTCTGGCTCAGGCTCTGGTTTAGGCTCTGGTTTAGACTCTGGTTTAGACTCTGGTTTAGACTCTGGTTTAGACTCTGGTTTAGGCTCTGGTTTAGGCTCTGGTTTAGGCTCTGGTTTAGACTCTGGTTTAGACTCTGGTTTAGACTCTGGTTTAGACTCTGGCTTAGACTCTGGCTTAGACTCTGGCTTAGACTCTGGCTTAGACTCTGGTTTAGACTCTGGTTTAGACTCTGGTTTAGACTCTGGTTTAGACTCTGGTTTAGACTCTGGTTTAGACTCTGGTTTAGACTCTGGTTTAGACTCTGGTTTAGACTCTGGTTTAGACTCTGGTTTTGGTCCTGGTCTGAGTCCTGGTTTAGGTCCTGGCTTAGGTCCAGGTCCAGGTCCCGGTCTTACCTTCAGGTTGCTGATGTGCTTGAACACAAAGGGGTTGTTGATGTTGATGGCCTTGCGGATGGTTTAGGTTCTGGTTTAGGCTCTGGTTTAGGCTCTGGTTTTGGTCCTGGTCTGGGTCCTGGTTTAGGTCCTGGTTTAGGTCCTGGTCCGGGTCCAGGTCTTACCTTCAGGTTGCTGATGTGCTTGAACACAAAGGGGTTGTTGACGTTGATGGCCTTGCGGATGGTTTGGGTTCTGGTTCAGACTCTGGTTCAGGCTCTGGTTCAGACTCTGGTTCAGACTCTGGTTCAGACTCTGGTTCAGGCTCTGGTTCAGGCTCTGGCTCAGGCTCTGGCTCAGGCTCTGGCTCAGGCTCTGGCTCAGACTCTGGCTCAGACTCTGGCTCAGACTCTGGCTCAGACTCTGGCTCAGACTCTGGCTCAGACTCTGGCTCAGACTCTGGCTCAGACTCTGGCTCAGACTCTGGCTCAGACTCTGGCTCAGACTCTGGCTCAGACTCTGGCTCAGACTCTGGCTCAGACTCTGGCTCAGACTCTGGCTCAGACTCTGGCTTAGACTCTGGCTCAGACTCTGGCTCAGACTCTGGCTCAGACTCTGGCTCAGACTCTGGCTCAGACTCTGGTTCAGACTCTGGTTCAGACTCTGGTTCAGACTCTGGCTTAGACTCTGGTTCAGACTCTGGTTCAGACTCTGGCTCAGGCTCTGGTTCAGGCTCTGGTTCAGGCTCTGGCTCAGGCTCTGGCTCAGACTCTGGCTCAGACTCTGGCTCAGACTCTGGCTCAGACTCTGGCTCAGGCTCTGGCTCAGACTCTGGTTCAGGCTCTGGTTCAGGCTCTGGCTCAGGCTCTGGCTTAGACTCTGGCTCAGACTCTGGCTCAGACTCTGGCTTAGACTCTGGTTCAGGCTCTGGTTCAGGCTCTGGCTCAGACTCTGGCTCAGACTCTGGCTCAGACTCTGGCTCAGACTCTGGCTCAGACTCTGGCTCAGACTCTGGCTTAGACTCTGGTTCAGACTCTGGTTCAGACTCTGGTTCAGACTCTGGCTTAGACTCTGGCTTAGACTCTGGTTCAGACTCTGGTTCAGACTCTGGCTTAGACTCTGGCTCAGACTCTGGCTCAGACTCTGGCTCAGACTCTGGCTCAGACTCTGGCTCAGACTCTGGCTCAGACTCTGGCTCAGACTCTGGCTCAGACTCTGGCTCAGACTCTGGCTTAGACTCTGGCTCAGGCTCTGGCTCAGGCTCTGGCTCAGGCTCTGGCTCAGGCTCTGGCTCAGACTCTGGCTCAGACTCTGGCTTAGACTCTGGCTTAGACTCTGGTTCAGACTCTGGCTTAGACTCTGGTTCAGACTCTGGCTTAGACTCTGGCTTAGACTCTGGTTCAGACTCTGGCTCAGACTCTGGCTCAGACTCTGGGTCCCAGTCTTACCTTCAGGTTGCTGATGTGCTTGAACACAAAGGGGTTGTTGATGTTGATGGTTTGGGTTCTGGTTTAGACTCTGGTTTAGGCTCTGGTTTAGGCTCTGGTTTAGGCTCTGGTTTAGGCTCTGGTTTAGGCTCTGGTTTAGGTCCTGGTCTGGGTCCTGGTCTGGGTCCTGGCTTAGACTCAGGTCTGGGTCCTGGCTTAGGTTCTGGTCTTACCTTCAGGTTGCTGATGTGCTTGAACACAAAGGGGTTGTTGATGTTGATGGCCTTGCGGATGGTTTAGGTTCTGGTTTAGGTTCAGGTTTAGGTCCTGGTTTAGACTCTGGTTTAGGTCCTGGCTTAGGTCCTGGTCCAGGTCCCGGTCTTACCTTCAGGTTGCTGATGTGCTTGAACACAAAGGGGTTGTTGATGTTGATGGCCTTGCGGATGGTTTAGGTTCTGGTTTAGGTTCAGGTTTAGACTCTGGCTTAGACTCTGGTTTTGGTCCTGGTCTGGGTCCTGGTTTAGGTCCTGGCTTAGGTCCAGGTCTTACCTTCAGGTTGCTGATGTGCTTGAACACAAAGGGGTTGTTGATGTTGATGGCCTTGCGGATCTTGTCGTTCATGGCGTTGATGTAGGTCTGGTACACGGCCATGCACTTGCGGGCCAGGGACGAGGCGTAGTAGATGGGGATGTCGTGCAGCTCCGGGTGGTTCTGCCAGTACTCGTCTGCGGGAGGAGACACAGGGACGTCACTCACAGACCCTCTGCCGGGGTCGAAGGTCAGGTTCAGCTCGTACCCAGGATGAGCAGCAGCTCCTGGGCCCGTCCTAAGGCGAACACGGGGATGAGGCAGCGGCCCTCGCGGTTCACGATGTCGTGGACGGTGTTGCAGAAACGCGCCTCTCGCTCCTCACGCTTCTCGTGGATGTGCGTCCCGTACGTGGACTCCTGCAGACAGAGGACAGAGTGAGGACATTTTTGTCATTTTTTTGTCACATTTTTGTCATTTTTTGGTCATTTTTTTGTCAATTTTTGTCATTTTTTTGTTATTTTTTTTGACACGTTTTTGTCATTTTTTTGTCACATTTTTGTCATTTTTTGGTCAATTTTTTGTCACATTTTTGTCATTTTTTCTCAAATTGTTTTTTTTCATTTTTTGGTCATTTTTTGTCACATTTTTGTCATTTTTTTGGTCCAATTTTTATCACATTTTTGTATTTTTTTTTCCATTTTTTGTCAATTTCTTGTCACATTTTTGTCATTTTTTCTCACATTTTTTAAAAATGTTTTGGTCATTTTTTTTGTCACATTTTTGTAATTTTTTTTTGTCACATTTTGGTCATTTTTTCGTCATTTTTTCGTCATTTTTTCGTCATTTTTGTCATTTTTTTGGTCAAATTTTTATCACATTTTGGTATTTTTTTTCCATTTTTTGTCAATTTCTTGTGACATTTTCTTTCTTTCTTGTGACAGAGGACAGTGAGAGCACGGAGAACTGTCGACTGGACCGGGGTCTGGAACGCTCTTTATTTCACTGACTCAAACCTCCCGTCAGAGTCGTGTTTCTGTTTCTTTGGGCTCGTACCGTGATGAGAATGTCGGGTTTGACGCTGGGGATCTCGGCCGCCATCAGATGTCTGTCCTCCTGACGAGAGAAGTCTCCTGTGTACAACAACTGCACACACACAAAACATGGAGAATCAGCATTAAAGCAGAACTAAAGAACTCCTGCCCCTAAATTCAGCACAAAAAGGCAAAAATTCAGCAAAAAAAATGACAAAAAATTCAGCAAAAAAAAGACAAAAAATCAGCAAAAAAAATGACAAAAAATCAGCAAAAAAATCAGCAAAAAAAGACAAAAAATCAGCAAAAAAACGACATTTTTAAAAAAAAAAAAAGACAAAAAAAAGGCAAAAAATCAGAAAAAAATGACAAAAATTCAACAAAAAAAAGACAAAAATTCAGCAAAAAAGTGACAAAAAGTGACAAAAATCCAGCAAAAAGGTCAAAAAATCAGCAAAAAATGACAAAAAAAATCAGCAAAAAATGTCAAAAAAAAATCAGCAAAAAAGTGCCAAAAATCCAGCAAAAAAGTCAAAAAATCAGCAAAAAATGACAAAAAATCAGCAAAAAATGTCAAAAAATCAGCAAACAATGTCAAAAAATCAGCAAAAAATGACAAAAAATCCAGCAAAAAATATCAAAAAATCAGCAAAAAATGACAAAAAATCCAGCAAAAAATGACAAAAATCCAGCAAAAAAAGTGACAAAAATCAGCAAAACAAAACACACAAAAACACATGAGGGAAATAAAAAGTGAGGACAATGGCAAAGAGGAGAGAATGCATTTGGTTTTGGCGGGTGGTAAGAGGTTAAGTAAACGTGTTTGTGGCACCTTGACTCCGGCGATCTCGATCATGAACATGGCGGCTCCCAGGACGTGTCCCGCGTGGTAACACCAGAACTTGATCCCGGCCACTTCCCGCACCTCGTGGAAGTTTATGGTCTCGATCTTCTCCATGGAGTCCTCCAGGTCGGTCTCCGTGTACAGCATGTCGTCGGCAGAGATGTTACTGAGCACGAAGAGCACAGGCACAGGAGGAAAACGGATTCAGAAACACGTCCAGGAGCGGGAGAGGAGAACCAGGAGGAGGAGAGAAGAACCAGGAGGAGGAGAGAAGAACCAGGAGGAGGAGAGAAGAACCAGGAGGAGGAGAGAGGAACCAGGAGGAGGAGAGAAGAACCAGGAGGAGGAGAGAAGAAAGAGGAGCAGGAGAGAAGAAAGAGGAGAAGAAGAAAAGGGAGGAGGAGAGAAGAACCAGGAGGAGGAGAGAAGAAGAAAGAGGAGAGAAGAAGAAGAAAGAGGAGCAGGAGAGAAGAAGAAAGAGGAGAAGGAGAGAAGAAAGAGGAGAGAAGAAGAAAGAGGAGAAGGAGAGAAGAAAGAGGAGAGAAGAAGAAAGAGGAGAAGGAGAGAAGAACCAGGAGGAGGAGAGAAGAAGAAAGAGGAGAGAAGAAGAAGAAAGAGGAGCAGGAGAGAAGAAGAAAGAGGAGGAGAGAAGAAGAAAGAGTAGAGAAGAAGAAAGAGCAGAGAAGAAGAAAGAGCAGAGAAGAAGAAAGAGGAGAGAAGAAGAAGAAAGAGGAGCAGGAGAGAAGAAGAAAGAGGAGAAGGAGAGAAGAAAGAGGAGAGAAGAAGAAAAAGGAGCAGGAGAGAAGAAGAAAGAGGAGCAGGAGAGAAGAAGAAAGAGGAGAAGGAGAGAAGAAGAAAGAGGAGAAGGAGAGAAGAAGAAAAGGGAGCAGGAGAGAAGAAGAAAGGGGAGCAGGAGAGAAGAAGAAAGAGGAGAGAGGAAGAAAAAGGAGCAGGAGAGAAGAAGAAAGAGGAGAAGGAAAGAAGAAGAAAGAGGAGCAAGAGAGTAGAAGAAAGAGGAGAGAGGAAGAAAAAGGAGCAGGAGAGAAGAAGAAAGAGGAGAAGGAGAGAAGAAGAAAGAGGAGAAGGAAAGAAGAAGAAAGAGGAGCAAGAGAGTAGAAGAAAGAGGAGAGAGGAAGAAAGGGGAGCAGGAGAGAAGAAGAAAGAGGAGCAGGAGAGAAGAAGAAAAGGGAGCAGGAGAGAAGAAGAAAGAGGAGCAGGAGAGAAGAAGAAAATGGAGCAGGAGAGAAGAAGAAAAGGGAGCAGGAGAGAAGAAGAAAGAGGAGCAGGAGAGAAGAAGAAAGGGGAGCAGGAGAGAAGAAGAAAAGGGAGCAGGAGAGAAGAAGAAAGAGGAGCAGGAGAGAAGAAGAAAAGGGAGCAGGAGAGAAGAAGAAAGAGGAGCAGGAGAGAAGAAGAAAATGGAGCAGGAGAGAAGAAGAAAATGGAGCAGGAGAGAAGAAGAAAATGGAGCAGGAGAGAAGAAGAAAATGGAGCAGGAGAGAAGAAGAAAAGGGAGCAGGAGAGAAGAAGAAAGAGGAGCAGGAGAGAAGAAGAAAGAGGAGCAGGAGAGAAGAAGAAAGAGGAGGAGGAGAGGAGAAGAAAGAGGAGCAGGAGAGAAGAAGAAAGAGGAGCAGGAGAGAAGAAGAAAGAGGAGCAGGAGAGAAGAAGAAAGAGGAGGAGGAGAGGAGAAGAAAGAGGAGCAGGAGAGAAGAAGAAAGAGGAGCAGGAGAGAAGAAGAAAGAGGAGCAGGAGAGAAGAACCAGGAGGAGGAGAGAAGAAGAAAGAGGAGAAGAAGAACCAGGAGCAGGAGAGAAGAAGAAAAAGGAGAAGAAGAACCAGGAGCAGGAGAGAAGAAGAAAAAGGAGCAGGAGAGAAGAAGAAAGAGGAGCAGGAGAGAAGAAGAACCAGGAGGAGGAGAGAAGAAGAACCAGGAGCAGGAGAGGACATTTGTGATGAGAACCAGGACAGCGCAGCACCTGACTTTGACGTAGTCCGACAGCAGCCAGCGGTAAATGGCCTTGGAGGCGTGGGTCATGAAGGTCCGGCCTTTGAAGCTGGTCTTCTGCAGAAACCAAGGCAGCGCCCCACAGTGGTCCAAGTGGAAACTGCAGCGAGAGGCCGGGGTTAAAACCAGGAGTTAAACCGGAGACAAGAGTTTCATCAACAAAGGGGAGGAAACACAGAACCAGAAATAAAGACAACAAAATAGGAAGGATGAGCTAAATTGATGTTTAATATGCAGCTGTTTCAAGTCAAAAACAATTGATTCAAACACAAATGCAATGATATGATAAAGACTTCCCCGCTCACTTCCGTCAATAACCTTTAGGAGTTACTGCGCGGACGTTGTGCTCCTCGTATCATTACGCCTCACAATATAGTACCCCTTTTTATTTGCTTATAAAATCGACATGTTACATTTCTGTGTAAATATACTTCGCATGAAAACACTTCACGTAACTTTATTTAAATAGGGAACACGTGGAAGAGCTTTTTTGGAGCTATGTGACATGTGGGAGAGGCTGCGTATGTGTGAGCGCACGGACAAAGACCAGACGGGGATATATTAACTCAGCTAAGGTGAGGTAAGAACATATCTCAGTATGTAAAAACGGTGGCCTGTTCCTTTAATGTCATTCTAAAGAGCCAATAGTTTCTTTCAAACTGAGGCTATAGGAAATCTATGGTTGTAAACATGACAACAATAAAATGCTGAAAATAATGCTGAGAAAAAATGTTCCACTTAATGTCCAACATCACTGAAACTACTGGGATTTTACACATTAAACAAAAAGAATTTCAGTCTCAAACGTGTGGAAAACCCGACTTCACAGTTACAGTGTTGGGAAGGGCAGGAGCTTAGACGCAGACTCTGAGCTTTGGATGGAACGCAAACTCGTGCACAGACGCACACGCCTCGTGCACAGACGCACACGACTCGTGCACAGACGCACACGCCTCGTGCACAGACGCACACGCCTCGTGCACAGACGCACACGCCTCGTGCACAGACGCACACGCCTCGTGCACAGACGCACACGCCTCGTGCACAGACGCACAGGCCTCGTGCACAGACGCACACGCCTCGTGCACAGACGCACACGACTCGTGCACAGACGCACACGCCTCGTGCACAGACGCACAGGCCGTGGAAAATAAGAGAGGTTTGGCTCCACAGAAGCTTCTCTGGATCACAAGCAACAAAACGCTGCTGATTTAGTGAAAATCCGCTGCATATTGACGTGAAACTCCTGCTGTAAAGAGAATGAGTCGTGGCTGCAGACGGCGGGCGCACGTACGGCCGTGGTGAGCGGCGGCAGCAGGCCGTTCGACCCGCCCCGCCCCAATTGTATGACCCGATCTGCGGGCCTGGCTGTGGAGACCGCGGGGGAACCTGCAGCCCACGCATCAGGTGCTCCTGGCGTTCTGCCCCCGCCATGTGAGAAATCCTACGCGTTTTACAATAGCTACATATTGACCAACAGGATGAGGGAAGATTACGCTCGGTTCTGTCCCTCAAAAAGGAAAGACTTGGCCCTGGTCACTCTTAAAGTTTGATCAAATGATAAGAGTCGGCCAAAACGGCCCAACTCCCTGTGAAACGTGCACTGCGTCGGGGAAAAGGGGTTTGCGGACCACTAGGGGGCGATGGCGGACCACTTTGAGAATGACTGGTTTAAAGAAAGGAGGACATGTCGACTTTAAAGATGGTTAAATATGTCGACTTTAAAGATGGTTAAATATGTCGACTTTAAAGATGGTTAAATATGTCGACTTTAAAGAGTTTCCTCACTGGCTGATGAGCAGAAGGTCGACCTCCGCCGGGTCGATCAGGTCGATGTACGGCAGCGCGTCCATTCCCTCCAAACCCGGGTGGATCCCACAGTCCAGCTGCAGAAACACAACCACACAAACTGAAACAACACAACCACACAAACTGAAACAACACAACCACACAAACTGAAATAACTACACACACGACCCAGTAACTCAGTGTCAGACTCAGACTGTAGTAACTGCCCTCTGCTCGGCTCTGTGATGCGCCTTGTCCTCACTCAGAGCTTAAGCACATCTGTGAACACACTTTGTTCTGTGTCAGGTTGTTTTCTCCATCACGTCCTTATGTCTGAACGTTTTTATGGTTCATTATTTTCCATGTGTTTTGTTCCATGTTGCACAGACGTCCATGAACCTGCTCACTCATAATAATAAAACCTTTCCTGATTCTGTAAAAATAAAGTAATGAAAGTGTGAGAAACCCGGACTGACCATGATCTTCCGCCCTTTAAACTCCAGGATGATGCAGGATCGACCCACTTCTTGTCCCGCTCCCCTGAAACACAAACATTTCATGTGTTATGATCGTTACCCGGGACATGCGGAGTGTTTGGGGCCGGGTCTGGACCGGGTCTGGGCCGGGTCTGGACTCACAGGGGTCGGATCAGCAGCTGGTCGCTCTCCTCCGCCGGGACGACGACTTCGGGCTTTCGTTTCGCGGCCATTTTGATTTAATTCAGTTTTGAAAAGTACAAATTCATTCAGTTTTTAGCCCCATTAGCCCCGTTAGCTCCGTCAACAGCTCCGCGCGAGGGTCCGTCCTTCACTTCCGGGGGTCCGGGTGGAACTGGTGAATTCAGTGTTTGGTTCCGGCCGTAAATATTACAGTTAAAAGAGGCGACAGACGAGTTCTTTTATACATTTTTAACCCTTTCATGTAGTAAACCTACTATACGATGTTATGGCCGCGCAGGAAAGCTAAATATAAATATAAACATGCAAAATAGATCATTTCTGGCCTGGTTCATCGGTACAGTCAGGTGTCTGTGGGTTATGACCACCAGGATTTGTTCAAAATGTGTTTATCCTCTTAACCTCCATGTTAACCGAGCACATTTTCTTCAATTCGGCATTATCCAAATCAAGTCAATTCATCTTTTTTATTTGAGCATCTGAGTTCCACAAAGTTCTTCATAGGAACAGAGTTCAGCTCAGTAATCAAGCAAAAGAAAGATGTCATGTGTCGCCTGCCCTGATCTTTGTATAGTTGAGGAGCAGTGACGGTGACGACGAGCAGCCACAATGTGGAGTTACTGAAGGTTTGTCTTTGTTACACTTGGTTTAGTTCTGACACATCAGAAAAAGTATTGGTGATAAACGACTGAAGTAGATCTAACAGCGATCTGCATGTGTACTTATAGCCAAATATAGTCATATATATAGTCATATATAGCTTTGACTTCAGATTCTTTTAGAAATCTAAAAGCTTCTCCAGGGAGCTTAGGTCATTTGAAAGCTAAGACCTACAAAACATTGCATTGTTGGAACGTTTTCGACACAATTTTTGAAGCGTTTTTAAACATTTTTTATTTTCAGTTTTTGGTTTTATTTCTTTGTCATTTTTTCATAGCTTTTTTGTTGCTTTTTTATTGTTTTTTTTTGGTTTGTTTTGGTGCTACTGCTTAGGGTGACCAGATTTTCCAACTTAAAAACTGAGACACAATTGGTGAATCTTGAGCGTCTTTCCCACAGTGAAGGTAAAACTACAAACGTTTGTTTCTGTGGGCGACTGTACTGGCCAGAAACCGGGACAAGTGGGACGGAGACTGAGCAAAACTGGGACAAATCAATGGTATTGGAGAAACCTATGGGGACGTGGGACAAAGGACTCAAAACTGGGACAGTCCCGGGTAAACTGGGACATCTGGTCATGTTACTACTGCTGTTACCTTTACTTTTGGTCATTTCAACAGTAAATAAAGGAAACGACTACATTGCTCCATCGTTACAGGAACTTGTACTTGTTTTGTTTAGGGCGAGACAGTATTTGACCCGCTGTAACTAGTACAATAACATATATATATATATATAACATGTATATGGGCAGTTTCCAAACATGCGCCTGTATCTGCGGGTCAGAGGTGAAACACTGTCTGTGAGGTTATTAGAGGGACAGATGTTGTAATAAAAGCCTTTAGAAGAACAGCTGGACATCAGTGAGACGGAGCCGTTTGTAAAGTAAAGTCTCTGATGGACCTCAGGTTATTTGGACCCAGAGTCTGAGTAATTACACTGACGTGACTCCTGTAGAAACACAATCAGGAAAAACCTTCTTCATCCTTTACTGTATCAATGACTTTATTAAAGTATCAATGACTTTATTAAAGTATCAGTCACTTTATTAAAGTATCAATGACTTTATTAAAGTATCAATGACTTTATTAAAGTATCAGTCACTTTATTAAAGTATCAATGACTTTATTAAAGTATCAGTCACTTTATTAAAGTATCAATGACTTTATTAAAGTATCAATGACTTTATTAAAGTATCAATGACTTTATTAAAGTATCAGTCACTTTATTAAAGTATCAATGACTTTATTAAAGTATCAGTCACTTTATTAAAGTATCAATGACTTTATTAAAGTATCAATGACTTTATTAAAGTATCAATCACTTTATTACTGCGACAGTGGCGCAGATGGTAGAGCGGGTCGTCTCATGATCGGAAGGTCAGGGGTTCGAATCCCACCTCCTGAAAGTGCACATTGTCGTTGTGTCCTTGGGCAAGACACTTCACCCACATTGCCCCCAGTGTCTGCGTACATTGGTGTATGAATGAGAGTATGAATGGGTGAGTGGATCCTTGCTGTAAAGCGCTTTGAGTGCCTAATGTAGGTGGAAAAGCGCTATATAAGTTGAGACCATTTACCATTTACCATTTATTAAAGTATCAATGACTTTATTAAAGTATCACTTTATTAAAGTATCAATCACTTTATTAAAGTATCAGTCACTTTATTAAAGTATCAATGACTTTATTAAAGTATCAATGACTTTATTAAAGTATCACTTTATTAAAGTATCAATCACTTTATTAAAGTATCAGTCACTTTATTAAAGTATCAATGACTTTATTAAAGTATCAATGACTTTATTAAAGTATCAATGACTTTATTAAAGTATCAGTCACTTTATTAAAGTATCAATGACTTTATTAAAGTATCAATGACTTTATTAAAGTATCAATGACTTTATTAAAGTATCAATGACTTTATTAAAGTATCAATCACTTTATTAAAGTATCACTTTATTAAAGTATCAATCACTTTATTAAAGTATCAATCACTTTATTAAAGTATCACTTTATTAAAGTATCAATCACTTTATTAAAGTATCACTTTATTAAAGTATCAATCACTTTATTAAAGTATCACTTTATTAAAGTATCACTTTATTAAAGTATCAATCACTTTATTAAAGTATCACTTTATTAAAGTATCAATCACTTTATTAAAGTATCACTTTATTAAAGTATCACTTTATTAAAGTATCAATCACTTTATTAAAGTATCACTTTATTAAAGTATCAATCACTTTATTAAAGTATCACTTTATTAAAGTATCAATCACTTTATTAAAGTATCACTTTATTAAAGTATCAATCACTTTATTAAAGTATACCTTTATTAAAGTAAACATTTGCAGGTTGAGCTCATGTTTCGGTCATACGTGGCCTCGGGGGCGGAGCCGTTAGTCCGTGTTCCTCTGGGGCCTCTCCATCTGTCCCTCTGTGGGCCCCATCTGCTCGGGCCCCCGGGGCCCGGGCTCCGACACCTGCAGCTCACACAGGCGGCGGTGGCTCAGTGGCTCTGCCCAGTGTCCATGAGCAACACACTCTGAGGAGCAAAAACCTGAACCACATTCACAAGAAACGAGGACAGAAACATTTACTGCTTTTATTTCCTTTGTTCACAGAATAAATAAATAATAAATAAATAATAAATAAATAATAAATAAATAATAAATAAATAATAAATATTATTGAGAGACGATCCTTCAGGCCACAGTCAGTAAATAAATAAATAGATAAATAAATAAATAAATAAAAGGCTCCGCCTCTGATCCCCAGTGTCAGATAGAAATAAAGGTCCAGAGAAACGGCGAGTTCACACTTCACTCTGTGACGTCACAGAGTGCAGTCTGGTCTGGGCTCATGTGGCCGCCCTGTGGCCCGGCAGTCCCGGCGCCCTGTGACCCGGCGCCCTGTGACCCGGCGCCCTGTGACCCGGCGCCCTGTGACCCGGCGCCCTGTGGCCCGCCGCCCTGTGGCCCGGCTGCCCCGCCGCCCTGTGGCTCAGGTTGATGGGCGCCGCCTCCTCGTGCCGCGCTTCGTGCTTGCGCAGAGACGCGAGGCGTTTGAAGCGCTTCCCGCAGCGCGCGCACTCGTGAGCCGCGTCCTCGGCGGAGTCGGAGTCGCTGAGTGGGCGGTGCCAGCGCCGGTGCGACGCCAGGTTGGCGCTGCAGCCGAAGGCTTTGCCGCAGTCGCAGCGATACTCCACACGTACGATGCGTGAGCACCGGTGCTGAGCGAGCGCCAGCGGCTCCGGAAACGCCTCACCACAGAGCTGACACACCAGCCCCGCCCCCCCCGTGGGCGCCCGGCGCTCCAGAGGCGCCTCTTTGATCCTCAGCCCGAGCACCGGCGACGTGGTGACGTCATCACGCACCTGCAGTCTGCGCACGGGCGTCTTCCTCCTGGCCCCGGGGTCCGTACGAGTGGAAGTGATCTGCGGCGCCAGTCCAGACTCCGCCCCCGGGAGCGCGGCGTGTGTCGCCCAACACTCCGGGGTCACATGACTGAAGCGGCGCTCGTGGTCACGGCTCACGGGCCGCGTGGGACTGTGCAGTGCGTGCACCACCTCCGGGTTCCCAAACTGCACCGGGGCCGGGCGGGACGGTGTCCAGACTGGAGGCGTCTGCGATGGAACCAGAGGGCGCGGGGGGGGCGTCTGGGGGAGCGTCTGAGGGAGCGTCTGAGGGAGCGTCTGCGTGCTCAGAGGGAGCGTCTGGGGGAGCGTCCCGGGGAACAGCGAGCACAGCCCGGGCTCCTCCGCACGGACGCGGTACGACACGGCGCTCAGGCCCCTCCTCCTCTTGATCATCAGTCCTCTCGGCATCTTCAGTCTGTGCTCGCGCTCAGAGACACGAGCTTTTTAAACCACGACATGCCCCGCCCCCACCGGTCACAGCCCGCCCCCCCTCACGCTCTGCTGCACAACAACAGGCCGCACGCGCCCAGAGGGGGGGACATATGCCCATAGAGGGGGGCACACGCCCATAGAGGGGGGGCACACGCCCATAGAGGGGGGCACACGCCCATAGAGGGGGGCCACACGCGCCCACAGGGGGGAGTGCGACCCCAGACAAACAAAAGGAAAGTGGAGTGAGCCCGGATTAAACTGGGCCCCAGGTCAGTGTGTCCCGAGTCCTGGTCTAGACCGGGATCAGCCTGATCCAGGTCCAGATCCAGGGAGATGGGCCGGCCCTGGGTCGGCCCTGGGTCAGACCCGGCTCAGACGTGGGGCCTGAGCCGCGGCCCGTCCGTCTGAGGGGGGGTTTGAGGAGATGTAACAGTAGTTCTGAGGTGGATAATAAACATTTCTAAAGTGAGCGACTGGACCGGGTCATTTGAGCGTATTGTAAAACCTTCTCCTGTGACGTGAACTCCTGGATGACTGAGAGCAGTGTTAGCTGGGGGTGAGGGGGGGGGGGGGGGGGGGGCAGCTGTATGTAAATGAGGGACATATGGCTGAGTCACTGTTTCTCCACACGTTTATTCAGGAAATTGTAACTTCGAGGCCGTTTTCTCCAAATGCTCTGAATCCACATTCACCTGGAACGACACAACGTTTGAGTTTAAAGTAAAAACGTCTCCAACATTCCCTCTGAACACACATCTGTCACGGAATAAAACATTTAAACTAGAGCTAAAAACATCTGCAATTCTGGACATTTTTGTAAATAAATTGGAACAAAATCAAACTTAAATCTACATTTAAATATGTTTCACGTTGACTTGAGGAGACAATAGTGGTAGTAACAGTAACAGTAGTAGTAGTGGTATTAGTAGTGGTATTTGTACTGCATTGCTGTACTGTGCAGCAGGTGTTGTGGGGGTTGAAGCCGTTATTGAGGCTCATTTGAATCAGAAAAGGAACATCTGCGTTTGGAGGACGAGCTCAGGGAACGATCCAGAATCACAGTGTGGAATCATCTACAACATGGAGCTCATGTCCAGGGAAAAAACAGGAAAAAAACAAGAAACAAGAAGAAACAACAGGAAACAACAAGAAACAACTGGGAAAAATGGTCCCAAAAAAGGTTCATGTTTTGGGAAAAATTTAGAAAAAAAATTGGGGAGAAAATGTGGGAAACAAAAAGAGAAAAATGTCTGTTCAGGACAATTATTTACATTATTTTGCAAAAATATGGCTTCATCATCTGGTGTTTATGGTGGTTTTACCCTCAGATCTGTCCCGGTGTGGTGGTTTTACCCTCAGATCTGACCCGGTGTGGAGGTTTTACCCTCAGATCTGACCCACTGTGGAGGTTTTACCCTCAGATCTGTCCCGGTGTGGTGGTTTTACCCTCAGATCTGCCCCTGTGTGGAGGTTTTACCCTCAGATCTGCCCCTGTGTGGAGGTTTTACCCTCAGATCTGCCCCTGTGTGGTGGTTTTACCCTCAGATCTGCCCCTGTGTGGTGGTTTTACCCTCAGATCTGCCCCTGTGTGGAGGTTTTACCCTCAGATCTGCCCCTGTGTGGTGGTTTTACCCTCAGATCTGCCCCTGTGTGGTGGTTTTACCCTCAGATCTGCCCCTGTGTGGAGGTTTTACCCTCAGATCTGCCCCGGTGTGGAGGTTTTACCCTCAGATCTGCCCTCGGTGTGGTGGTTTTACCCTCAGATCTGCCCTCGGTGTGGTGGTTTTACCCTCAGATCTGACCCGGTGTGGTGGTTTTACTCCCAGTGTGGTGGTTTTACCCTCAGATCTGACCCGGTGTGGTGGTTTTACCCTCAGATCTGACCCGGTGTGGTGGTTTTACCCTCGGTGTGGTGGTTTTACCCTCAGATCTGCCCTCGGTGTGGTGGTTTTACCCTCAGATCTGCCCCGGTGTGGTGGTTTTACCCTCAGATCTGCCCCGGTGTGGTGGTTTTACCCTCAGATCTGCCCCGGTGTGGTGGTTTTACCCTCAGATCTGCCCCGGCGTGGTGGTTTTACCCTCAGATCTGCCCCGGCGTGGCGAACATGGGCAGCAGGTTGCTGTTGTAGCGCAGGTATTTGATGGCGCTGCTCCTCACAGCGGCTCTGCTCTCGGGGTCCAGGCGGTCGGGGGACGTCTCCTCCTCCCCCCCCTCTGCTCCCTCCTCCTCCTCCTCCTCCTCCTCCTCCTCCTCCTCCCCCCCCCTCTGCTCCCTCCCCCTCCTCCTCCTCCTCCTCCTCCGCTCTCGCCGCCTAAACACACACATACACATACATGAGTTACTGAAGTTTAAGGATTTTCAAAAGGACAATTTTAAAATAGAACAAAAAATCTCAATCATTACAGTCAAAAACTTGGCCACTTTACATACAGAAAGTTACATAATGCTCCTTTAATGTACATGTTCTCTATCATTTAAAGTATTAGGGAAAAAAGGATGTGTATTATCTTGTAAATTATAAACTTTATTTATTCTATAATGTCACAATCTTCCTCTTAAATATAGTTCACGGGTTTCGCTGTTATGAGTCGCACCACATGACAAAGACCCGTGTTGTAAGACTGACGTGTAAATATCTACTTCATGCCTGATTCATTGAGCTTTGAAACCGCTTTTAAACATGTGACTCGTGGTCCTCAGCGTCTCTGTCCTGTATTTCTGTCATAAATGTCGGCATATGTATGACTTTAGCTGCTGTGTGGCCTAACACTGGACATAAAGATAAACCCTCAGGTGAGTCTGGTGGTGGGTGGTACTCGGTGAAGCGTGGGGGGGGGGGTGGTACCGTGGCGGTGGCAGAGTGGTTAGCCAGGGCCCGCAGCTCCTGTTGGAAGTCGGAGAATCGGTCGTGGAAAATGGCCAGACACCAGCTCTGCCTGAAGAAGCTGGACAAAGGGCAGACGACAGGATGAGCCGGGGGCGGGGCGCTGCTATTGTGGAGCAGTGACCCTTTAAAGCAGACACACGCCTTTTGTTTTAGCCCCGATGCCCTCCCACCCTCCTCCCTCACAGCTGCTCCTTCACAGGCCTGTGTGTCCCTGGACTGGAGGAGGGCAGAGCAGACAGAACATATAGAAATCCATAGTAGAGGTCAGCCAATATATCAGCCGGTCGATGCATCGCAGCCTGGCCTCCAGAGTGAACCCCCCCTGTATATTTACACGGGGACATCAGTCTGGGCGGGCGCTCGCTCTTGCAGCTGCTGTTCAACTCAAACAGATCCGTGCATCAGAATTGTTTATTTGCATCACGTGATGCTCACGAGCAGTGTTGCTCTGGGACCCTGAAGTCCCTCAATAACAATCTACATGGAAGTATATGGAGATATGATTGGATCACCGGGTCTGTCTCACCTGTAGAAGTCGGGTCTGACTCACCTGTAGAAGTCGGGTCTGACTCACCTGTAGAAGTCGGGTCTGACTCACCTGTAGAAGTCGGGTCTGTCTCACCTGTAGAAGTCGGTCTCTGACTCACCTGTAGAAGTCGGGTGTCGGTCTCTGTCTCACCTGTAGAAGTCGGGCGTCGGTCTCTGACTCACCTGTAGAAGTCGGGTCTGTCTCACCTGTAGAAGTCGGGTCTGACTCACCTGTAGAAGTCGGGTGTCGGTCTCTGACTCACCTGTAGAAGTCGGGTCTGTCTCACCTGTAGAAGTCGGGTCTGACTCACCTGTAGAAGTCAGGTCTGTCTCACCTGTAGAAGTCGGTCTCTGACTCACCTGTAGAAGTCGGGTGTCGGTCTCTGACTCACCTGTAGAAGTCGGGTCTGTCTCACCTGTAGAAGTCGGGCGTCGGTCTCTGACTCACCTGTAGAAGTCGGGTCTGTCTCACCTGTAGAAGTCGGGTCTGACTCACCTGTAGAAGTCAGGTCTGTCTCACCTGTAGAAGTCGGGTCTGTCTCACCTGTAGAAGTCAGGTCTGTCTCACCTGTAGAAGTCGGGTCTGTCTCACCTGTAGAAGTCGGGTCTGTCTCACCTGTAGAAGTCAGGTCTGTCTCACCTGTAGAAGTCGGGCGTCGGTCTCTGACTCACCTGTAGAAGTCGGGTCTGTCTCACCTGTAGAAGTCGGGCGTCGGTCTCTGACTCACCTGTAGAAGTCAGGTCTGTCTCACCTGTAGAAGTCGGGTCTGTCTCACCTGTAGAAGTCGGGTCTGTCTCACCTGTAGAAGTCGGGTCTGACTCACCTGTAGAAGTCGGGTCTGTCTCACCTGTAGAAGTCGGGCGTCGGTCTCACCTGTAGAAGTCGGGTCTGTCTCACCTGTAGAAGTCGGGTCTGTCTCACCTGTAGAAGTCGGGTCTGTCTCACCTGTAGAAGTCGGGTCTGTCTCACCTGTAGAAGTCGGGTCTGTCTCACCTGTAGAAGTCGGGCGTCGGTCTCACCTGTAGAAGTCGGGTCTGTCTCACCTGTAGAAGTCGGGTCTGTCTCACCTGTAGAAGTCGGGTCTGTCTCACCTGTAGAAGTCGGGTCTGTCTCACCTGTAGAAGTCGGTCTCTGTCTCACCTGTAGAAGTCGGGCGTCGGTCTCTGACTCACCTGTAGAAGTCGGGTCTGTCTCACCTGTAGAAGTCGGGCGTCGGTCTCTGACTCACCTGTAGAAGTCGGGTCTGTCTCACCTGTAGAAGTCGGGTCTGTCTCACCTGTAGAAGTCGGGTCTGTCTCACCTGTAGAAGTCGGGTCTGTCTCACCTGTAGAAGTCGGGTCTGTCTCACCTGTAGAAGTCGGGTCTGTCTCACCTGTAGAAGTCGGGTCTGTCTCACCTGTAGAAGTCGGGTCTGACTCACCTGTAGAAGTCGGGTCTGACTCACCTGTAGAAGTCGGGTCTGACTCACCTGTAGAAGTCGGGTCTGTCTCACCTGTAGAAGTCGGGCGTCGGTCTCTGACTCACCTGTAGAAGTCGGGTCTGTCTCACCTGTAGAAGTCGGGTCTGACTCACCTGTAGAAGTCGGGTGTCGGTCTCTGACTCACCTGTAGAAGTCGGGTCTGTCTCACCTGTAGAAGTCGGGTGTCGGTCTCTGTCTCACCTGTAGAAGTCGGGCGTCGGTCTCTGACTCACCTGTAGAAGTCGGGTCTGTCTCACCTGTAGAAGTCGGGTCTGACTCACCTGTAGAAGTCGGGTGTCGGTCTCTGTCTCACCTGTAGAAGTCGGGCGTCGGTCTCTGACTCACCTGTAGAAGTCGGGTCTGTCTCACCTGTAGAAGTCGGGTCTGACTCACCTGTAGAAGTCGGGTGTCGGTCTCTGACTCACCTGTAGAAGTCGGGTCTGTCTCACCTGTAGAAGTCGGGTCTGACTCACCTGTAGAAGTCAGGTCTGTCTCACCTGTAGAAGTCGGTCTCTGACTCACCTGTAGAAGTCGGGTGTCGGTCTCTGACTCACCTGTAGAAGTCGGGTCTGTCTCACCTGTAGAAGTCGGGTCTGACTCACCTGTAGAAGTCGGGCGTCGGTCTCTGACTCACCTGTAGAAGTCGGGTCTGTCTCACCTGTAGAAGTCGGGTCTGACTCACCTGTAGAAGTCAGGTCTGTCTCACCTGTAGAAGTCGGGTCTGTCTCACCTGTAGAAGTCAGGTCTGTCTCACCTGTAGAAGTCAGGTCTGTCTCACCTGTAGAAGTCGGGTCTGTCTCACCTGTAGAAGTCGGGTCTGTCTCACCTGTAGAAGTCAGGTCTGTCTCACCTGTAGAAGTCGGGCGTCGGTCTCTGACTCACCTGTAGAAGTCGGGTCTGTCTCACCTGTAGAAGTCGGGCGTCGGTCTCTGACTCACCTGTAGAAGTCGGGTCTGTCTCACCTGTAGAAGTCGGGCGTCGGTCTCACCTGTAGAAGTCGGGTCTGTCTCACCTGTAGAAGTCGGGTCTGTCTCACCTGTAGAAGTCGGGTCTGTCTCACCTGTAGAAGTCGGGTCTGTCTCACCTGTAGAAGTCGGGTCTGTCTCACCTGTAGAAGTCGGGCGTCGGTCTCACCTGTAGAAGTCGGGTCTGTCTCACCTGTAGAAGTCGGGTCTGTCTCACCTGTAGAAGTCGGGTCTGTCTCACCTGTAGAAGTCGGGTCTGTCTCACCTGTAGAAGTCGGTCTCTGTCTCACCTGTAGAAGTCGGGCGTCGGTCTCTGACTCACCTGTAGAAGTCGGGTCTGTCTCACCTGTAGAAGTCGGGTCTGTCTCACCTGTAGAAGTCGGGTCTGTCTCACCTGTAGAAGTCGGGTCTGTCTCACCTGTAGAAGTCGGGTCTGTCTCACCTGTAGAAGTCGGGTCTGTCTCACCTGTAGAAGTCGGGTCTGTCTCACCTGTAGAAGTCGGGTCTGTCTCACCTGTAGAAGTCGGTCTCTGACTCACCTGTGGAAGTCGGGTCTGACTCACCTGTAGAAGTCGGGCGTCGGTCTCTGACTCACCTGTAGAAGTCGGGTCTGACTCACCTGTAGAAGTCGGGTCTGTCTCACCTGTAGAAGTCGGGCGTCGGTCTCTGACTCACCTGTGGAAGTCGGGTCTGTCTCACCTGTAGAAGTCGGGCGTCGGTCTCTGACTCACCTGTAGAAGTCGGGTCTGACTCACCTGTAGAAGTCGGGTCTGTCTCACCTGTAGAAGTCGGGTCTGACTCACCTGTAGAAGTCGGGTCTGTCTCACCTGTAGAAGTCGGGTCTGACTCACCTGTAGAAGTCGGGTCTGTCTCACCTGTAGAAGTCGGGTCTGACTCACCTGTAGAAGTCAGGTCTGTCTCACCTGTAGAAGTCGGGCGTCGGTCTCTGTCTCACCTGTAGAAGTCAGGTCTGTCTCACCTGTAGAAGTCGGGTCTGACTCACCTGTAGAAGTCGGGTCTGTCTCACCTGTAGAAGTCGGGTCTGTCTCACCTGTAGAAGTCGGGTCTGACTCACCTGTAGAAGTCGGGTCTGTCTCACCTGTAGAAGTCGGGTCTGACTCACCTGTAGAAGTCGGGTCTGTCTCACCTGTAGAAGTCGGGTCTGACTCACCTGTAGAAGTCAGGTCTGTCTCACCTGTAGAAGTCGGGCGTCGGTCTCTGTCTCACCTGTAGAAGTCAGGTCTGTCTCACCTGTAGAAGTCGGGTCTGACTCACCTGTAGAAGTCGGGTCTGTCTCACCTGTAGAAGTCGGGTCTGACTCACCTGTAGAAGTCGGGTCTGTCTCACCTGTAGAAGTCGGGTCTGTCTCACCTGTAGAAGTCGGGTCTGTCTCACCTGTAGAAGTCGGGTCTGTCTCACCTGTAGAAGTCGGGTCTGACTCACCTGTAGAAGTCAGGTCTGTCTCACCTGTAGAAGTCAGGTCTGTCTCACCTGTAGAAGTCAGGTCTGTCTCACCTGTAGAAGTCGGGTCTGTCTCACCTGTAGAAGTCGGGTCTGTCTCACCTGTAGAAGTCGGGTCTGTCTCACCTGTAGAAGTCGGGTCTGACTCACCTGTAGAAGTCGGGCGTCGGTCTCACCTGTAGAAGTCGGGTCTGTCTCACCTGTAGAAGTCGGGTCTGTCTCACCTGTAGAAGTCGGGCGTCGGTCTCACCTGTAGAAGTCGGGTCTGTCTCACCTGTAGAAGTCGGGTCTGTCTCACCTGTAGAAGTCGGGTCTGTCTCACCTGTAGAAGTCGGGTCTGTCTCACCTGTAGAAGTCGGGTCTGTCTCACCTGTAGAAGTCGGGTCTGTCTCACCTGTAGAAGTCGGGTCTGACTCACCTGTAGAAGTCGGGTCTGTCTCACCTGTAGAAGTCGGGTCTGTCTCACCTGTAGAAGTCGGGTCTGTCTCACCTGTAGAAGTCGGGTCTGTCTCACCTGTAGAAGTCGGGTCTGTCTCACCTGTAGAAGTCAGGTCTGACTCACCTGTAGAAGTCGGGTCTGTCTCACCTGTAGAAGTCGGGTCTGACTCACCTGTAGAAGTCGGGTCTGACTCACCTGTAGAAGTCGGGTCTGTCTCACCTGTAGAAGTCGGGTCTGTCTCACCTGTAGAAGTCAGGTCTGACTCACCTGTAGAAGTCGGGTCTGTCTCACCTGTAGAAGTCGGGTCTGACTCACCTGTAGAAGTCGGGTCTGTCTCACCTGTAGAAGTCGGGTCTGTCTCACCTGTAGAAGTCGGGTCTGTCTCACCTGTAGAAGTCAGTCTCTGTCTCACCTGTAGAAGTCGGGTCTGTCTCACCTGTAGAAGTCGGGTCTGTCTCACCTGTAGAAGTCGGGTCTGACTCACCTGTAGAAGTCGGGTCTGTCTCACCTGTAGAAGTCGGGTCTGACTCACCTGTAGAAGTCGGGTCTGTCTCACCTGTAGAAGTCGGGCGTCGGTCTCTGACTCACCTGTAGAAGTCGGGTCTGACTCACCTGTAGAAGTCAGGTCTGTCTCACCTGTAGAAGTCGGGTCTGTCTCACCTGTAGAAGTCGGGCACGTGTCCGAGGCTGAAGTGCGTGCTGAGGTTTCCCAGGAGGCTTTGCTGCAGGCCGTACAGGGCGAGGAGGTTGTGCAGGGGGAGGGGCTTGAAGGAGGCGCAGGTGACGGTCTCCACCCGCTCACAGTCGTCCAGCTGAAGGCAGAAGTACGAGCCGCACTCAGGACGTCCCGTCACCAGGGACGAGTCCTTCAGCTGAGACAGAGACGAGTGTGAGACAGAGACGAGCGTGAGACAGAGAATAGTGTGAGACAGAGATGAGTGTGAGACAGAGACGAGCGTGAGAAAGAGACGAGTGTGAGACAGAGACGAGTGTGAGAAAGAGACGAGCGTGAGACAGAGACGAGTGTGAGACAGAGACGAGAGTGAGACAGAGACGAGCGTGAGACAGAGACGAGCGTGAGACAGAGACGAGCGTGAGACAGAGACGAGCGTGAGACAGAGACGAGTGTGAGACAGACGAGTGTGAGACAGACGAGTGTGAGACAGAGACGAGCGTGAGACAGAGACGAGTGTGAGACAGAGACGAGTGTGAGACAGAGACGAGAGTGAGACAGAGACGAGAGTGAGACAGAGACGAGCGTGAGACAGAGACGAGTGTGAGACAGAGACGAGCGTGAGACAGAGACGAGTGTGAGACAGAGACGAGTGTGAGACAGAGACGAGAGTGAGACAGAGACGAGAGTGAGACAGAGACGAGCGTGAGACAGAGACGAACGTGAGACAGAGACGAGCGTGAGACAGAGACGAGCGTGAGACAGAGACGAGCGTGAGACAGAGACGAGCGTGAGACAGAGACGAGCGTGAGACAGAGACGAGCGTGAGACAGAGACGAACGTGAGACAGAGACGAGCGTGAGACAGAGACGAGCGTGAGACAGAGACGAGCGTGAGACAGAGACGAGCGTGAGACAGAGACGAGCGTGAGACAGAGACGAGCGTGAGACAGAGACGAGTGTGAGACAGACGAGTGTGAGACAGACGAGTGTGAGACAGAGACGAGCGTGAGACAGAGACGAGTGTGAGACAGAGACGAGTGTGAGACAGAGACGAGTGTGAGACAGAGACGAGAGTGAGACAGAGACGAGCGTGAGACAGAGACGAGTGTGAGACAGAGACGAGCGTGAGACAGAGACGAGCGTGAGACAGAGACGAGCGTGAGACAGAGACGAGCGTGAGACAGAGACGAGCGTGAGACAGAGACGAGTGTGAGACAGACGAGTGTGAGACAGACGAGTGTGAGACAGAGACGAGCGTGAGACAGAGACGAGTGTGAGACAGAGACGAGTGTGAGACAGAGACGAGTGTGAGACAGAGACGAGAGTGAGACAGAGACGAGCGTGAGACAGAGACGAGTGTGAGACAGAGACGAGCGTGAGACAGAGACGAGCGTGAGACAGAGACGAGCGTGAGACAGAGACGAGCGTGAGACAGAGACGAGCGTGAGACAGAGACGAGCGTGAGACAGAGACGAACGTGAGACAGAGACGAGCGTGAGACAGAGACGAGCGTGAGACAGAGACGAGCGTGAGACAGAGACGAGCGTGAGACAGAGACGAGCGTGAGACAGAGACGAGCGTGAGACAGAGACGAGTGTGAGACAGAGACGAGAGTGAGAGAGACGAGAGTGAGACAGAGACGAGCGTGAGACAGAGACGAGCGTGAGACAGAGACGAGCGTGAGACAGAGACGAGCGTGAGACAGAGACGAGTGTGAGACAGAGACGAGCGTGAGACAGAGACGAGCGTGAGACAGAGACGAGCGTGAGACAGAGACGAGCGTGAGACAGAGACGAGCGTGAGACAGAGACGAGCGTGAGACAGAGACGAGCGTGAGACAGAGACGAGCGTGAGACAGAGACGAGTGTGAGACAGAGACGAGCGTGAGACAGAGAAGAGTGTGAGACAGAGACGAGTGTGAGACAGACAGAGACGAGTGTGAGACAGAGAAGAGTGTGAGCTCAGGACCTTTTTATCATGTCGCATATTTGACACAGTTTTGGTGCATGTTTGTCGCTTTTTTGTTGTGTTTTGTTGCTCTTTTGTCACTTTTTGTCATGATTGATGCACATGGAGGAAAGACCATCAGGAGAATGTGACTCACGTAGGGGACGGTGGAGAACTTGGACGGAGTGGGTTTGGTCACATGGAGGAAGTGCAGACCTCCAGGCAGGATCCCCCCTGAAACAGATCACCCTTTAAACCCGGAGAGCTCCGAGACAGAGGAAAGGTGTGAAGAGCATTTCAGGGACAGAAGTTCAGGGACAGGAGAGTGCTGGACCTGTGACTTTGGGCCTCCTGTAGACCGGCACCAGCTCGCTGTGGGCTCTGGGCTCCGCCGTGGGGTCGAACAGGAGCAGGACCTGACGAGCCAAGTCCTGCCCGACCTGCGGACACAGACACGGTCAGACTCTCCCCGAGGGCCCCCCCGTCTGCAGAGCCTCACCTCTCTGGAGCAGAACCTCTGGTGGCTCCATTCGTCCGTGTGGTACCTCCGGGAGAACCTGGTGAGGGGCCCGGCCGCCAGGATCCAGGGGTCAGACGTGTGGAAGCAGCGGTCCACCACCAGCCGCCAGTCCAGCACCAGGAAGGAGCTCAGCACGGCCCGCAGGAGGCTGGGGTCGATCCGCGGAGAGCACAGGCTCAGCAGGCCCTGAGGACGGAGAGGTACTCCTGTTACTCAGCAGGCCCTGAGGAGAGCACGGAGAGGTACTCCTGTTACTCAGCAGGCCCTGAGGAGAGCACGGAGAGGTACTCCTGTTACTCAGCAGGCCCTGAGGAGAGCACGGAGAGGTACTCCTGTTACTCAGCAGGCCCTGAGGACGGAGAGGTACTCCTGTTACTCAGCAGGCCCTGAGGAGAGCACGGAGAGGTACTCCTGTTACTCAGCAGGCCCTGAGTAGAGCACAGAGAGGTACTCCTGTCAGCTTTATTATGCAAAATGGACTTTTTCAAGCTTTCCATCCTGTTATTCTGTCACTCCCTCATTAAAAAAATGCCTGAAGTGTTGCCTTGGCACATTCACGTATTTCTGAGTAATCTGTAAAAACTCTGATGGCGGCCATTTTAGGGATAGGTTTGCCTGAGTCCTCCTAGGAACGCCCCCACCTCCTGGAGACGCCTCCGAGCTTTCGTCACCAGCCGAGTAACCAACCACTGCTCCTCAGCAGAACCCCCTCCCCACTGATGCCACAGACAGCGTGTGGAGGGGGCGTGTCTAAAGGCTCAGAGGTTCTTAAAGAGACAGACGCCTATTTCAAGACATTCACTACAGCCATTTTGAGAGAGACATTTTATACAAGGCAGTTATTCTAATTTACTGCATTTACAGACCAACAGAAGGTTTGTCATCATTGTAGTGTGATATAGACTGGTGCTATGGGACTGGAAAAAGCAGAACACCCCCTCTTTAACATGGTTTAACTACAGGAGAAGAGAAAAAGTACTGTGTGACTGAAGGACTTACATCAGAAAGTCTAATCTAATGCTTTTAATGTCAGTTTAAGGCTCTGATACAATATTCTCAAGGTCACAAAAACAAAATGTCTGATTATTAAACAGTCGTGTAGTCTCACCGTGCAGTAGGCGTGTTTGGCGTCTCACCGTGCAGTAGACGTGTTTGGCGTCTCACCGTGCAGTAGGCGTGTTTGGCGTCTCACCGTGCAGTAGACGTGTTTGGCGTCTCACCGTGCAGAAGGCGTGTTTGGCGTCTCACCGTGCAGTAGACGTGTTTGGTGTCTCACCGTGCAGTAGACGTGTTTGGCGTCTCACCGTGCAGTAGGCGTGTTTAGAGTCTCACCGTGCAGTAGGCGTGTTTAGAGTCTCACCGTGCAGTAGACGTGTTTGGCGTCTCACCGTGCAGTAGACGTGTTTGGCGTCTCACCGTGCAGTAGACGTGTTTGGCGTCTCACCGTGCAGTAGACGTGTTTGGCGTCTCACCGTGCAGTAGGCGTGTTTGCCGTCTCACCGTGCAGTAGGCGTGTTTAGAGTCTCACCGTGCGGTAGGCGTGTTTGGCGTCTCACCGTGCAGTAGGCGTGTTTGGCGTCTCACCGTGCAGTAGGCGTGTTTGGCGTCTCACCGTGCAGTAGACGTGTTTGGCGTCTCACCGTGCAGTAGACGTGTTTGGCGTCTCACCGTGCAGTAGGCGTGTTTGGCGTCTCACCGTGCAGTAGACGTGTTTGGCGTCTCACCGTGCAGTAGGCGTGTTTGCCGTCTCACCGTGCAGTAGGCGTGTTTGGCGTCTCACCGTGCAGTAGGCGTGTTTGGCGTCTCACCGTGCAGTAGGCGTGTTTGGCGTCTCACCGTGCTGTAGGCGTGTTTAGCGTCTCACCGTGCAGTAGGCGTGTTTGGCGTCTCACCGTGCAGTAGGCGTGTTTAGAGTCTCACCGTGCGGTAGGCGTGTTTGGCGTCTCACCGTGCAGTAGACGTGTTTGGCGTCTCACCGTGCAGTAGACGTGTTTGGCGTCTCACCGTGCAGTAGGCGTGTTTGGCGTCTCACCGTGCAGTAGACGTGTTTGGCGTCTCACCGTGCTGTAGGCGTGTTTAGCGTCTCACCGTGCAGTAGGCGTGTTTGGCGTCTCACCGTGCAGTAGGCGTGTTTAGAGTCTCACCGTGCGGTAGGCGTGTTTGGCGTCTCACCGTGCAGTAGACGTGTTTGGCGTCTCACCGTGCAGTAGACGTGTTTGGCGTCTCACCGTGCAGTAGGCGTGTTTAGAGTCTCACCGTGCAGTAGGCGTGTTTGGCGTCTCACCGTGCAGTAGACGTGTTTGGCGTCTCACCGTGCAGTAGACGTGTTTGGCGTCTCACCGTGCAGTAGACGTGTTTGGCGTCTCACCGTGCAGTAGACGTGTTTGGCGTCTCACCGTGCAGTAGACGTGTTTGGCGTCTCACCGTGCAGTAGACGTGTTTGGCGTCTCACCGTGCATTAGGCGTGTTTGGCGTCTCACCGTGCAGTAGGCGTGTTTGGCGTCTCACCGTGCAGTAGGCGTGTTTGGCGTCTCACCGTGCAGTAGGCGTGTTTGGCGTCTCACCGTGCAGTAGACGTGTTTGGCGTCTCACCGTGCAGTAGACGTGTTTGGCGTCTCACCGTGCAGTAGACGTGTTTGGCGTCTCACCGTGCAGTAGACGTGTTTGGCGTCTCACCGTGCAGTAGACGTGTTTGGCGTCTCACCGTGCAGTAGACGTGTTTGGCGTCTCACCGTGCAGTAGACGTGTTTGGCGTCTCACCGTGCAGTAGACGTGTTTGGCGTCTCACCGTGCAGTAGACGTGTTTGGCGTCTCACCGTGCAGTAGGCGTGTTTGGCGTCTCACCGTGCAGTAGGCGTGTTTGGCGTCTCACCGTGCAGTAGACGTGTTTGGCGTCTCACCGTGCAGTAGACGTGTTTAGAGTCTCACCGTGCAGTAGACGTGTTTGGCGTCTCACCGTGCAGTAGACGTGTTTGGCGTCTCACCGTGCAGTAGACGTGTTTGGCGTCTCACCGTGCAGTAGACGTGTTTGGCGTCTCACCGTGCAGTAGACGTGTTTGGCGTCTCACCGTGCAGTAGACGTGTTTGGCGTCTCACCGTGCAGTAGGCGTGTTTGGCGTCTCACCGTGCAGTAGGCGTGTTTGGCGTCTCACCGTGCAGTAGACGTGTTTGGCGTCTCACCGTGCAGTAGACGTGTTTAGAGTCTCACCGTGCGGTAGGCGTGTTTGGCGTCTCACCGTGCTGTAGGCGTGTTTAGAGTCTCACCGTGCAGTAGACGTGTTTGGCGTCTCACCGTGCAGTAGACGTGTTTGGCGTCTCACCGTGCAGTAGACGTGTTTGGCGTCTCACCGTGCAGTAGACGTGTTTGGCGTCTCACCGTGCAGTAGACGTGTTTGGCGTCTCACCGTGCAGTAGACGTGTTTGGCGTCTCACCGTGCAGTAGACGTGTTTGGCGTCTCACCGTGCAGTAGACGTGTTTGGCGTCTCACCGTGCAGTAGGCGTGTTTGGCGTCTCACCGTGCAGTAGGCGTGTTTGGCGTCTCACCGTGCAGTAGGCGTGTTTGGCGTCTCACCGTGCATTAGGCGTGTTTGGCGTCTCACCGTGCAGTAGGCGTGTTTGCCGTCTCACCGTGCAGTAGGCGTGTTTGGCGTCTCACCGTGCAGTAGGCGTGTTTGGCGTCTCACCGTGCAGTAGGCGTGTTTAGAGTCTCACCGTGCGGTAGGCGTGTTTGGCGTCTCACCGTGCAGTAGGCGTGTTTGGTGTCTCACCGTGCAGTAGACGTGTTTGGCGTCTCACCGTGCAGTAGGCGTGTTTGGCGTCTCACCGTGCAGTAGGCGTGTTTGGCGTCTCACCGTGCAGTAGGCGTGTTTAGAGTCTCACCGTGCGGTAGGCGTGTTTGGCGTCTCACCGTGCAGTAGGCGTGTTTGGTGTCTCACCGTGCAGTAGACGTGTTTGGCGTCTCACCGTGCAGTAGGCGTGTTTGGCGTCTCACCGTGCAGTAGGCGTGTTTGGCGTCTCACCGTGCAGTAGGCGTGTTTGGCGTCTCACCGTGCAGTAGGCGTGTTTAGAGTCTCACCGTGCAGTAGGCGTGTTTGGTGTCTCACCGTGCAGTAGGCGTGTTTGGCGTCTCACCGTGCAGTAGGCGTGTTTGCCGTCTCACCGTGCAGTAGGCGTGTTTGGCGTCTCACCGTGCAGTAGACGTGTTTGGCGTCTCACCGTGCAGTAGGCGTGTTTGGCGTCTCACCGTGCAGTAGGCGTGTTTGCCGTCTCACCGTGCAGTAGGCGTGTTTGGCGTCTCACCGTGCAGTAGGCGTGTTTGGCGTCTCACCGTGCAGTAGGCGTGTTTAGAGTCTCACCGTGCGGTAGGCGTGTTTGGCGTCTCACCGTGCAGTAGGCGTGTTTGGTGTCTCACCGTGCAGTAGACGTGTTTGGCGTCTCACCGTGCAGTAGGCGTGTTTGCCGTCTCACCGTGCAGTAGGCGTGTTTGGCGTCTCACCGTGCAGTAGACGTGTTTGGCGTCTCACCGTGCAGTAGACGTGTTTGGCGTCGCCGCCGCAGCTGAACGTCACGGCTCGGAGCCGCTGCTCCTCCGTCTGCACCTGCAGCCTCTCACAGTCCTTGTAAACCGTGACCTGGAGCTGCTGCAGGCTCTGACTCACGGCTCGCTCGACGGCCGCGTCCGGGATCCAGGCTCCGCCCCCGCCCAGCACCAGGCTGATCCGAGGCCCCGCCACGCCCAGGGAGAGCAGGGCCTGAGCGGAGGTGAAGGCGTCGATGCTGTCGCCGTACACCACCACGTGCTCTGAGGAGAGAGGGCGGAGCTTCAGGACAATCAGAAGTGTTCTTCACCTCAGGATGCTTGACAGGGACATGTGCAGTGGGCGGGGACATGTGCAGTGGGCGGGGACATGTGCAGTGGGCGGGGACATGTGCAGAACACGTACCCTCTGTGTGGAGCAGCTCCTCTTGGACCCAGCGTCTGAGGCGGGCACAGTCCTGAGGTCCGTTCAGAGTCCACAGGTTCCGAGGGGGCGGGTCTGAGACGACCGACGGCTCCTGCACAAACAGCACAGTCACAGTCACAGCTCTGACGTCACAAACTCACGTGAACTCTGTCGTGATCGGCGCCTTTCAAAAGTGTCTCATGGAGAAAAACTCAAAATCAGATTTGTGTAGAAACCAAACAACATCTGACCTGGTACTGCAGCCCGGTGCAGAGGACCAGGAAGTCGTACGGCAGCCAGTCTCCACGTGAGCACTTCCTGTCTCCACGTGTGCACTTCCTGTCTCCATGTGTGCACTTCCTGTCGGAGCTCAGCACCTGCACAAACACATCAACAGGTGGGTCTCCAGTGAGCAGCTTTCTCCAGTCATCCACCGTATTGGATATGGTGGCAATCAAGATGGCTTCAGTTTTGCAGTTATTCAACTAGAGGAAACTGTAAGTCATCGGTGCCTTAATCTGCTCCAGGCAGGAGTGGAGTGCGGAGGGTAAGACTGTGTATCATCGTGTCCATCCCACTCCCACAAAAACAAATCCTGTCCCATCCCAGTTTGACGTACGAAAATAAATATTGCTGTGTCCCGCTCCTTACAGAACCAGGTGGTATTCTTTTATTTTACCAATCACAGGATCAATCACCTTGATGTGTTTGGACTTCCTGTTTGGCCTCACGTTGATGTGTTTGGACTTCCTGTTTGGACTCACATTAACGTGTTTGGACTTCCTGTTTGGACTCACCTTGACGTGTTTGGACTTCCTGTTTGGACTCACGTTGATGTGTTTGGACTTCCTGTTTGGACTCACCTTGACGTGTTTGGACTTCCTGATTGGGCTCACACTGACGTGTTTGGACTTCCTGTTTGGGCTCACCTTGACGTGTTTGGACTTCCTGTTTGGGCTCACCTTGACGTGTTTGGACTTCCTGTTTGGACTCACCTTGACGTGCTTGGACTTCCTGTTTGGCCTCACCTTGACGTGTTTGGACTTCCTGTTTGGCCTCACCTTGACGTGTTTGGACTTCCTGTTTGGCCTCACCTTGACGTGCTTGGACTTCCTGTTTGGCCTCACCTTGACGTGTTTGGACTTCCTGTTTGGCCTCACCTTGACGTGCTTGGACTTCCTGTTTGGACTCACATTAACGTGTTTGGACTTCCTGTTTGGACTCACCTTGACGTGTTTGGACTTCCTGTTTGGACTCACGTTGATGTGTTTGGACTTCCTGTTTGGACTCACATTAACGTGTTTGGACTTCCTGTTTGGGCTCACATTGACGTGTTTGGACTTCCTGTTTGGACTCACCTTGACGTGTTTGGACTTCCTGTTTGGGCTCACATTGACGTGTTTGGACTTCCTGTTTGGGCTCACCTTGACGTGTTTGGACTTCCTGTTTGGGCTCACCTTGACGTGTTTGGACTTCCTGTTTGGACTCACCTTGACGTGCTTGGACTTCCTGTTTGGCCTCACCTTGACGTGTTTGGACTTCCTGTTTGGCCTCACCTTGACGTGTTTGGACTTCCTGTTTGGCCTCACCTTGACGTGCTTGGACTTCCTGTTTGGCCTCACCTTGACGTGTTTGGACTTCCTGTTTGGCCTCACCTTGACGTGTTTGGACTTCCTGTTTGGGCTCACCTTGACGTGCTTGGACTTCCTGTTTGGACTCACCTTGTCGTGTTTGGACTTCCTGTTTGGCCTCACCTTGTCGTGTTTGGACTTCCTATTTGGGCTCACCTTGATGTGTTTGGACTTCCTGTTTGGACTCACCTTGACGTGCTTGGACTTCCTGTTTGGGCTCACATTAACGTGTTTGGACTTCCTGTTTGGACTCACCTTGACATGTTTGGACTTCCTGTTTGGCCTCACCTTGACGTGTTTGGACTTCCTGTTTGGACTCACCTTGACGTGTTTGGACTTCCTGTTTGGACTCACCTTGACGTGCTTGGACTTCCTGTTTGGGCTCACATTAACGTGTTTGGACTTCCTGTTTGGACTCACCTTGACATGTTTGGACTTCCTGTTTGGCCTCACCTTGACGTGTTTGGACTTCCTGTTTGGCCTCACCTTGACGTGTTTGGACTTCCTGTTTGGCCTCACCTTGACGTGTTTGGACTTCCTGTTTGGCCTCACCTTGATGTGTTTGGACTTCCTGTTTGGACTCACCTTGACGTGCTTGGACTTCCTGTTTGGGCTCACATTAACGTGTTTGGACTTCCTGTTTGGACTCACCTTGACATGTTTGGACTTCCTGTTTGGCCTCACCTTGACGTGTTTGGACTTCCTGTTTGGACTCACCTTGACGTGTTTGGACTTCCTGTTTGGACTCACCTTGACGTGCTTGGACTTCCTGTTTGGGCTCACCTTGTCGTGTTTGGACTTCCTGTTTGGACTCACCTTGACATGTTTGGACTTCCTGTTTGGCCTCACCTTGACGTGTTTGGACTTCCTGTTTGGACTCACCTTGACGTGTTTGGACTTCCTGTTTGGACTCACCTTGACGTGCTTGGACTTCCTGTTTGGGCTCACCTTGTCGTGTTTGGACTTCCTGTTTGGACTCACCGTGACGTGTTTGGACTTCCTGTTTGGACTCACGTTGACGTGCTTGGACTTCCTGTTTGGCCTCACCTTGACGTGCTTGGACTTCCTGTTTGGGCTCACCTTGACATGCTTGGACTTCCTGTTTGGCCTCACCTTGACGTGCTTGGACTTCCTGTTTGGACTCACCTTGTCGTGTTTGGACTTCATGTTTGGACTCACCTTGACGTGTTTGGACTTCATGTTTGGACTCACCTTGACGTGTTTGGACTTCCTGTTTGGACTCACCTTGACGTGTTTGGACTTCCTGTTTGGACTCACCTTGACGTGTTTGGACTTCCTGTTTGGACTCACCTTGACGTGTTTGGACTTCATGTTTGGACTCACCTTGACATGCTTGGACTTCCTGTTTGGCCTCACCTTGACGTGCTTGGACTTCCTGTTTGGCCTCACCTTGACGTGTTTGGACTTCCTGTTTGGACTCACCTTGACGTGTTTGGACTTCCTGTTTGGACTCACCTTGACGTGTTTGGACTTCCTGTTTGGACTCACCTTGACGTGTTTGGACTTCCTGTTTGGACTCACCTTGACGTGCTTGGACTTCCTGTTTGGACTCACCTTGTCGTGTTTGGACTTCATGTTTGGACTCACCTTGACGTGTTTGGACTTCATGTTTGGACTCACCTTGACATGCTTGGACTTCCTGTTTGGCCTCACCTTGACGTGCTTGGACTTCCTGTTTGGACTCACCTTGTCGTGTTTGGACTTCATGTTTGGACTCACCTTGACGTGTTTGGACTTCATGTTTGGACTCACCTTGACGTGTTTGGACTTCCTGTTTGGACTCACCTTGACGTGTTTGGACTTCCTGTTTGGACTCACCTTGACGTGTTTGGACTTCCTGTTTGGACTCACCTTGACGTGTTTGGACTTCATGTTTGGACTCACCTTGACATGCTTGGACTTCCTGTTTGGACTCACCTTGACGTGTTTGGACTTCCTGTTTGGACTCACCTTGTCGTGTTTGGACTTCATGTTTGGACTCACCTTGACGTGTTTGGACTTCCTGTTTGGACTCACCTTGACGTGTTTGGACTTCCTGTTTGGACTCACCTTGACGTGTTTGGACTTCCTGTTTGGACTCATATTAACGTGTTTGGACTTCCTGTTTGGACTCACCTTGTAGTGTTTGGACTTCCTGTTTGGGCTCACCTTGACGTGTGTGGACTTCCTGTTTGGACTCACCTTGTCGTGTTTGGACTTCCTGTTTGGACTCACCTTGTCGTGTGTGGACTTCCTGTTTGGACTCACGTTGACGTGCTTGGACTTCCTGTTTGGCCTCACCTTGACGTGTTTGGACTTCCTGTTTGGCCTCACCTTGACGTGCTTGGACTTCCTGTCGATGGACACCAGCGTCCCGGAGACGACCTTGACCGTGGACCGGGGCAGGAGGGACAGGTCTCTGCTGCTGAACGCGTGGCTGAAAACAGAAGGACGGTGATGGACCCAGATGGACACACGGACCTTCTGAGCGTCTCCTGGTGTGAGGTTCTGACCTGGTGGAGAGGAAGTCCGCTGCGTCCTCCCCGTCGTCAGGGAAACCGTGCGTGGACACCAGGCGGAGGTTGTTGAAGCGCAGGTGAGGGCTGCAAAAAAGATCAGGGCGGATCAAAGAGAGACTTGAGGTTCTTGTTTACGCTAAGCTGTTTACGGTGTGGTGCTTCCAGGTCAGTGCAGAATTGGGGGTGTCCTCCTCAGAGGTCAGAGGTCACAGGTCTGGGTGTCGGGGCGCTGGAGCGTCTGCTGAGGATTACAGAAAGTCAGACTCTCTGTGTCTCACCCGGGATTAGGATTATTCAGAGTGAGGGACACACTCATTACGCTGGGGATTTACAGACCTCCTCTGACCTGTCTGAGGTTCACATGGGCCACTTCTACTGCACTTTGTCAACTGGTAAAAGTATTGTGAGTAGTACTTTTACCATTTCAGCGTGGATACTTTTATACTTTTGCGTCAGTACAATTTGAATCTGACACTTTCACTGAAGTAAATGTGTCGCTCCTGTATCAGTGTTGGTCAAAGTATTTACTTTCATAACAAAAGTACAGACACTTTCAAATATTACTTCAGTAAAAGTAAAAGTTGCTCAGTCTGATTATTACTAAAGTCAGAGTTAAGTGTATGGTAGTGTATGGTGTATACCACCCGCCTAAACCAAATGCATTCTGTCCTCTTTTGGCTGTGTAACACCTCATTTGAAAGCTTAGACCCACAACACTGACCCTTTTCCTCGTGTTGTTGCTGTGTTGTGTCACCTTTTGTATGTTTTTTTTTCTTCTTTTTTTTTTCATTTTTGTCACATTTTTGTTGAGTTTTTGTCACATTTTTGTTGAATTTTTGTTGAGTTTTTGTTGAGTTTTTGTCACATTTTTGTTGAATTTTTGTTGAGTTTTTGTCACATTTTTGTTGAATTTTTGTCACATTTTTGTTGATTTTTTGTCACATTTTTGTTGAATTTTTGTTGAGTTTTTGTTGAATTTTTGTTGAATTTTTGTTGAGTTTTTGTCACATTTTTGTTGAATTTTTGTTGAGTTTTTGTTGATTTTTTGTCACATTTTTGTTGAATTTTTGTTGAGTTTTTGTTACATTTTTATTGAATTTTTGTTGATTTTTTGTCACATTTTTGTTGAATTTTTGTTGAGTTTTTGTTGAGTTTTTGTCACATTTTTGTTGAATTTTTGTCACATTTTTGTCGATTTTTTGTCACATTTTTGTTGATTTTTTGTCACATTTTTGTTGAATTTTTGTTGATTTTTTGTCACATTTTTGTTGAATTTTTGTTGAGTTTTTGTTGAATTTTTGTCACATTTTTGTTGAATTTTTGTCACATTTTTGGTGCTTTTTTCCCAAGAATCTTTTTGATTAGGGTAAAGCCAAACTGGAGAAAATGGGATCCGTTCAGGTGGGAGTTAAGAGGTTAAGGGAGGTTTGAACCGTTCCCCACACATTTATCCGGGCTTGGAACTTTGGGCATCCCTAACTTAACGTGCATCTGACACATTAGACACATTAGATTTTAGATTTTGCTAAAGACTGTTCCTAACTTTCTTCAGTTTCACTTCCTGGACACTGACAGGAAGTGACATAGATCGAGGCAAACCATTTTAAACTGTTGCCGTGCCGACCATGTTATGTCAATGGGAAATGAGTCAAACTGAACTTTTACCTCTGTCTATGTCACTTCCTGTCAGCAGCTTAAAAAATCAAATCACTTTTCTGCCCAACATTTCCTCATACAAGTTCTGCTTCACTGAAACAAAATGATCATTATTTACCAACACGTTATCCATCTAAATCCTTGTCAGCCATCTTTGTCAAACTTCTCCTGGTCCCTTTACTGAGAGCGATAAGACCCAGGGGCAGTGAAGGCAGCGCTATCTCCCGCTGCAGGCGCTCATTAAACGCCGCACACACTGAGCGCTGGGCTTTACGGCGGTCATTAAACACAACACGGTCTCCTCTTTGTCGCAGTGACGAGGCGCCGTGTTTGGGTTTGAGTTTACGGCCCGGTTGCTCTGGAGACTCTTTGTCCTGAGTCTGACACATGAGAAACAAACGTGCTCCTTTATCCTGTAGATTACTGAGAGTTCAAAGGTCAATGAATCTGTCAGGAGTGGGAGCCTGTAAAGCAGGGGTGCCCAAACTTTTTGTCTCCGAGGGCCAAAATGAAAAAGTGCCTGTGAGTCGCGGGCCAAACACGGCGATGAAAAGCACGAAAAACACATATAACTGCAAATTATAAAGTTACTTTAATATTATTTATTTACTTTTTATCTTTTCGATAGCCTACATTTGCATTTGATTCTATCTATGCAAATAACATGCTGTATCAAAACAAATGGTAACTATGGCAAAATCCTAATGTTAGTAAAAAAAAAATCAACCATTGTAGCAATTTAGTGCAAAAACAAACAAACACCTGCATCTACTGCACCTACAGTAACTTTCCCTCATTCGTTAACTCAAAGAAAATGCCACATTAGATTATTTTGAAAGTGTCAGTTCAGCCTCAATTCTTTTATAAGTCAATTTTTAAAATATACTTTTGTCGATGTCAACGACCTTTGCAATAAAAGTTGGAAAACTGTGAAAGTTGCTGCTACAACGCATTGATAAACACCAAGACAACACAACAGTGTTTCCTTAACTTTGGGAAAGGAGTGAAACAGCGCCCCCAATTTGACGCTGGTGGTCAAAAAGTGTACTGCATCCATATTTACCATTGAGAATGAATGGAAGAGAGTTAACCAGATGCAGCGCAAAAGTAGGTCACCCTCTGGCGGGCCAACAGAATAGTTTCAGCGGGCCAAATTTGGCCCGCGGGCCCCACTTTGGGCACCCCTGCTGTAAAGTGTGGAGTTTTGTTAAAGAGTGGAATGAAAACGGCCCTAAAGTTTAGTCACTTTGTCTGCTTAGTCCCGGTTTAGTCCCGGTTTAGACCCTGGCTTAGTCTTGGTTTAGTCCCGGTTTAGACCCTGGCTTAGTCCCGGTTTAGTCCCGGTTTAGACCCTGGCTTAGTCCCTGTTTAGACCCGGTTTAGTCCCGGTTTAGTCCCGGTTTAGACCCTGGTTTAGACCCTGGTTTAGACCCGGTTTAGTCTTGGTTTAGTCCCGGTTTAGTCCCGGTTTAGTCCCGTTTTAGACCCGGTTTAGACCCTGGTTTAGACCCTGGTTTAGACCCTGGTTTAGTCCCGGTTTAGACCCGGTTTAGTCTTGGTTTAGTCCTGGTTTAGACCCGGTTTAGTCCCTGTTTAGTCCCGGTTTAGTCTTGGTTTAGTCCCGGTTTAGTCTTGGTTTAGTCCCGGTTTAGTCCCGGTTTAGTCCCGTTTTAGACCCGGTTTAGACCCTGGTTTAGACCCTGGTTTAGACCCTGGTTTAGACCCTGGTTTAGTCTTGGTTTAGTCCTGGTTTAGACCCGGTTTAGTCCCTGTTTAGTCCCGGTTTAGTCTTGGTTTAGTCCCGGTTTAGTCTTGGTTTAGTCCCGGTTTAGTCCCGGTTTAGTCCCGTTTTAGACCCGGTTTAGACCCTGGTTTAGACCCTGGTTTAGACCCTGGTTTAGTCCCGGTTTAGACCCGGTTTAGTCTTGGTTTAGTCCTGGTTTAGTCCCGGTTTAGTCCCGGTTTAGTCCCGGTTTAGTCCCGGTTTAGTCCCGGTTTAGTCCCGGTTTAGTCTTGGTTTAGACCCGGTTTAGACCCGGTTTAGTCTTGGTTTAGTCCCGGTTTAGTCCCGGTTTAGTCCCGGTTTAGTCCCGGTTTAGTCCCGGTTTAGACCCGGTTTAGACCCGGTTTAGTCTTGGTTTAGTCCCGGTTTAGTCCCGGTTTAGTCCCGGTTTAGTCCCGGTTTAGTCCCGGTTTAGTCCCGGTTTAGACCCTGGTTTAGTCCCGGTTTACTCCCGGTTTAGTCCCGGTTTAGTCCCGGTTTAGTCCCGGTTTAGTCTTGGTTTAGTCCCAGTTTAGTCCTGGTTTAGACCCGGTTTAGTCCCGGTTTAGTCCCGGTTTAGTCCCGGTTTAGTCCCGGTTTAGTCCCGGTTTAGTCCGTACCTGCAGCAGAGTGTCTGCAGCAGACTCAGTCCAGTGTCTGAGGCTCCGATGACCACGATCCGAGCGTTCACCGTCACTTTCTGCTCCAGAGTCAGTTTCCTGCTGATGAGGTGCAGCGCGAACGGAGGCTGTGGATTTTTACGTGTTTCTGATTATTAAAAAGGTCCACACATCACTCCACATATCACTCAGCCCCGTTCTTCTCCTCTGGTTGTGACTCGCCTGTGGGTCTGTGATCTGGCTGGACGGCACGTTGATGCCCAGATCCTCCAGGGGGAAGTCTATCTGGGGGCGGGGTCTCACGGGAACGGCACAGTCCAGGAGGAAGTCCAGCGGGTCGATGCAGGAAGTCTGAGGAAAACCAGAAGCTAACTCTCTTCTTGTTTCTGTTTATCGAAAGTATTGTTGTCCCGTTCAGGGCGTGTCCTCACCTGTATAACGGGGCGTGTCCTCACCTGTGTTCGGGGCGTGTCCTCACCTGTATAACGGGGCGTGTCCTCTCACCTGTATAACGGGGCGTGTCCTCACCTGTATAACGGGGCGTGTCCTCACCTGTATAACGGGGCGTGTCCTCTCACCTGTATAACGGGGCGTGTCCTCACCTGTATAACGGGGCGTGTCCTCACCTGTGTAACGGGGCGTGTCCTCTCACCTGTATAACGCGGCGTGTCCTCACCTGTATAACGGGGCGTGTCCTCACCTGTATAACGGGGCGTGTCCTCTCACCTGTATAACGGGGCGTGTCCTCTCACCTGTGTTTGGGGCGTGTCTTCACCTGTATAACGGGGCGTGTCCTCACCTGTATAACGGGGCGTGTCCTCACCTGTATAACGGGGCGTGTCCTCACCTGTATAACGGGGCGTGTCCTCACCTGTATAACGGGGCGTGTCCTCTCACCTGTGTTTGGGGCGTGTCCTCACCTGTATTCGGGGCGTGTCCTCACCTGTATAACGGGGCGTGTCCTCACCTGTATAACGGGGCGTGTCCTCACCTGTATAACGGGGCGTGTCCTCACCTGTATAACGGGGCGTGTCCTCACCTGTATAACGGGGCGTGTCCTCACCTGTATAGCGGGGCGTGTCCTCACCTGTATAACGGGGCGTGTCCTCACCTGTATAACGGGGCGTGTCCTCTCACCTGTGTTTGGGGCGTGTCCTCACCTGTATTCGGGGCGTGTCCTCACCTGTATAACGGGGCGTGTCCTCACCTGTATAACGGGGCGTGTCCTCTCACCTGTGTTTGGGGCGTGTCCTCACCTGTATTCGGGGCGTGTCCTCTCACCTGTATAACGGGGCGTGTCCTCACCTGTATAACGGGGCGTGTCCTCTCACCTGTGTTTGGGGCGTGTCCTCACCTGTATTCGGGGCGTGTCCTCTCACCTGTATAACGGGGCGTGTCCTCACCTGTATAACGGGGCGTGTCCTCACCTGTATAACGGGGCGTGTCCTCACCTGTATAACGTGTCCTCACCTGTATAACGGGGCGTGTCCTCACCTGTATAACGTGTCCTCACCTGTATAACGGGGCGTGTCCTCACCTGTATAACGGGGCGTGTCCTCACCTGTATAACGTGTCCTCACCTGTATAACGGGGCGTGTCCTCACCTGTATAACGTGTCCTCACCTGTATAACGGGGCGTGTCCTCACCTGTATAACGTGTCCTCACCTGTATAACGGGGCGTGTCCTCACCTGTATAACGGGGCGTGTCCTCACCTGTATAACGTGTCCTCACCTGTATAACGGGGCGTGTCCTCACCTGTATAACGGGGCGTGTCCTCACCTGTATAACGTGTCCTCACCTGTATAACGGGGCGTGTCCTCACCTGTATAACGCGGCGTGTCCTCACCTGTATAACGTGTCCTCACCTGTATAACGTGTCCTCACCTGTATAACGTGTCCTCACCTGTATAACGGGGCGTGTCCTCACCTGTATAACGGGGCGTGTCCTCACCTGTATAACGGGGCGTGTCCTCTCCTGTATAACGGGGCGTGTCCTCACCTGTTTAACGGGGCGTGTCCTCACCTGTATAACGGGGCGTGTCCTCACCTGTATAACGGGGCGTGTCCTCACCTGTATAACGGGGCGTGTCCTCACCTGTATAACGGGGCGTGTCCTCACCTGTATAACGGGGCGTGTCCTCACCTGTTTAACGGGGCGTGTCCTCACCTGTATAACGGGGCGTGTCCTCACCTGTTTAACGGGGCGTGTCCTCACCTGTATAACGGGGCGTGTCCTCACCTGTATAACGGGGCGTGTCCTCACCTGTTTAACGGGGCGTGTCCTCACCTGTATAACGTGTCCTCACCTGTATAACGTGTCCTCACCTGTGTAACGGGGCGTGTCCTCACCTGTATAACGGGGCGTGTCCTCACCTGTATAACGGGGCGTGTCCTCTCACCTGTATAACGGGGCGTGTCCTCACCTGTATAACGGGGCGTGTCCTCACCTGTATAACGGGGCGTGTCCTCTCACCTGTATAACGGGGCGTGTCCTCACCTGTATAACGGGGCGTGTCCTCACCTGTATAACGGGGCGTGTCCTCTCACCTGTATAACGGGGCGTGTCCTCTCACCTGTATAACGGGGCGTGTCCTCACCTGTATAACGGGGCGTGTCCTCACCTGTATAACGGGGCGTGTCCTCACCTGTATTCGGGGCGTGTCCTCTCACCTGTGTTTGGGGCGTGTCCTCACCTGTATAACGGGGCGTGTCCTCTCACCTGTATAACGGGGCGTGTCCTCTCACCTGTATAACGGGGCTGTGTCTGGGATAAACCCTCAGGTACAGGCAGGACTTGTGGCCCAGCCGGAGCGCCTCTCTCAGCACCAGGCGTGTCCTCTCACCTGTGTTTGGGGCGTGTCCTCTCACCTGTATAACGGGGCGTGTCCTCTCACCTGTGTTTGGGGCGTGTCCTCTCACCTGTGTTTGGGGCGTGTCCTCACCTGTATAACGGGGCGTGTCCTCTCACCTGTATAACGGGGCGTGTCCTCTCACCTGTATAACGGGGCTGTGTCTGGGATAAACCCTCAGGTACAGGCAGGACTTGTGGCCCAGCCGGAGCGCCTCTCTCAGCACCAGGCGTGTCCTCTCACCTGTGTTCGGGGCGTGTCCTCTCACCTGTATAACGGGGCGTGTCCTCTCACCTGTATAACGGGGCGTGTCCTCTCACCTGTATAACGGGGCGTGTCCTCACCTGTATAACGGGGCGTGTCCTCACCTGTATAACGGGGCGTGTCCTCACCTGTATAACGTGTCCTCACCTGTATAACGGGGCGTGTCCTCACTTGTATAACGGGGCGTGTCCTCACCTGTGTTCGGGGCGTGTCCTCACTTGTATAACGGGGCGTGTCCTCACTTGTATAATGGGGCGTGTCCTCACCTGTATAACGGGGCGTGTCCTCACCTGTATAACGGGGCGTGTCCTCACCTGTATAACGGGGCGTGTCCTCACCTGTATAACGGGGCGTGTCCTCACCTGTATAACGGGGCGTGTCCTCTCACCTGTATAACGGGGCGTGTCCTCTCACCTGTATAACGGGGCGTGTCCTCACCTGTATAACGGGGCGTGTCCTCACCTGTATAACGGGGCGTGTCCTCACCTGTATAACGGGGCGTGTCCTCACCTGTATAACGGGGCGTGTCCTCACCTGTGTAACGGGGCGTGTCCTCACCTGTGTAACGGGGCGTGTCCTCACCTGTATAACGGGGCGTGTCCTCACCTGTATAACGGGGCGTGTCCTCTCACCTGTCTTTGGGGCGTGTCCTCACCTGTATAACGGGGCGTGTCCTCTCCTGTATAACGGGGCGTGTCCTCACCTGTATAACGGGGCGTGTCCTCACCTGTATAACGGGGCGTGTCCTCTCCTGTATAACGGGGCGTGTCCTCTCACCTGTCTTTGGGGCGTGTCCTCACCTGTATAACGGGGCGTGTCCTCACCTGTATAACGGGGCGTGTCCTCACCTGTATAGCGGGGCGTGTCCTCACCTGTATAACGGGGCGTGTCCTCACCTGTATAACGGGGCGTGTCCTCACCTGTGTTTGGGGCGTGTCCTCTCACCTGTATAACGCGGCGTGTCCTCACCTGTATAACGGGGCGTGTCCTCACCTGTATAACGGGGCGTGTCCTCACCTGTATAACGGGGCGTGTCCTCACCTGTATAACGGGGCGTGTCCTCACCTGTATAACGGGGCGTGTCCTCACCTGTATAACGGGGCGTGTCCTCTCACCTGTATAACGGGGCGTGTCCTCACCTGTATAACGGGGCGTGTCCTCACCTGTATAACGGGGCGTGTCCTCACCTGTATAACGGGGCGTGTCCTCACCTGTATAACGGGGCGTGTCCTCTCACCTGTATAACGGGGCGTGTCCTCACCTGTATAACGGGGCGTGTCCTCTCACCTGTATAACGGGGCGTGTCCTCTCACCTGTATAACGGGGCGTGTCCTCACCTGTATAACGGGGCGTGTCCTCACCTGTATAACGGGGCGTGTCCTGTCCTGTATAACGGGGCGTGTCCTCACCTGTATAACGGGGCGTGTCTTCACCTGTATAACGGGGCGTGTCCTCACCTGTATAACGGGGCGTGTCCTCTCACCTGTATAACGGGGCGTGTCCTCACCTGTATAACGGGGCGTGTCCTCACCTCTATAACGGGGCTGTGTCTGGGATAAACCCTCAGGTACAGGCAGGACTTGTGGCCCAGCCGGAGCGCCTCTCTCAGCACCAGGCGTGTGCGGTGCTGCAGCGGGCGGCGCAGGACGAAGTGGCGGAGCGCGGCGTGCTCCGGGTACGAGTGGTGACTGAAGTAGATGAAGTCCTCCATGTTGTAGTGAGCGCGCAGGTACTCCACGTCCTGACAGGGAACACAAACAATCAAAAAAAAAAAATAGAAGTGGTAAACTTAAGGAAAACTGAGGAAGAATTAACCTCTTAACTCCCACCTGAACCGAGAGCATTTTCTCCAGTTCAGCTTTACCCAAATCCTGTAGGCCAGTGTAACGCCTCATTTGAAAGCTAAGATCTACAAAACTGAATTGATCTTTTTCCTCACATCATCAGATTTTTTGTCATCACTTTTTCGATTTTTTTTTGTCCATTTTTTTGTTACTTTATTGTCAAATTATTCGCATTTTTTTAAATCAAATTCTTATCACTTTTTGGTCAATTTTTTGTCACTTTTTCATCTTTTTTTTCGTCAAATTTTTGTACATTTTTTTGTACATTTTTTGTCACTTTTTCGTCAATTTTTTCTCACTTTTTTCACATTTCCACCCTTGTTTTCGTCTCAGTTCTGTCGCTATTTTCACAGCTTTTCTCCAGAAGCTTTTGGATTGGGGTAAAGCTGGAGAAAATGTGCTCGGTTCAGGTGGGAGTTAATGGGTTAAGGAAAGATTTGGAGAAAAATGTAGAAAAAAATGAAGAATATTCGAGGGATAAAACGCTGGGCTTTGTTTCATGTGGATAGGTCCAGCTGTTACAGAAATATTAACTGTGAACATCCTAAAGAACAGTGTAAATGACTGACCTGCTCGTCCCTGAAGACCACGACCCCGACCAGCTGAGCTCCAGCCTGGACCACGAAGACCTGGAGAGGAACTCTGTCCTGCAGAGAGACGCCGGGGGATTTTACTGCGTTACTTTCCACTGCTCAGTCTTTGTTTCTGTCAGCTGGTCCAGAGCAGAGCAACACACGGGCGTATTTTCACATTTGATTTGAAGTCTGATGTGTCTAAGGACGAATCCCTGACAGACTGGTTTGTTTAACCCCTGAACTCCCACCTGAACCGCACATTTTATCCAGTTTGGCTTTACCCCAATCCAAAAGCTTCTGGAAAAAAGGTGGAAAAATAGCAACAAAACTGAGACGAAAACAATGAAGATGTGACAAAAAAGTGATGAAAAAATGACAAAAAATGTGACAAAAAATGTGACAAAAAGAGACAAAAAATTGACAAAAAACATTAAAAAAAACGTCCAAAAAAGACCAAAAAAATGTGACAAAAAGAGACAAAAAATGACCAAAAAAATGACTAAAAAAAAAAAAAAAAAAATTGATTTAAAAAATGACAAAAAAGTTACAAAATCTGTTGAAAACCCCCCAAAAAAGATGAAAAAAGATCTATTTACATGAGTTTTGTAGATCTTAGCTTTCAAATGAGGCGTTACACTGGCCTACAGGATTTGGGTAAAGCTGAACTGGAGAAAATGCTCTCGGTTCAGACGGGAGTTAAGAGGTTAAAATGATACAAACCTATAAGGGATCAGTTTTTACCCTGAGGATAAAACAGTGTGTAGGAAATCATCTTAAATCCTGACCCTTTAATTGTCTGAGGTTTGTTACTTTGCACTGCTCAGTCTTTGTTTCTGTCAGTCCTGATCCAGTCCTGGTCCAGTCCTGGTCCAGTCCTGGTCCAGTCCTGGTTCAGTCCTGGTCCAGTCCTGGTCCAGTCCTGGTCCAGTCCTGGTCCAGTTCCGTCTGGCCGCTCACCTGGTCCGTCTGAGTCAGGTGGAACTGCTCCAGGTCCTTCATCAGGAAGTCGCTGTGGTCCAGACCTCGCACCAAATCCAGGAGCAGGTGTCTGTCTGAGGGAACCGCCCGCCGCACCTGCACCGACCTGTGGGGGGCAGCAAAACCCGAGGCATGTTTTTGTTGTTTTTTTGTCACGTTTCTGATGCTTTTTTCATGCGTTTTCATCCTTGTTTTCGCCTCATTTCTGACAATATTTCGATGCCTTTTTAGGAAGCTTTGGGTAAAACCAAACTGGAGGAAACGAGCTCGGATCAGGGGTTTACTGTGACCTGAAGGCGAGGCGGTGCAGGGCGTAGAGCTCGTGAGGAGGAGCACACAGGCTCTTAGGCGGGACTCGGGTGAAGGTCTGCAGCAGAGGCAGCTCCGGGGCCAGAGGAGACACGGAGAACAGGCACAGCTCCCGCTCCTGACGGGAAACACCGGTTCAAACATATACAAGATCCTAAAAAAACTGCTGTTTAGAAGATACGCAAATACTAAATTACTCAAATATTCACTTCACTTACACATAAACTGCAACACATACTCACCGGGAAGAGTTTGAAGAGGTACGGCAGGAAGTCCACAGACCTGGAAGACAAAGTCCCGCCTGTGAGGCCCTTCTCCTCGTGATGTTACTCGAGTAGAAGTACCTGTACCTGGACTCCACGCTCTTGTGGATGGTGAAGCACTGGACGCTGAAGGCCTTGTGAGCGTGAGTCAGCTCCTCCTCTGGGTCCTGCCGCACAGACGCACTTTAGGGCCCGGACAAACCCACGCTTACCGTCTCTGTCCATTACAAAGCAGTACCTGTTCTGTGGAGGCGGGGCTTGGCTCCTCCTTGTCGTCTGATTCGCCCGTTTGAGCCCCAGACCGCTCTGATTGGCTGGCTTCACCTGTTTCCTTTCCTAATTGGTCAGTTTCAGTCTCTCCCAGTGGTTCTATGTTCCCCTCCGCCTCTCCTGATTGGTCGGTTTCCCCCTCTGTCTCTCCTGATTGGTCGGTTTCCCCCTCCGCCTCTCCTGATTGGTTAGTTTCCCCCTCCGTCTCTCCTGATTGGTCGGTTTCCCCCTCTGCCTCTCCTGATTGGTCGGTTTCCCCCTCCGCCTCTCCTGATTGGTCGGTTTCCCCCTCCGTCCCTCCTGATTGGTCGGTTTCCCCCTCTCTCCTCACCTGCAGAAGTCAAATTGATTCATTATCAGAGCAATGGAAATGGAAAGGCTAATGTTTGAATAATTCATGAAGAGGCCGGACTTTTACTGGGATGTATCCGGCTGATTGGATCAAGAGCACCTTGTTTTAGCCAATCACAGCAAAGTCTCAACCAAACAGCAATTCAATATTTAGTTTAAGAAATGTTCTTTGTGTTTGTGAGTCTGTAACAACATCACAGTCCCGTGAAGTTACCTCTGTCTCCTCTGCCTCTGGGAAGGCGCCCTCTAGCTCCCACAGCTGGTAGTGAGTGTTACCTCGGGGAAGGCGCCCTCTAGCTCCCTCAGCTGGTAGTGAGTGTTACCTCGGGGAAGGCGCCCTCTAGCTCCCTCAGCTGGTAGTGAGTGTTACCTCTGGGAAGGCGCCCCCTAGCTCCCTCAGCTGGTAGTGAGTGTTACCTTGGGGAAGGCGCCCTCTAGCTCCCTCAGCTGGTAGTGAGTGTTACCTCTGGGAAGGCGCCCTCTAGCTCCCTCAGCTGGTAGTGAGTGTTACCTCTGGGAAGGCGCCCTCTAGCTCCCTCAGCTGGTGGTGAGTTTGTTACCTCTGGGAAGGCGCCCTCTAGCTCCCTCAGCTGGTAGTGAGTGTTACCTCGGGGAAGGCGCCCTCTAGCTCCCTCAGCTGGTGGTGAGTTTGTTACCTTGGGGAAGGCGCCCCCTAGCTCCCTCAGCTGGTAGTGAGTGTTACCTCGGGGAAGGCGCCCTCTAGCTCCCTCAGCTGGTAGTGAGTGTTACCTCTGGGAAGGCGCCCTCTAGCTCCCTCAGCTGGTAGTGAGTTTGTTACCTCGGGGAAGGCGCCCCCTAGCTCCCTCAGCTGGTAGTGAGTGTTACCTCTGGGAAGGCGCCCCCTAGCTCCCTCAGCTGGTAGTGAGTGTTACCTCTGGGAAGGCGCCCCCTAGCTCCCTCAGCTGGTAGTGAGTGTTACCTCTGGGAAGGCGCCCCCTAGCTCCCTCAGCTGGTAGTGAGTGTTACCTTGGGGAAGGCGCCCTCTAGCTCCCTCAGCTGGTAGTGAGTGTTACCTTGGGGAAGGCGCCCTCTAGCTCCCTCAGCTGGTAGTGAGTGTTACCTTGGGGAAGGCGCCCTCTAGCTCCCTCAGCTGGTAGTGAGTGTTACCTCTGGGAAGGCGCCCTCTAGCTCCCTCAGCTGGTAGTGAGTGTTACCTTGGGGAAGGCGCCCTCTAGCTCCCTCAGCTGGTAGTGAGTGTTACCTCTGGGAAGGTGCCCCCTAGCTCCCTCAGCTGGTAGTGAGTGTTACCTCTGGGAAGGCGCCCCCTAGCTCCCTCAGCTGGTAGTGAGTGTTACCTTGGGGAAGGCGCCCTCTAGCTCCCTCAGCTGGTAGTGAGTGTTACCTCTGGGAAGGCGCCCCCTAGCTCCCTCAGCTGGTAGTGAGTGTTACCTCTGGGAAGGCGCCCCCTAGCTCCCTCAGCTGGTAGTGAGTGTTACCTCTGGGAAGGCGCCCTCTAGCTCCCTCAGCTGGTAGTGAGTGTGACCTCTGGGAAGGCGCCCTCTAGCTCCCTCAGCTGGTAGTGAGTGTTACCTCTGGGAAGGCGCCCTCTAGCTCCCACAGCTGGTAGTGAGTGTTACCTCGGGGAAGGCGCCCTCTAGCTCCCTCAGCTGGTAGTGAGTGTTACCTCTGGGAAGGCGCCCTCTAGCTCCCTCAGCTGGTAGTGAGTGTTACCTCTGGGAAGGCGCCCCCTAGCTCCCTCAGCTGGTAGTGAGTTTGTTACCTCGGGGAAGGCGCCCTCTAGCTCCCTCAGCTGGTAGTGAGTGTTACCTCGGGGAAGGCGCCCTCTAGCTCCCTCAGCTGGTAGTGAGTGTTACCTCTGGGAAGGCGCCCTCTAGCTCCCTCAGCTGGTAGTGAGTGTTACCTCTGGGAAGGCGCCCTCTAGCTCCCTCAGCTGGTAGTGAGTGTTACCTTGGGGAAGGCGCCCTCTAGCTCCCTCAGCTGGTAGTGAGTGTTACCTCTGGGAAGGCGCCCTCTAGCTCCCTCAGCTGGTAGTGAGTGTTACCTTGGGGAAGGCGCCCTCTAGCTCCCTCAGCTGGTAGTGAGTGTTACCTCTGGGAAGGCGCCCTCTAGCTCCCTCAGCTGGTAGTGAGTGTTACCTCTGGGAAGGCGCCCTCTAGCTCCCTCAGCTGGTAGTGAGTGTTACCTTGGGGAAGGCGCCCTCTAGCTCCCTCAGCTGGTAGTGAGTGTTACCTCTGGGAAGGCGCCCTCTAGCTCCCTCAGCTGGTAGTGAGTGTTACCTTGGGGAAGGCGCCCTCTAGCTCCCTCAGCTGGTAGTGAGTGTTACCTTGTGGAAGGCGCCCTCTAGCTCCCTCAGCTGGTAGTGAGTGTTACCTTGGGGAAGGCGCCCTCTAGCTCCCTCAGCTGGTAGTGAGTGTTACCTCGGGGAAGGCGCCCTCTAGCTCCCTCAGCTGGTAGTGAGTTTGTTACCTTGGGGAAGGCGCCCTCTAGCTCCCTCAGCTGGTAGTGAGTGTTACCTCGGGGAAGGCGCCCTCTAGCTCCCTCAGCTGGTAGTGAGTGTTACCTTGGGGAAGGCGCCCTCTAGCTCCCTCAGCTGGTAGTGAGTGTTACCTCTGGGAAGGCGCCCCCTAGCTCCCTCAGCTGGTAGTGAGTGTTACCTTGGGGAAGGCGCCCTCTAGCTCCCTCAGCTGGTAGTGAGTTTGTTACCTTGGGGAAGGCGCCCTCTAGCTCCCTCAGCTGGTAGTGAGTGTTACCTCTGGGAAGGCGCCCTCTAGCTCCCTCAGCTGGTAGTGAGTTTGTTACCTTGGGGAAGGCGCCCTCTAGCTCCCTCAGCTGGTAGTGAGTTTGTTACCTTGGGGAAGGCGCCCTCTAGCTCCCTCAGCTGGTGGTGAGTGTTACCTCGGGGAAGGCGCCCTCTAGCTCCCTCAGCTGGTAGTGAGTGTTACCTCTGGGAAGGCGCCCTCTAGCTCCCTCAGCTGGTAGTGAGTGTTACCTTGGGGAAGGCGCCCTCTAGCTCCCTCAGCTGGTAGTGAGTGTTACCTTGGGGAAGGCGCCCTCTAGCTCCCTCAGCTGGTAGTGAGTGTTACCTCTGGGAAGGCGCCCTCTAGCTCCCTCAGCTGGTAGTGAGTGTTACCTCTGGGAAGGCGCCCTCTAGCTCCCTCAGCTGGTAGTGAGTGTTACCTCTGGGAAGGCGCCCTCTAGCTCCCTCAGCTGGTAGTGAGTGTTACCTCTGGGAAGGCGCCCCCTAGCTCCCTCAGCTGGTAGTGAGTTTGTTACCTCGGGGAAGGCGCCCTCTAGCTCCCTCAGCTGGTAGTGAGTGTTACCTCGGGGAAGGCGCCCTCTAGCTCCCTCAGCTGGTAGTGAGTGTTACCTCTGGGAAGGCGCCCTCTAGCTCCCTCAGCTGGTAGTGAGTGTTACCTCTGGGAAGGCGCCCTCTAGCTCCCTCAGCTGGTAGTGAGTGTTACCTTGGGGAAGGCGCCCTCTAGCTCCCTCAGCTGGTAGTGAGTGTTACCTCTGGGAAGGCGCCCTCTAGCTCCCTCAGCTGGTAGTGAGTGTTACCTTGGGGAAGGCGCCCTCTAGCTCCCTCAGCTGGTAGTGAGTGTTACCTCTGGGAAGGCGCCCTCTAGCTCCCTCAGCTGGTAGTGAGTGTTACCTCTGGGAAGGCGCCCTCTAGCTCCCTCAGCTGGTAGTGAGTGTTACCTTGGGGAAGGCGCCCTCTAGCTCCCTCAGCTGGTAGTGAGTGTTACCTCTGGGAAGGCGCCCTCTAGCTCCCTCAGCTGGTAGTGAGTGTTACCTTGGGGAAGGCGCCCTCTAGCTCCCTCAGCTGGTAGTGAGTGTTACCTTGGGGAAGGCGCCCTCTAGCTCCCTCAGCTGGTAGTGAGTGTTACCTTGGGGAAGGCGCCCTCTAGCTCCCTCAGCTGGTAGTGAGTGTTACCTCGGGGAAGGCGCCCTCTAGCTCCCTCAGCTGGTAGTGAGTTTGTTACCTTGGGGAAGGCGCCCTCTAGCTCCCTCAGCTGGTAGTGAGTGTTACCTCGGGGAAGGCGCCCTCTAGCTCCCTCAGCTGGTAGTGAGTGTTACCTTGGGGAAGGCGCCCTCTAGCTCCCTCAGCTGGTAGTGAGTGTTACCTCTGGGAAGGCGCCCCCTAGCTCCCTCAGCTGGTAGTGAGTGTTACCTTGGGGAAGGCGCCCTCTAGCTCCCTCAGCTGGTAGTGAGTTTGTTACCTTGGGGAAGGCGCCCTCTAGCTCCCTCAGCTGGTAGTGAGTGTTACCTCTGGGAAGGCGCCCTCTAGCTCCCTCAGCTGGTAGTGAGTTTGTTACCTTGGGGAAGGCGCCCTCTAGCTCCCTCAGCTGGTAGTGAGTTTGTTACCTTGGGGAAGGCGCCCTCTAGCTCCCTCAGCTGGTAGTGAGTTTGTTACCTCTGGGAAGGCGCCCTCTAGCTCCCTCAGCTGGTGGTGAGTGTTACCTCGGGGAAGGCGCCCTCTAGCTCCCTCAGCTGGTAGTGAGTGTTACCTTGGGGAAGGCGCCCTCTAGCTCCCTCAGCTGGTAGTGAGTGTTACCTTGGGGAAGGCGCCCTCTAGCTCCCTCAGCTGGTAGTGAGTGTTACCTCTGGGAAGGCGCCCTCTAGCTCCCTCAGCTGGTAGTTAGTGTTACCTCTGGGAAGGCGCCCCCTAGCTCCCTCAGCTGGTAGTGAGTGTTACCTTGGGGAAGGCGCCCCCTAGCTCTCTCAGCTGGTAGTGAGTGTTACCTTGGGGAAGGCGCCCTCTAGCTCCCTCAGCTGGTAGTGAGTGTTACCTTGGGGAAGGCGCCCTCTAGCTCCCTCAGCTGGTAGTGAGTGTTACCTCTGGGAAGGCGCCCTCTAGCTCCCTCAGCTGGTAGTGAGTGTTACCTTGGGGAAGGCGCCCTCTAGCTCCCTCAGCTGGTAGTGAGTGTTACCTTGGGGAAGGCGCCCTCTAGCTCCCTCAGCTGGTAGTGAGTGTTACCTCGGGGAAGGCGCCCTCTAGCTCCCTCAGCTGGTAGTGAGTGTTACCTTGGGGAAGGCGCCCTCTAGCTCCCTCAGCTGGTAGTGAGTGTTACCTTGGGGAAGGCGCCCTCTAGCTCCCTCAGCTGGTAGTGCTGCCGCAGACTCCTGACGTTGACCTCTGCTGTGACGCTGATGAAGCCCACGGCCGCCCCGCCGCTCTGGGACAGAAGGACAGTTACACCGGAGACAATAACCCTGGTTCTATGAAGCCGATCAGAGCCTTGACTCATGGAACAAAATGAAATAATGCTCATAACAGCCTCAAAAAGGCACCAAAATCTGCATCGTGACGTAGTGAACAGAAACAGTCAAATTTAGAAAGGACTAATTGCGGCCCTGTTCCTGAAGCTGTCAGATCCTGGCTCCTCTGGACTTTATATTGACTTTTTTCCTCTTTAAAGGGGGGGTATTATGCAAAATGGACTTTTTCAAGCTTTCCATCCTGTTATTCTGTCACTCCCTCATTAAAAACATGGCTGAAGTGTTGCCTTGGCACATTCACGTATTTCTGAGTAATCTGTAAAAACTCTGATGGCGGCCATTTTAGGGATAGGTTTGCCTGAGTCCTCCTAGGAACGCCCCCTCCTCCTGGAGACGCCTCCGAGCTTTGGTCACCAGCCGAGTAACCAACCACTGCTCCTCAGCAGAACCCCCTCCCCACTGATGCCACAGACAGCGTGTGGAGGGGGCGTGTCTAAAGGCTCAGAGGTTCTTAACCCCTAAACTCCCGCCAGAACCGAGCACATTCTCTCCAGGTTGGCTTTACCCCAATCCAAAAGGTGGAAAAAAGGTGAGAAAATAGCGACAGAACTGAGACGAAAACAATGATGAAGATCTGAAAAAAGTGAGAAAACTTAGACAAAAAACTGTCATAAAATGGACAAAAAATGGACAAAAAATGGACAAAAAAGATGAAAAAATGGACAAAAAAATTGACGAAAACAATGAAGATGTGACAAAAAAAGTGAGAAAACTTAGACAAAAAATGGACAAAAAGTTGATGAAAAAATGAACATATGATGAAAAAATGATGAACATGTGATAAAAAGTGACAAAAAATGTACTATTTGACAAAAAAATTACAAAAATTAGTTGAAAATTATGGGAAAAAAATCTGATGACGTGAGGAAAAAGATCCATTTACATGAGTTTTGTAGGTCTTAGCTTTCAAATGAGGCGTTACACTGGCCTACGGGATTTGGGTAAAGCTGAACTGGAGAAAATGCTCTCGGTTCAGGCGGGAGTTAAGAGGTTAAAGAGACAGAGGCCTATTTCAAGACATTCACTACAGCCATTTTGAGAGAGACATTTTATACAAGGCAGTTATTCTAATTTACTGCATTTACAGACCAACAGAAGGTTTCGTCATCATTGTAGTGTGATATAGACTGGTGCTATGGGACTGAAAAAAGCAGAATACCCCCTCTTTAAGTTGCTCCATTGTGAATATTACAGTCTGCGGTGAGTTTGGAAGGATTAGGTCAGAGTTTAGATAAAATAACGTACATGTTTGTGCGAGAGAAGACAAATCCAAACAGTTTGACCGAGGCTGGCGCTTCAGTCCTGTTTGTCTGTCTGTCCGGTGACGTGTCCTGGACAGACGCCACATGTCAGAGCCTGTTCGCTCTAACAGCTGTTCTCTGTCCGCTCCTCCAGATGGCGCCGGAGCTCAGGGACACTGGGGAGTCATGACTGACGCCTGAACATGTGTGCGGCTCCAAACACACGGGCGTATTTTCACATTTGATTTGAAGGCTGATGAGTCTAAGGACGAATCCCTGACAGACCGGTTTGTTTAACCCCTTAACTCCCACCTGAACCGAGCACATTTTCTCTAGTTTGGCTTCACCCCAATCCAAAAGCTTCTGGGAAAAAGGTGGGAAAATAGCAACAAAACTGAGACGAAAACAATGAAGATGTGACAAAAAAGTGAGAAAACTTTGACAAAAAAAATGACAAAAAATGACAAAAAAATGACAAAAAATAGATTAAAAATGTGACAAAAAAATGTCAAAAAAATGACAAAAAATGTGACAAAAAGAGACAAAAAATGACAAAAAATTGACAAAAGAATGGCCAAAAAATGACAAAAAATTGACAAAAAAATGGACAAAAAAGGACAAAAAATGACCAAAAAAATGGATAAAAAATGACCCGAAAATGACAGAAAATGTGACAAAAAGAGACAAAAAATTTTACTAAAAATGACCCAAAAAACGGATAAAAAAAAAATGACCCAAAAAATGACAGAAAATTGATTTAAAAAAAGACAAAAAAGTTACAAAATCAGTTGAAAACCCCCCCAAAAAGATGAAAAAAAATCTGATGACGTGAGGAAAAAGATCCATTTAGAAGAGTTTAGTAGGTCTTAGCTTTCAAATGAGGCGTTACACTGGCCTACAGGATTTGGGTAAAGCTGAACTGGAGAAAATGCTCTCGGTTCAGGCGGGAGTTAAGAGGTTAAGATGATACAAACTTATAAGGGATCGGTTTTTACCCTGAGAATAAAACAGTGTGTAGGAAATCATCTTGAATCCTGACCCTTTAATCGTGTGGTCTGGTAAAGTGTCTGAGGTTTGACTGTGATAAATAAAGTTTGGTACCATGTGGTTTGACTGTGATGAATAAAGTTTGGTACCATGTGGTTTGACTGTGATGAATAAAGTTTGGTACCATGTGGTTTGACTGTGATGAATAAAGTTTGGTACCATGTGGTTTGACTGTGATGAATAAAGTTTGGTACCATGTGGTTTGACTGTGATGAATAGAGTTTGGTACCATGTGGTTTGACTGTGATGAATAAAGTTTGGTACCATGTGGTTTGACTGTGATGAATAAAGTTTGGTACCATGAGGTTTGACTGTGATAAATAAAGTTTGGTACCATGTGGTTTGACTGTGATAAATAAAGTTTGGTACCATGTGGTTTGACTGTGATGAATAAAGTTTGGTACCATGTGGTTTGACTGTGATGAATAAAGTTTGGTACCATGTGGTTTGATTGTGATGAATAAAGTTTGGTACCATGTGGTTTGACTGTGATGAATAAAGTTTGGTACCATGTGGTTTGACTGTGATAAATAAAGTTTGGTACCATGTGGTTTGACTGTGATAAATAAAGTTTGGTACCATGTGGTTTGACTGTGATGAATAAAGTTTGGTACCATGTGGTTTGACTGTGATGAATAAAGTTTGGTACCATGTGGTTTGACTGTGATGAATAAAGTTTGGTACCATGTGGTTTGACTGTGATGAATAAAGTTTGGTACCATGTGGTTTGACTGTGATAAATAAAGTTTGGTACCATGTGGTTTGACTGTGATGAATAAAGTTTGGTACCATGTGGTTTGACTGTGATAAATAAAGTTTGGTACCATGTGGTTTGACTGTGATGAATAAAGTTTGGTACCATGTGGTTTGACTGTGATAAATAAAGTTTGGTACCATGTGGTTTGACTGTGATAAATAAAGTTTGGTACCATGTGGTTTGACTGTGATGAATAAAGTTTGGTACCATGTGGTTTGACTGTGATGAATAGAGTTTGGTACCATGTGGTTTGACTGTGATGAATAAAGTTTGGTACCATGTGGTTTGACTGTGATGAATAAAGTTTGGTACCATGTGGTTTGACTGTGATAAATAAAGTTTGGTACCATGTGGTTTGACTGTGATGAATAAAGTTTGGTACCATGTGGTTTGACTGTGATGAATAAAGTTTGGTACCATGTGGTTTGACTGTGATGAATAAAGTTTGGTACCATGTGGTTTGACTGTGATGAATAAAGTTTGGTACCATGTGGTTTGACTGTGATGAATAAAGTTTGGTACCATGTGGTTTGACTGTGATGAATAAAGTTTGGTACCATGTGGTTTGACTGTGATGAATAAAGTTTGGTACCATGTGGTTTGACTGTGATGAATAAAGTTTGGTACCATGGGGTTTGACTGTGATAAATAAAGTTTGGTACCATGTGGTTTGACTGTGATGAATAAAGTTTGGTACCATGTGGTTTGACTGTGATGAATAAAGTTTGGTACCATGAGGTTTGACTGTGATAAATAAAGTTTGGTACCATGTGGTTTGACTGTGATAAATAAAGTTTGGTACCATGTGGTTTGACTGTGATGAATAAAGTTTGGTACCATGTGGTTTGACTGTGATAAATAAAGTTTGGTACCATGTGGTTTGACTGTGATGAATAAAGTTTGGTACCATGTGGTTTGACTGTGATGAATAAAGTTTGGTACCATGTGGTTTGACTGTGATGAATAAAGTTTGGTACCATGTGGTTTGACTGTGATAAATAAAGTTTGGTACCATGTGGTTGGACTGTGATAAATAAAGTTTGGTACCATGTGGTTTGACTGTGATGAATAAAGTTTGGTACCATGAGGTTTGACTGTGATGAATAAAGTTTGGTACCATGTGGTTTGACTGTGATGAATAAAGTTTGGTACCATGTGGTTTGACTGTGATGAATAAAGTTTGGTACCATGAGGTTTGACTGTGATGAATAAAGTTTGGTACCATGTGGTTTGACTGTGATAAATAAAGTTTGGTACCATGTGGTTTGACTGTGATGAATAAAGTTTGGTACCATGTGGTTTGACTGTGATGAATAAAGTTTGGTACCATGTGGTTTGACTGTGATGAATAAAGTTTGGTACCATGTGGTTTGACTGTGATGAATAAAGTTTGGTACCAGGCAGACGGCCGTGTGGTGCAGCTCGTCCTGGGACTCGATCAGTTCAGTGATGAAGAACGGCCGCTCCACCAAAGACGGAAGCCGAGTGTGATCTGAGAAGACCTTCATCACGTCGTCATGGTCCTCCACCCTGAACATCGTCATCATCATCATCATCATACTGCACACTCGCTTTCACCTGGGGGGGCAGTCCTTACCTGGCGGGGCGGATGCTGAGCCGGGGGCAGTGCTGGTCTCGGGTGCAGACCTGGGCCACACAGGTCAGTCTGGTCTCTGTCTTCAGCGGCTCAAAGATCTCCGTCAGCACCGGGTCTGAGGTCAGAGCACAAACCCAGCCACAAAACACAAACAGATATTGTCTAGTCACAATTATAAAGCACGTTTCTAAAGCTGCCATACAGCAAAGAGTCAGAGTCAGAGAGCTCAGTTTCCCACAGAGGATAATACTTAGGGCTGGGTGTACATGCCTTTCAGTCATGTGACTTTTGTTGTTATGGCGGCCATTTTGAATACCGAAGTAGCATAATGCAGTACTAAAACATGTGACAGTATCTCTACTCAGGAGAAAACAGTAAAAACCGGCACGTTTATGTGAAGGAACCAGTGAGTCAGTGTTTAAGCTGCTCGAGACGTTAGCAAGCTACCGGTTAGCATTTAGCTTCAAAGCTCAGCTCTGACCTCCACAAGAGAAAGCCCTGAACCACAAAAATCTGGCCTTGGATACAACATGTGACAGAGGTCAGAGGTCAGAGCTGTTACTGTAGTATTTCCTCAGTGTCATAGATGTTTATCGTGTTGATGCCATTGACAGTCGCTAACCGGTAGCATGCTAACGTCTTGAGCAGCTTAAACACTGACTCAGACTGAGACTCTCAGTCAAGAAATGTGTGAAAAATGGGGAAAAATTTGGAAAAACTGGGAGAATTAGGGAAAATATTAGTAATAAAAAAGTGAGGAAAAATAAGGGAAACACATTTGGAAAACGAGAAAAAGTTGGAGCAAAAATAAGAAAAAAAAATATATATTTATTTGACAGCTCAAATAAATATTTTAAACAAAATACACAAAAACATTATAAACAAACTAGTCATTTCCTTTAATCCTGTCCCTGGACTCAATTTTGATTTAACCCCTTAACTCCCACCTGAACCGAGCACATTTCCTCCAGTTTGGCTTTACCCCAATCCAAAAGCTTCTGGAAAAAAGCTGTGAAAAAGCAACAAAACTGAGACGAAAACAATGATGGAAATGTGACGAAAAATTGATGAAAAAGTGGCAAAAATGTCACAAGAAATTTACAAAAAATGGATAAAAACTTGATAAAAAATTTACGAAAAAATGACAAAAATGTGACAAAAAAATTACAAAAAAATTACAAAAACTTGACAAAAAATTACAAAAAATTGATAATAAATTGATGAAAAAATTATAAAAAAAATGACGAAAATGTGATAAAAATGTGATAAAAATTTGACAAAAAAATTATTAAAAAATGACAAAAATGTGATAAAAAAAATGACCAAAAAAATGATGAAAAAATGACAAAAATGTGACAAAAAAGTTACAAAAATGAGTTGACTACCCAACAAAAAAAATGATGGAAAAAAAAATCTGATGACATGAGGAAAAAGATCCTCTCGGTTCAGGCGGGAGTTAAGAGGTTAAAGAGAAGATTTTTTTCAGTACCTTTCAGTACCCAGCCCGAACAGAACTACAGCACAGGACAGTGTATCGGACACAGAGGGGGAGGAGTTACCCAGGCTGTGCAGGTGAGGGCTGAGCAGGAGGATGAACTGCAGCTCTGGGACTGCACTGAACACGGCTCTGAAACATCAGGAGAACAGAGGGTCAGGAGAAACGAGCAGCTGAACCAGGACTCACACAGGACCTGCTCACACCTGATGACCTCCAGGGACGAGGCCGCGGCGAAGGTGGGCTCCATCACGAACAGGTGCAGGAACAGCGTGTTGACGGGCTGGCGAGGGAAACAGTCAGCTCACAAACATCATGGCGGTTAATCTCCAGCGCTCACCTTGAACCTGCTGCTGCCGACGGCGCTGTGGAGGAACGGCTCCCACTCGGCCTGGTCCACGAGCCCGGGGACGGGGTGGTCACTGAAACAGGCCTGGGCCAACACCTGCTCCGCCTCGCTGACCAGGGACACCGCCAGGTTCGCCTTCTCCCTGAGGACGTTTAAAACAGCTTATATTTGAGCAGCATCAGCTTCGCGGCGGCGGCGGAGTGATCTGCGAGAAAATAGTCCCTCAAAATGCGATCATTCATTTATGGTTAGCGCTAGATCGTCTGCTCCGGAGGGACGGTCTGCTGTGAGTTTGTATAGATCTATGAGTTGGTTTGTCTAAAAATACAAATAATCCTAATCCGAACCCTGATCCGTAAGGTTGACCCCTTAACTCCCACCTGAACCGAGCACATTTTCTCCAGTTTGGCTTTACCCCAATCCAAAAGCTTCTGGAAAAAAGCTGAGAAAATAGCAATAAAACAATGATGGAAATGTGACAAAAAAGTGAGAAAAAAGTGAGAAAACATTGACAAAAAAGTGACGAAAAATTTATGAAAAAGTGGCAAAAATGTCACAAAAATGTCACAAAAAATGGACAAAAAATTGATAAAAAATTGACCAAAAAATGATTAAAAATGGACGAAAAAATGGACGAAAAAATGACACAAAAGTTACAAAAATCAGTTGAACACCCAACAAAAAAATGTTTGAAAAAAAATGTGATGACGTGAGGAAAAAGATCCTCTCGGTTCAGGCGGGAGTTAAGAGGTTTAACCATTTCCCCCGCCCTATCCTTAATTTGTGTCATGATATCTCACGTTTTCACAGCAGACTGTCCCTCCGGATCATACGATCTAGCACGAACCTTCATTTATATGGTTAGTCTGGTGTTAGAAGTGCCTCAGGCTGTTTTTAATGCAGGCTAGCTGATACCATAGACATGTACTAGCCTAGCACTAGCCTAGCGCCACGTAGCACTGGGACTCACAGCAGGTGGATGACGTTGACTCGCCCGAACACGGCCACAGAGGCGCGGTTGGCGTTGATCAGAGCGTTTATTCCTTCAGCGTCGGAGGATTCGGTTCTTCGGAGCGAGACGGTCTGAACCTCGCCCAGCGCTGACGTGATCACCGGCATCTGCACAGGAGCAGAAACACTGTTTAATGTGGTCAGAGAAACACCTCCTCATACGGGTGTTTCCTCCTCCTGAGACCCTGTCACCTCATACGTTACATTTTTGCCTCTTGACACAATGATTGAATGAATTTGTCCATCTTTGACCTGTTGGCCACATTTGGGGACACTGACCACGCCCTCTGGTGGTGATATCATAACATTACACCGATGTCAGTGAGAAGACGATGGCGGGAACATCAGCAAAATCCTTCTACACCAGTTCTCCAAAGAAAAATGATCCAGCTAAAAAAATCTATCCCAATGATCTGAATAAAAGACATTTATTTATGTCCAACACTGTCTCTTCATCATGTGGGGATTAAAATGTGACATATTTTAGTAACTGTAGCCGCGAGGACATCAGTGAATGTGAGGCACTGGTTTGAGGACATTGGGACGATATAACGTTATTTATTCTACCATGTGGTTAAACTCGGGACTATTTAGATGATTTACAGTTGTAAATAGTTATTGTAAGTGGCACATTTGCATAGTCATGTTGTACAGTTGTAAATCTTACACTAAAATACTAAGTGGTAAATTGTCGTAGAAATAAACGATATAGCTAGCGTGCTACATAGCTAGCCTATTTAGCCCCGCCTCTATGATAGCCGTCTGTCTCAGATGTAGATTTTAGTTTATTTTTGGTATATTTTTTTTTTTTTCACGATCCGATACTGATATTCGATATCGGAACCGACACTGGAAGAAATACGATATTGGGGATTGGCTACAAATATCCGATATTGAACCGATACCTGTTTTGGCTCTCATCGCCTGAAAAACACAACTTTTACTAAATCTAAGTGAATATGGGCTGCAGATCATTCTGAAGCTATGATGAACCTGGAGAATTCAACCTCTTAACCTTAACTACTTATTATATTAAGCTGAAATCTTGGATTTTGACTAATTAGGACCTTCTGGCCTTTAACAGCAAATTATATTTCATAAGGTTATGATAGACCCACTGTCCTCACATACTTCCTGTACAACATCACATTTTAGTTATTATACTTATTAGGTCCTACTTATCCCATCAGACAAACCCTCGGGTCTCAGGAGGCTGAATAATAAACAAGAAAAACCTGGTATTTCATGTCTTTTAGCTCATTCTAAAAATAATAGTGTATTATCTGGGTATATACAGTATATGCATTTTCAACATGGTTTCAGATGTGATGTCATTGTCAGGTTTAGGCTTAAGCAGGATGTGGAAAATAATGTATATTATCTATAGAAACATTGCTGATAAAGAGGTAGAAAAAAAAAGATGCCTCGTTATTGTTTTGTTACTTTATTTTTTATTATTTGCCCAAAGAAGAATCTGTAACCTCTTACCCCCCGCCAAAACCAAATGCATTCTCTCCTCTTTGCCATTGTCGTCACTTTTTATTTCGCTTATGTGTTTTTGTGGCATTTTTGTCTCTTTTTTGCTGGATTTTTGTCATTTTTAACAATTTACATCCTCATTTTCTTCACGTTTTTTTCCGCTATTTTGGAGAAGCTTTTAGATTGGGAGAATTTGGAGAACAGGAGAAAACATGTTCAGGTGGGAGTTAAGAGGTTAACCTGTCTGGCTTTACCCAAATCTAAAAGCTTCTTGAAAAAAGTGTCAAAATAGCCACAAAAACAAGGATGAAAACACAACAAAAAAAGCAATGAAAAAGTGACAAAAGTGCGAGAAAAATCCACAAAAATGTGATTAAAAAAAACACAAAAAAGTTACAAAAACAAAACAAAAAGTGACACAAAAAAAGGTTAAAAAGTGACAAAAATCTGATGACAACAGGGTAATAACGCCAGGAAAAAGATCTTAGCTTTCAAATGAGGCATTAGACTGGCCTATACAGTCAGGACACTTTTAGATTTGGGTAAAACTGAACTGGAGAAAATGTGCAGTTAACTCATCTTTAAGGATGGCTAACGCTAACATACTAAAGTGGTGCTGAAGTATCGATTAATCACTGAATACCGGTTTAAGACTCACCTTTGACCGAGTAAAAGCAAAAATACCAAAGATAAAAATGTGTAAAGTTATGTAGAAAATAAAAACTAATCATTCGAGGAGATAAATCCGCAGTTTGGGACGTTTTTGATGAAGTTTTGGCTAACGTCTCCAGTCTCCCGCGGCGGTAACCATGACGACCGCACGCTGCGCGCGGATTGGCCGCGCCTGACCGCGGGGCATTGTGGGTCCCGTAGTGTCATGGCGGCGGGAGTGTGAGCGGAACGTTCCTGCTTCAGTCTCACGCGTTTTATTTTCCTCACTATTTTTGAATTTACGTGAAGTTCGTGAAGCTCGTGACGCTCAGACCCGACGCACCGACACAATGGCGTCCACCGCGGCGGGAAAACAGCGGATCCCCAAAGTGGCCAAGGTACATAAGGCAGAAAACCGGAGGGAAAGAGGAGCTAACTGTGGCTAAATGCTAACAACACCAAAAGTTTAAACGAAACACGTGTTTTTACTTCAACAATCACACTTTCTGTCGTGTGGGTGTATCAGGAATGTTTGGTCAGGGACAAAATATCAATTATGTACTTAAAAAATGAATGAGTATCAATATAAAGTAGCAATAATAGCTTAGTTTGCTATTCTTCTCTTGCATGTTTCCATATAAATGTAATATAATGGTTTTCAAACTTGGTCCTTGTCCCTCTGGAGATACTGTGTCTTCTCCAGGTCAAACTCAGCACCTTCTACTTTATTCAGTCTAATAATAATGTGATTGTTGCTTTGATAGGTAGTTTCTGGTCTGATTTGGTGAGCCCTGTCCTGAGGCGGTGCAGTTTGGACTCAGCTCTGTTGTGTTGGTTTCAGGTGAAGAACAAAGCTCCGGCCGAGGTGCAGATCACGGCGGAGCAGCTGCTGAGAGAAGCCAAAGAACGAGAGCTCGAGCTGCTGCCTCCGCCTCCCAAGCAGAAGATCACCGACAAAGAGGAGCTCAACGACTACAAGCTCAAGAAGAGGAAGGTGAGGACAGAACATCGTGAAACCCAACTCTGGTATAGGATAAAGGATAATAGGAGTTTTTGACTAAAGTTCAGGGTATCCGCGGGGTCTTAAAAAGTCTTAAAAAGTCTCAAATTCAAGAATCCAAATTTAAGGCCTTAAAAAGTCTAAAATTCTGCCTATTTGGTCTTAAATCCAGGGTAAACTGGTCTTAAAAATCAACGTTCAACGACCCAATTATTTGCGACAATTTGGTTTAAAAAGTCGACAAATAAATGCACAGAAGCAGCGATGAGGGGCCGCCCAAACAAACACTGAAGTCAGCAGAGTTTAGGATCCAGAACATGAGCGAGGTGTGGCTGATGGATCCGTAATGCTGCTGTCGGGGGAAAGATACGTCCAATATGAAACAGGAGATAATCCTTCACTGTAAATATCCAACTCAAGGTCATGAACGGCATCATTCACAATAAAGTTTGTCCAAATGTTGGAAACACAAAGCGAACGCTCCTCTGCTCAGGGACAGAAGGAAAGAGAAAGTCCTGTTACTTTAGAAACACGTTTCTCACTTTGTTCATCAAAACATCTGACAAACAAGTTTAGAAAACATCAAACCCAGACTAGATTCTGGCCTAATAATAATATCATTAAAATAATTATGAATGAGTTGTAAAGTTGACAGTGTTTTGTTCTTTGCAAACGAGTGGAAAAGCTGCTTTTATTTTTAGAAACAGTGAATTTTTACCAGCTCAAGTATTACAAAGCATTTTAAATACACAAACTAAATATCTGTTGTTTTCTTTCATTCAGTCGATAATTGTGAGTAATTATTCAATCTCAATATTCTTATTATGGGATACGGTTCAAACTTGAATGGTTAAAATGCCTAATGTGAAAAATGAAGTTCTTACATTTGAACATCCCACTGTGGAATCAGAAACAACAGTTTGGATTTTTGTCACAGTGATTTTCTTTACAGTCCATTTATATATCGCATGTTCAAAAACAGGTCTTATTTATGAGATTTTTGCTCTTAAAAAGGTCTTAAAAAGTCTTAAATTTGACTTGTCCAACTCTGCAGACGCCCTGGATAATGAATATATGACAAATTACAGTTTTGTGTGGGGTGCGGATTGTCATCCTGGGGTAATGTTGGTCCCGAAGACACTTAGGAACCACTGATGTAAAACATTGGTATTTACAAAATTAGCATAATCGAATAATATAATCAAATATAGTTTTTTTTTTTAACTTTTTTTTTGCAAAGCAGACTTGCGTTATTTCAGGGCACTGGGATTATTTTCTCTTCACTTTTCTCGTGCCGTGGTTCATGCTTTTGTCTGACATAAAAACAAACAGCGCTGTGTGATGACGTCATCAGGCCGCGCTGCTCAGTTTACTTGTGCAGGTGTGAGGGCCGGCCAGCAGGGGGCAGGTGTGAAACACAGACCTCTCCTTAATCGAGGCAAACTTTTATGACAGAAAATAGAAACAGAAAATATTCAGCATAGTTTTTTTTAATTAATAAATATATAGATAAACTAAAGACTTTTTTTTAAAGGCAACAAATAATCATTTGAATAATCGTGATTTCAATTATGACAAAAATAATCGTGATTATTATTTTTTCAATAATTGAGCAGCCCTACTTTCGGCTGCAGTGTTGAGGTTCGGCCCCTGGTATTTTGGTAAAGATGAAAATTGGCCCTCCACGATGCTAACTTGCCCAGTCCTCGTCTATCGCCCAGCAGTCTGTGTGTAACATATGAGACTTATCAAACTTTTAACTTCTTAACTCCCGCCTGAACCGAGAGGATCTTTTTCCTCACGTCATCACATTCTTTTTCCATCATTTTTTTGTTGGGTATTCAACTCATTTTTGTAAAATTTTTTGTCATTTGTTTTTGTTTTGTTTTTGGCATTTTTTGTCACATTTTTGTCCTTTTTTTTCGTAAATTTTTGAATCAAATTTTTGTCATTTTTTTGACAATTTTTCTCACATTTTTGTCAAATTTTTCTCATTTTTTTCTCATTTTTTTAATCATTTTTTTTGGTCATATTTTTGTCTTTTTTTCCGTACATTTTTTGTCAATTTCTTGTGACATTTTTGTGACATTTTTTGCCACTTTTTCATCAATCTTTTCGTCTCAGTTTTGTTGCTATTTTCACAGCTTTTTCCCAGAAGCTTTTGGATTGGGGTAAAGCCAAACTGGAGAAAATGTGCTCTGTTCAGGCGGGAGTTAAGAGGATAATAACTGTTATTACGTTGCCATGGCACTGGCTCAAACTGGGACTGTCCCGGGTTGTGCTGGGGCTTGTGGTCAGTCAGTCTGTGATAAACTAACCCAAAGCAACTGTATTCACTTCACTCCAAAGGGGTTTGAGGACAACATCCGGAAGAACCGCACCGTGATCAGCAACTGGATCAAATACGCACAATGGGAGGAGAGTCTGCAGGAGGTGCAAAGGTACGAACGCTCGATTCAACCTCGCCGAAACGCTCTGATACTGACGTCTGTACTGTGCTGCTTCCCCAGAGCGCGCTCCATCTACGAGCGAGCGCTGGACGTGGACCACCGCAACATCGCCCTGTGGCTCAAATACGCCGAGCTGGAGATGAAGAGTCGCCAGGTCAACCACGCCCGCAACATCTGGGACCGGGCCGTCACCATCCTGCCGCGCGTCAACCAGTTCTGGTGAGAAACCGGCCCCGACACGGTGATAGACATACAGTACCTGGGGGTTAAACGTGAGCCGCCTTTCAGGTACAAGTACACGTACATGGAGGAGATGCTGGGGAACGTGGCGGGCTGCAGGCAGGCGTTCGAGCGCTGGATGGAGTGGGAGCCGGAGGAGCAGGCCTGGCACTCGTACATCAACTTCGAACTGCGCTACAAGGAAGTGGACAAGGCCAGGAGCATCTACGAGAGATATATCCTTTTAGTACTTTACCAGGGCCCATGTCTCTAATATTTGTCATCGAGAATCAAAAAACAGCGATTAGAAGATGGAAGATCCGCACATTTACAATATCAGGTTCATCTCCACCAGAAATGTGTGGAAAATAGGGAATAATGTGGGGGAAAGAGGGGGAGAATATTATAAGGAAATGGAATTTAAAAATTGGGGCAAAAAAACCCCAAAAGATTATGTTAAAAAAGATTGGGCAAAAATTCAGACAAAAATGGGGAGAAAATAGGGAAATTATTAGTCATAAAAGATGGCAAAAAATAGGAAAATATTGGGGATAAATTGAAGGAAACAATTATGTATTTGTGGAAACACTTCCTTTAAGTCTGTCCCTGGACCGACAGCATCAAAACTTAAGAGCAGATTATTTTCGATTCCTGCTTTCGATGCTTTCATTTTTCCGATACCAGTAGAGCCTAAACTCTTTGTTTTCGATTCCAAACTGGGCGCCTGTGCCTGTCACGATGACACATTTGAAGTTCGATATATTGAGGCAGGAAAGTATCGCGATAAACGATATTATTGACACTCTAACGATACTGGATACCAGAGGTGGGAGACTTCGAGACTTGAGACTGACTTGACCAAAGCTCCAAAAAGACTTGACTTGGGACTTGCTGTTTGTGACTCGAGACTTAACTTGGACTTGAGGCCAATGACTCTCAATGACTCGCTGTGACTTTATAGTTATTTTTTATTTGAGTGAAACTGTCGAAAGATCAGGATTCATTGCATAAAAGCGGCGCATCTATGTTTACATTATGGTGATTATCCACATGCGTGTTCGGTTTCCCCCCGGAGCATCTGATCAATACAGAGCGAAAAGGCCGGAGGAAATACCACGTGTTTCTTTGGTGCATTAAAAGTTTTCTAAAGAAAGTGAAGAGGGGGAGATTTACGGAGAGGGCGTTTACAGTTTACAGCATTTAGAGGTTATTTTCCACATCCGCCACAGCCCAGTGACAGCGGGACTGAAGACTACGCGGAATCTACTGTGAGCAGGGGCGAATCCGAGTATACAGGGACTGGGGCAGCACAGGGGAACCACTGACAGAAAAAACTACCAGAAACTAACAACAATAAAAAAATATTGTTTGATATTTATATTTCACACTACAAGGAAAAGCAGCTCATGTTTAAAAGACTCCGTTTCATTTGTTTTTTTAAGTCGCCCCCCGGGCCCCCTTCCTTAAAATGCTGCCCCAGTAATTTTGTACATATACAGCATTTAAAATATATATTGTTTGAATTTTTTGGCGATTAAATATTAATTAGACTTTGAATCCAAATCCACGAGATTTTAAAAAGTTTGATTTTAGCCTAAATGTTCAAAATCGCAATATTTTGAGAAAGCACTTATTTATTTCAAGATTAAACACATTTTGAAAAGTAGACACGCTGGCGTTTGTGACTTGAGGTGACTTGCCGGCTAAAGCAAGACTTGACTTGACAGAAGCTATGACTTGACTTGACTTGACTTGAGCCCATGACCGATTGACTTGGACTTGCTTGGGACTTGCATTTAGTGACTTACTCCCACCTCTGCTGGCTACTGTCGAATCTCAGGCATAAAAATCACAGTAAACCTTAGTTCTAAATCCTATAATACCACAAAGATCAAAGTTTTGCAAAGGGAGAATTGGGGGAAATGATAATAAATGTACAGACGATAAACATCGAGCCCAAAAATCTATAGTTTATCTGTTTTTTACGATGAGTCGATAGAGTATTTCTGGAGACGGTAGCCTCTCTGCCGCCTGTGTAAACGCGTGGTCACAGTGAGCGGCGTGTTCTCCTTAACGTGTGCGCACTCGTCATGGTGCACCCCGAGGTGAAGAACTGGGTGAAGTACGCTCGCTTCGAGGAGCGCCACGGCTACATCGCCCACAGCCGCCGCGTGTACGAGCGCGCCGTCGACTTCTACGGCGAGGACTACGTCAGCGAGAGCCTGTACGTGGCCTTCGCCCGCTTCGAGGAGATGCAGAAGGAGGTGAGTGCCGTCTGTGATAACTCCTCCCACTTCTGTAACCCCTCCCCCTCCTGTAACCACTCCCCCTCCTGTAACTCCTTCCCTCCTGTAACTCCTCCCCCTCCTGTAACTCCTCCCCCTCCTGTAACTCCTCCCCCTCCTGTAACTCCTCCCCCTCCTGTAACTCCTCCCCCTCCTGTAACCCCACTCCCTCCTGTAACACCTCCCCTCCTGTAACTCCTCCCTTCCTGTAACCCCTCCCCTCCTGTAACTCCTCCCCCTCCTGTAACTGCTCCCCCTCCTGTAACTGCTCCCCCTCCTGTAACCCCTCCCCCTCCTGTAACTCCTCCCCTCCTGTAACCCCTCCTCCTCCTGTAACTCCTCCCTTCCTGTAACCCCTCCCCTCCTGTAACTCCTCCCCCTCCTGTAACTGCTCCCCCTCCTGTAACTGCTCCCCCTCCTGTAACCCCTCCCCCTCCTGTAACTCCTCCCCCTCCTGTAACCCCTCCCCCTCCTGTAACTCCTCCCCCTCTGTCCGCAGTTCGAGCGCGTGCGTGTGATCTACAAATACGCCCTGGACAAGATCCCGAAGTCCGAGGCCCAGGAGCTGTTCAAGAACTACACGGTGTTCGAGAAGAAGTTTGGAGACCGGCGAGGGATCGAGGACGTCATCGTGAACAAGAGGAGGTTCCAGTACGAGGAGGAGGTCAAGGTGAGGCGCTCCCTGCTCTTTCCCACGCTCACTCATTCATTCATTAGTTTGGTATCCACGTGTAGCACGAAAGGCTGTGTCCGAGATGACGCTGTAATCCAAATATGGTCATTTCCTCTGTGGGCGGCGGCTAAAGACGGCACAAATACACAAAGGGACTAAAATTCCATCAGACTCCACACTGATGTTCCCATGATGCTTTGCAGTAGGGGTGTAGCGATGCGTTTTGTGACCGATACGATACGTATCGATTTGAGGCCAAACGATTCGATATAAAACAATATATCATTGTTTTTGGACCGATACGATTCGAGCGATACAGTGGATTATTGATACGATATTCGATACTTTGAACATTGGATTTTCAGCAAATTAAGCAATAATTTTACAAGTAACTGAACATAAATACAACAGAAGACATTTGCTCTGGATTTTATTTAAAAATAATCACTTTTTTGCTGATTGTTGAATCAAACAACAGTGGACAAAATACACTCACAAAAGTGCAATAAACAGCTAAGATAAAGAGCTGTAAATATATTTTAGTTACAGCATAATCTTCAGTGTATTTTCAGTTAGAGCCAGTGCTGGTGACCTTTAACCTTAAGACCTCTCTTCTTTTGGCTTTACATCTTCTTGAGTGAAGCCCCCAAACACAGCTCATACAGCCTGTCAGTAAGTGGGACAGGAAGAATAAAGGGCCGCTGTCACATGACAAGTTACCTAAAGTCACCTGGATGTCGCTGCAGGATTCTGACGTCACGTCTCACACAGGCACTAGTGTACATGTTTTGGACTCTGAACACAGAGCGCCTCATCCTCTCACTACAACCTCTGTTATAACAATGCCAACAAAACACAACACGAGCAGCATCGCCAGAGCCAAAAGCACCGACACCAGCTGTTACCAGACTGACTTTGACTTTCCACCAGTTTCTCTCATAAACAGAGCGAGCGCCTCCAGTTCATCCAGAGCCTGAAACGCTACGACAGACTTTAAACTTTGAACCACAGGCCCAGGCTCGTTCATTTTACAATCACCACGTCTTACAATGTAACATCTAACAATCATAGACAAAAGGCAAGGCAAGTTTATTTGTAGAGCACAATTCATACACAAGGCAATTCAAAGTGCTTCACAGTTGAAAACAAATAGAATCAATAAAAACATCAACATAAAATTAATCAATTACAGTAAAAGGCGAGAGTGCAGATAAAATACTTTCAGTCATATGCATCGGTAAAAAGAACTGTTTTCAGCTGGATTTGAACATTGTCAGAGTCGAGGCCTGTCTCACATCCTCATGAAGACTGTTCCAGATTTTAGCTGCATGAAACTGAAACGCAGCCTCACCGTGTTTAGTCCTGACTCTGGAACCACCAGGAGGCCCCTCCCTGAGATGGTTCATACGGCTGTAACATGTCAGATGGACTTTGGTGCTAAACCATGAAAAGACTTGTAACAAGCAGAGCTGTTTTAAAGTCTATTCTCTGAGTGACAGGAAGCCAGTGCAGAGACCGGAGCACTGGACTAATATGGTCGTACTTCCTGGTTCTTGTCAGGACTCGAGCAGCAGCGTTCTGGATGTACTGTAGCTGTCTGATAGCTCGTTTAGAGAGGCCAGTGAGCAGCCGTTACAGTATCTAACCTGCTGGAGACAAATGCATGGATAAGTCTCTCTAAGTCTGGTTTTGACACTGTTCCTCTGATCTTAGCAATGTTTTTCAGATGGTAAAAAGCTGCTGATGTTATTGCTTTGATGTGGCTGTTTAAGTTCAGGTCTGAGTCCATGATTACTCCTAGATTTCTAACCTGATTTTTTGGTTTTAGAGAGAGAGACTCAAGGTGACTGACAACACGTTGTCTTTGTGCCTGTGGGCCAAAAACAATGATCTCAGTTTTGTCTGAGTTTAGTTGGAGAAAGTTGTTTTGCCTCCACAAACTGATCTGTTGGATGCAGTGACAGAGTGTATCTACAGGCCCATGTTCACCAGCCGTCAGTGACACGTAGATTTGAGTGTCATCTGCATAGTTGTGGTACGACACATTGTTGCTGTTTATTAGCTGACCCAATGGAAGCATGTACAAGTTGAATAAGAGGGGTCCCAAGATTGACCCCTGGGGGACTCCACAGGTCATGTCAATTTTGTCTGAGACACAGTTGCCAAAAGGATATCTGTGTTCACTCAGCTTTAGACCCGAAACAGAACTTTCTCTCCGCTGGCTGCTGCTGCGAGCGATGCTGCCGATGTGGAGGCTCTGGTAAACGTGTGATTGTCAGGCTGCCGTTAGATTTCCCTCGGCTTTTACACAGTCGACCACCAGCGACCCGTGTTCTGATCATCATCATCTTTCTTGCAAAAATAAACTCTTCCTCGATGAACGCGCACAACGTGCTTCTGTTATTGTTGCTCCTGACGTAAACTCCCCGGCCCCCCCTGCCCCCACTGCAGGCGCTCCATGATGACGCAATGTCACCAAAACAGGTTCAAAGTTGAATAAAGTAACATTTAGCCCAATATTTTAAGCGAATATAATATAATTGTATTTTGATTTAATGCTTCTTTCCAATATATCGATACAAATGGATCATTATTAATTAGAAGCGATACATCGATGTGTGGCGAGGATCGATGCAAACGAGCCGAGCGCCGATCGATGCAGCAGATCCAAGACATAACACATCAATACATCGATTATACAGATCAATCGCTACACCCCTACTGTGCAGGCTCTAACACTGACGCTCCCATGATGCTTTGCAGGCTCTAACACTGACGCTCCCATGATGCTTTGCAGGCTCTAACACTGACGCTCCCATGATGCTGTGCAGGCTCTAACACTGACGCTCCCATGATGCTTTGCAGGCTCTAACACTGACGCTCCCATGATGCTTTGCAGGCTCTAACACTGATGTTCCCATGATGCTTTGCAGGCTCTAACACTGATGTTCCCATGATGCTTTGCAGGCTCTAACACTGACGCTCCCATGATGCTTTGCAGGCTCTAACACTGACGTTCCCATGATGCTTTGCAGGCTCTAACACTGACGTTCCCATGATGCTTTGCAGGCTCTAACACTGACGTTCCCATGATGCTTTGCAGGCTCTAACACTGATGTTCCCATGATGCTTTGCAGGCTCTAACACTGATGTTCCCATGATGCTTTGCAGGCGAACCCCCACAACTACGACGCGTGGTTCGATTACCTGCGTCTGCTGGAGAGCGACGCCGACCCGGACGCCGTGAGGGACGTTTACGAGCGCGCCATCGCCAACGTCCCGCCCATTCAGGAGAAACGCCACTGGAGGCGCTACGTGTACCTGTGGATCAACTACGCGCTGTACGAGGAGCTGGAGACCAAGGTACTACTACTGCAAATACTACTGCAAATACTACTTCAGATACTACTACTACTGCAGTGTGGTGACCGTGGTTTGTGTGGCAGGACGTGGACCGGACGCGGCAGGTGTACCAGGCCTGTCTGGAGCTCATCCCTCATAAGAAGGTACCGCCTCCCGCCTCCCGCCTCTCGCCGCCGCCGCCGCCGCCTCACACCTCTCGCCGCCGCCGCCGCCTCACGTGCTCCTGTTACTCGCGTTTATCTGATTCTGTCGTTTCCAGTTCACCTTCGCGAAGATCTGGCTCCTGTTCGGGCAGTTCGAGATCCGACAGAAGAACCTGCAGGGGGCGCGGAAGGTCATGGTGAGAGGACGTCCCGTTACTGCCCTGTGTGCTTTTGTGTCTGCTTTATCCTGACGTAACCGGGCGCTTTGTGGACAGAGGCGACGGAGAACTGAGGGGGTTTCCTGTAGCCGTTAGCTTTAGCCTCAAACATCCAGTTGTTTTCAGACGTTTCCACATCATATTTTTTTTCCTACATTTTTTCCCCTCAAATTGTATGCATTTTTTTTCTTGGATTTTTTTACATTTTCCCTGCATTTGTCACACCTTGCAAATTATTATTTTTTAATTCCCTGTTTATTTATTTTTTCTCTTCCAGCATTTTTTTTTTTTTACATACAAAAAAATTCCCACATTTTTCAGATGTTTTTCCTCCCTTTTTTTTCCCCTCAGATTTTAATGAAATTTTTTTGGCCACATTTTTTTCAAATTTGTTGCTTATTATTATTATTGGGGGTTTTTTACACATAAAAAAAAAAATGCTCTTTTTTTTTATTTTACATATTCACCCATTTTTTCTCATGTTTATATGTATATATATATATATATATATTTTTTGCAATTTTCACTAATTTTTCACATTTTCCCCTGTGTTTTTTTTCACTTTTCCTTACATTTGTCACATCTTGCATTTTTTTTTCTCTTCCAGCATTTTTAATTTTATTTTTTAATTATTATTTTTTACATAAAAAACATTCCCACATTTTTCAGATGTTTTTCCTCGCTTTTTTTCTCCGATTTTAATTAATTAAACTTTTTTTGGCCACATTTGTATCAAATTTGCTTATTATTATTTTTAGTTTTTATAAACATTTTAAAAAAAAATCCCAAATTTTCTTTTTTTTTACACATTCCCCCTTTTTTTAATAATATATGTATATATATTTTATGCAATTTTCACTATTTTTTGTATTTATCCCTGTGTTTTTTCTCTGTATTTTACGTTAGTCTCTAATATTGTCCACTAAGCCTCCTTTTATAAGATGTTATTGACCGAAAACCAAAAGAATGATGTAAATGTCATAAAGCTGTCCCACTCGCCGCCTCCTCATGGGTGTGTTTTTATGTGTGTTTGTGTGTTTTTATATATATTAGTGTGTGTGTTTATATATATGTGTGTGTGTTTGTGTGTTTATATCTGTATGTGTGTGTGTTTATATATATATGTGTGTGTGTGTTTGTCCCAGGGCACGGCGATCGGGAAGTGTCCGAAGAACAAGCTCCTGAAAGGCTACATCGAGCTGGAGCTGCAGCTCAGAGAGTTCGATCGCTGTCGGAAACTCTACGAGAAATACCTGGAGTTCGGGCCCCACAACTGCACCACCTGGATCAAGTTCGCCGAACTGGAGACGATTCTGGGGGACGGAGAGCGGGCGAGGGCTATTTACGAGCTCGCCATCGGACAGCCCCGCCTGGACATGCCCGAGGTACTGAGGATACTACTACTACTACTACTATTACTACTACTATAGGACAGCCCCGCCTGGACATGCCTGAGGTACTGAGGATACTACTACTACTACTACTACTATTACTATTACTACTACTGCTATTACTACTATAGGGCAGCCCCGCCTGGACATGCCTGAGGTACTCAAACTGCTGTAGGGCTGTAATTGTTTTTCCCAACATTTTCCTATATTTGTATCATTTGTTTGAGGTGAAACAACAAAGAAACTTCCTTTAACCACAGACGGCACAAAAAAAAGTATTTGGCCAAAATCCAATAGAAAGTCTATGGGAAACATGACAATGACAAATACTTTTTTCCCCACTGTAGTTTCTTTTTTTTTCAACCAATGAAAATGTTCCCAAAAATATTCCATATTTTTTCAAAACGTTTCACTAAATGTCAACCACATTTCCCCCGTTTTTATGTGTTTTTACCACAATTTTCCCCAAAATATTTTTTTTCTCCCCAAATGTTTTCCCAATTTTCCCCAATATTTACTAGTTTTTCCACTTTTTTCTATATTTTCCCCAATTTTTTTAATTCTTTTTTTTATTTTCTAAACTTGGATATAAAGATAAAGATATTTCTTTTTGGTTCCTACTGCTGCTGTGATTCAGGACTTTCCCGAATGTGCAAAAAGTCTGAGAAGGTTTGTTTTGTTTTTGTGCAGGTTTTGTGGAAGTCCTACATCGACTTCGAGATCGAGCAGGAGGAGTTCGAGAACACCAGGAACCTGTACAAGAGACTCCTGCAGAGAACGCAGCACGTCAAGGTACTACTGTTACTACTACTACTACTACTACTACTACTACTGCTACTACTTCTGCTAATGCTACTACTGCTACTACTATTACTACTACTGCTACTACTTCTGCTAATGCTCCTACTACTACTGCTCCTACTACTACTGCTGCTAATGCTACTAATGCTGCTAATGCTACTACTACTGCTACTACTATTACTGCTGCTAATGCTACTACTACTCCTACTACTGCTGCTAATGCTGCTACTACTATTACTACTGCTTCTGCTACTACTACTGCTACTACTACTACTACTACTACTACTGCTACTACTTCTGCTAATGCTGCTACTACTGCTACTACTACTACTACTGCTACTACAATTACTGCTGCTAATGCTACTACTGCTACTACTACTGCTACTACTATTACTGCTGCTAATGCTACTACTACTCCTACTACTACTGCTGCTAATGCTACTACTTCTGCTACTACTACTACTACTGCTACTGCTAATGCTACTACTTGTGCTAATGCTACTACTACTCCTACTACTACTACTACTACTCCTAATGCTACTGCTTCTGCTAATGCTACTACTGCTGCTACTACTACTACTCCTAATGCTACTGCTTCTGCTAATGCTACTACTGCTGCTAATGCTACTACAATTACTGCTGCTAATGCTACTACTGCTACTACTACTGCTACTACTACTACTATTACTACTATTACTGCTGCTAATGCTACTACTGCTGCTACTACTACTACTACTACTACTGCTACTGCTTCTGCTAATGCTACTACTGCTGCTAATGCTACTACAATTACTGCTGCTAATGCTACTACTGCTGCTACTACTACTACTACTACTCCTAATGCTACTGCTTCTGCTAATGCTACTACTGCTGCTAATGCTACTACTACTGCTACTACAATTACTGCTGCTAATGCTACTACTGCTACTACTACTGCTACTACTCCTAATGCTACTGCTTCTGCTAATGCTACTACTGCTGCTACTACTACTACTACTACTCCTAATGCTACTACTGCTGCTAATGCTACTACAATTACTGCTGCTAATGCTACTACTGCTACTACTACTGCTACTACTACTACTATTACTACTATTACTGCTGCTAATGCTACTACTGCTACTACTACTTATACCGTAGGAAAGTTATTATTACTTCTAGTTTCCACCGTCTGTTTCCTCTGCGTCTTTAATCCCGTGTTTCTTTAGGTGTGGCTGAGCTTCGCTAAGTTCGAGCTGTCGGTGGAGTCTTCTGAGCGCGTGCAGAAGAGCCGGCAGGTCTACGAGGACGCGAACCGCAGCATGAGAAACTGCGAGGAGAAGGAGGAGCGCCTCATGCTCCTCGAGGCCTGGAGAGACTTCGAGATCCAGTTCGGGTCCGCGCAGAGCCAGGAGCGCGTCCGCAAACTGCTGCCCGAGAAGGTGAAGAAGAGGAGGAAGATCACCGCGGAGGACGGGGTGAGTGCCGCCCCCTGCTGCCCCTCGGGGGGAACTACAGCCTCCACACGGGCCACGATGCTAAAGCGAGTCTGTGTGTTTGCAGTCGGACGCCGGCTGGGAGGAGTATTACGACTACATCTTCCCCGAGGACTCGGCCAACCAGCCCAACCTGAAGCTGCTCGCCATGGCCAAGATGTGGAAGAAGCAGCAGGTGGTCCCGGAGGAGCAGGACGGAGAGGGGGGGAGCGACTCGGACTCTACGTCGTCTCCGTCCAGCTCCGAGGGGGAGGAGGGGGGAGAGGAGGGAGAGGAGGGAGACGGGAAGGAGAGGAAAACGAGCGGAGAGAGGAGGGAGGAGGAGGAGGGAGAGGAGAGAGAGGAAGCACCAGAGCAGAGGGAGGAGAGGGAGGAGAGGGAGGAGGCCCAGGGGGGAGAGGAGAGCAGAGAGGCTGAGGAGGGGAAGGCGGGGGAGGCAGGGGCGGTCCACGACGACAGGGACGACTCCGCCGAGAGCAGCAGCAGCAGCAGCGACGAAGAGTAACATCACAGAGACTGAACTCAATATTTCTACTGTTTTTGTTTATAAAATAATCAGGTCAAAACCTCATCTGGAGTTTGTGCTTTTTCTCACAATAAATATGAATGAGCTGAACTCTCCTCCTCCAGCTCTGCGTGAGTGTTGGCTGAACACTGCCCTCTGGTGGCGCGAGCTGGTGGCGCGAGCTTTTCACAGCATTTGTCCCGATGTTACGGTGAAGGAAAGAGTCAGATTGTGGAGGATATATTTGTATGATCTGGCAATTTTACTGGCTTTTTTACTTAAATGTAGTTTAATTTTGGTCTAGTTTTAGTCGATAAGTTACATTAATAACATTTATTATCATATTTAATGAAGCTTCTCCACATGAACGAAGCTCAGAGCTGAACTTAAATGATCTGAGGCTTTTTAACCCCTTAACTCCCACCTGAACCGAGCACATTTTCTCCAGTTTAGCTTTACCCCAATCCAAAAGCTTCTGGGAAAAAGGTGTGAAAATAATGACAGAACTGAGACGAAAACAATGAAGATGTGACAAAAAAAATGATGAAAAAGTGGCAAAAATGTCACAAAAATTGACCAAAAAAATTCCAATAAAACAAAAAAGTGGCACAAATGTGAAAAAATTGATGTGAGGAAAAAGATCAGTTCAGATGAGTTTTGTAGGTCTTAGCTTTCAAATGAGGCGTTACACTGGCCTACAGGATTTGGGTAAAGCTTAACTGGAGAAAATGCTCTCGGTTCAGGCGGGAGTTAAGAGGTTAAAGTCGATGGAAATATCTGGACATTTTAGTCGTAGTTTTAGTCACAAAAATCTTACTTTGACAAAAAATAATGACAATATTTTCATGGACACAATGAAGACGGTTGAACCCTGTCCTGAAGAGGCGCCTCCGTCACCGCTCTATGTAAAGATTTATGTAGATTCTTATTTAGGCGTCTCGTACTTTCTGTTCCCATTATACAAAAGTATTAGAATTTGAGATTGTTTCAGCCGATTTGCCAGAGGTTTTTGAAAATTATTCTTCACTTTTGAGCTCAAGTTTCCTGTTCAGCTTTATGGAACTGGTCTATGTCTGTTTTAAAGAGGGGGTGTACTGCTTTTGTCAGTCCCACAGCACCAGTCTATATCTCACTACGATGATGACAAACCTTCTGTTGGTCTGTAAATGCAGTAAATTAGAATAACTGCCTTGTATAAAATGTCTCTCTCAAAATGGCTGTAGTGAATGTCTTGAAATAGGCCTCTGTCTCTTTAACCTCTTAACTCCCGCCTGAACCGAGAGCAAAAATGAAAATAGCAACAAAACTGAGACGAAAACAATGATGGAAATGGGACAAAAAAGTGACGAAAAATGTCACAAGAAATTGACCAAAAATTTTCAAAAGAAATGACAAAATGTGACAAAAAAAATTACCAAAAAATGACAACAATTTGATACAAATGTGACAAACATTTATTTAAAAAATTGAAGAAAAAATGGCAAAAATATGACCCAAAAAAAAAAAAAAAGTTACAAAAATGAGTTGAATACCCAACAAAAAAAATGACGGAAAAAAGATCTGTTGAAAAAGATCCTTTCGGTTCAGGCGGGAGTTCAGGGGTTAAGAACCTCTGAGCCTTTAGACACGCCCCCTCCACACGCTGTCTGTGGCATCAGTGGGGAGGGGGTTCTGCTGAGGAGCAGTGGTTGGTTACTCGGCTGGTGACGAAAGCTCGGAGGCGTCTCCAGGAGGTGGGGGCGTTCCTAGGAGGACTCAGGCAAACCTATCCCTAAAATGGCCGCCATCAGAGTTTTTACAGATTACTCAGAAATACGTGAATGTGCCAAGGCAACACTTCAGCCATGTTTTTAATGAGGGAATGACATAACATGATGGAAAGCTTGAAAAAGTCCATTTTGCAGAATACCCCCCTTTAAGATTGTTTTAGCCGATTTGCCAGAGGTTTTTGAAAATGATTCTTGAGCTCAAGTTTCCTTCTCAGCTTTATAGAACTGATCTCCTATTTCAGAAATTAAAGCTTCTCACTCTTTGTCCTCGATGGAACGTTATCAAACACCTTGATATTTTCAGGTAAAAACAAGGCAAGAAATGACGGGGAGCCAGGTGATTTTATTTGGGCAAATGATATGGTTAAAGATCCACAGTGTTGGCCTGGGGGGCGTGGCCCGACTACAGCACGTGCAGGGGGAGGGGCTTCAAGGATAATAAGAACCACTGTAACTCGTGTGTCTTTGTTTGAACTAAAGCTGATGATCTTTGGGCGCTCGAAACCAAAGAAAGTCAAACCCACAGACGTCTTTAAGGTTTTCATGAGTGGAGTCGACAGCAGGTGGTGGAGCTGGGTCTGTGGCTCCTCCGGGTTCAGGATCTGTGGCTCTCCTCGGGGTCTGTGGCTCCTCTGGGTTCAGGATCTGTGGCTCTCCTCGGGGTCTGTGGCTCCTCCGGGTTCAGGATCTGTGGCTCCTCCGGGTTCAGGATCTGTGGCTCCTCCGGGTTCAGGATCTGTGGCTCCTCTGGGTTCAGGATCTGTGGCTCCTCCGGGTTCAGGATCTGTGGCTCCTCTGGGTTCAGGATCTGTGGCTCTCCTCGGGGGGTCTGTGGCTCTCCTCGGGGTCTGCAGTCCGAGAGTTCAGTAAATGTTCATAGTTTTAGGGAGAGCCACAGACTGAGGTTATTCGATGTCCTCGGGCCGGACGGGGTGAGGCAGAGGGATGATGGACTTCTTCTCCGAGTCTCGAGACAAAGCCTTCCTCATGTCTGAAACACCAGAGGGAAGATGTGAGTATTTCTGTTACTAAACCCCTGATACGTGTGAGTATTTCTGTTACTAAACCCCTGATATGTGTGAGTATTTTGTGAGCGTTGCGTGAGTATTGCGTAAATATCTCGTGAGTATCTCGTGAGTATTTCATGAGTATGGCGTGAGTATTGCGTGAGTATTTCGTGAGTATCTCGTGAGTATTGCGTGAGTATCTCGTGAGTATCTCGTGAGTATTGCGTGAGTATCTCGTGAGTATCTCATGAGTATCTCGTGAGTATCTCGTGAGTATTGCGTGAGTACTTCGTGAGTATTGCGTGAGTATCTCGTGAGTATCTCGTGAGTATCTCGTGAGTATCTCGTGAGTATCTCGTGAGTATTGCGTGAGTATCGCGTGAGTATTGCGTGAGTATTGTGTGAGTATCTCGTGAGTATTGCGTGAGTATTGCGTGAGTATCTCGTGAGTATTGCGTGAGTATCTCGTGAGTATCTCGTGAGTATTGCGTGAGTATCTCGTGAGTATTTCGTGAGTATTGCGTGAGTATCTCGTGAGTATCTCGTGAGTATCTCGTGAGTATTGCGTGAGTATCTCGTGAGTATCTCGTGAGTATTGCGTGAGTACTTCGTGAGTATTGCGTGAGTATTTCGTGAGTGTCTCGTGAGTATTTTGTGAGTATTGCGTGAGTATCTCGTGAGTATCTCGTGAGTATCTCGTGAGTATTTCGTGAGTATTGCGTGAGTATCTCGTGAGTATCTCGTGAGTATCTCGTGAGTATTGCGTGAGTATCTCGTGAGTATTGCGTGAGTACTTCGTGAGTATTGCGTGAGTATTTCGTGAGTGTCTCGTGAGTATCTCGTGAGTATTGCGTGAGTACTTCGTGAGTATTGCGTGAGTACTTCGTGAGTATTGCGTGAGTATTTCGTGAGTGTCTCGTGAGTATTTTGTGAGTATTGCGTGAGTACTTCGTGAGTATGTCGTGAGTATCTCGTGAGTATTGCGTGAGTATCTCGTGAGTATCTCGTGAGTATTGCGTGAGTATCTCGTGAGTATCTCGTGAGTATTTCGTGAGTATCTCGTGAGTATCTCGTGAGTATCTCGTGAGTATCTCGTGAGTATCTCGTGAGTATCTCGTGAGTATCTCGTGAGTATTTCGTGAGTATCTCGTGAGTATCTCGTGAGTATCTCGTGAGTATCTCGTGAGTATTTCGTGAGTATCTCGTGAGTATCTCATGAGTATCTCGTGAGTATCTCGTGAGTATCTCGTGAGTATTTCGTGAGTATCTCGTGAGTATCTCGTGAGTATCTCGTGAGTATCTCGTGAGTATCTCGTGAGTATCTCGTGAGTATCTCGTGAGTATCTCGTGAGTATCTCGTGAGTATCTCGTGAGTATCGCGTGAGTATTGCGTGAGTATCTCGTGAGTATCTCGTGAGTATTTCGTGAGTATCTCGTGAGTATCTCGTGAGTATTTCGTGAGTATCTCGTGAGTATCTCGTGAGTATCTCGTGAGTATCTCGTGAGTATCTCGTGAGTATCTCGTGAGTATCTCGTGAGTATCGCGTGAGTATCTCGTGAGTATCTCGTGAGTGTTGCGTGAGTATCTCGTGAGTATCTCGTGAGTATTTCGTGAGTATCTCGTGAGTATCTCGTGAGTATCTCGTGAGTATCTCGTGAGTATCTCGTGAGTATCTCGTGAGTATTGCGTGAGTATTGCGTGAGTATCTCGTGAGTATCTCGTGAGTATCTCGTGAGTATCTCGTGAGTATCTCGTGAGTATCTCGTGAGTATCTCGTGAGTATTTCGTGAGTGTCTCGTGAGTATTTCGTGAGTATCTCGTGAGTATCGCGTGAGTATCTCGTGAGTATCTCGTGAGTATCTCGTGAGTATTGCGTGAGTATCTCGTGAGTATCTCGTGAGTATTGCGTGAGTACTTCGTGAGTATCTCGTGAGTATTGCGTGAGTATTTCGTGAGTATTGCGTGAGTATTTCGTGAGTGTCTCGTGAGTATCTCGTGAGTATCTCGTGAGTATCTCGTGAGTATTGCGTGAGTACTTCGTGAGTATTGCGTGAGTACTTCGTGAGTATTTCGTGAGTATCTCGTGAGTATCTCGTGAGTATCTCGTGAGTATTTCGTGAGTGTCTCGTGAGTATTTCGTGAGTATCTCATGAGTATCTCGTGAGTATCTCGTGAGTATTGCGTGAGTATCTCGTGAGTATCTCGTGAGTATCTCGTGAGTATTGCGTGAGTACTTCGTGAGTATTGCGTGAGTATTTCGTGAGTATTGCGTGAGTACTTCGTGAGTATTGCGTGAGTATTTCGTGAGTGTCTCGTGAGTATTTCGTGAGTATCTCGTGAGTATCTCGTGAGTATTGCGTGAGTACTTCGTGAGTATTGCGTGAGTATTTCGTGAGTATTGCGTGAGTATTTCGTGAGTGTCTCGTGAGTATTTCGTGAGTATCTCGTGAGTATCTCGTGAGTATTTCGTGAGTATCTCGTGAGTATTGCGTGAGTATCTCGTGAGTATTTCGTGAGTATTGCGTGAGTATCTCGTGAGTATCTCGTGAGTATCTCGTGAGTATCTCGTGAGTATCTTGTGAGTACTTCGTGAGTATTGCGTGAGTACTTCGTGAGTATTGCGTGAGTATTTCGTGAGTGTCTCGTGAGTATCTCGTGAGTATCTCGTGAGTATTGCGTGAGTATCTCGTGAGTATCTCGTGAGTATCTTTTGAGTACTTCGTGAGTATTGCGTGAGTACTTCGTGAGTATTGCGTGAGTATTTCGTGAGTGTCTCGTGAGTATCTCGTGAGTATCTCGTGAGTATTTCGTGAGTATCTCGTGAGTATCTTTTGAGTACTTCGTGAGTATTGCGTGAGTACTTCGTGAGTATTGCGTGAGTATTTCGTGAGTGTCTCGTGAGTATTTTGTGAGTATTGCGTGAGTACTTCGTGAGTATTGCGTGAGTATTGCGTGAGTATTTCGTGAGTGTCTCGTGAGTATTTTGTGAGTATTTCGTGAGTATTTCGTGAGTATCTCGTGAGTATTGCAAGAGTACTTCGTGAGTATTGCGTGAGTACTTCGTGAGCATTGCGTGAGTATTTCGTGAGTGTCTCGTGAGTATTTCGTGAGTGTCTCGTGAGTATTTTGTGAGTATCTCGTGAGTATTTCGTGAGTATCTCGTGAGTATCTCGTGAGTATCTCGTGAGTATTTCGTGAGTATTTCGTGAGTATTGCGTGAGTATTTCGTGAGTGTCTCGTGAGTATTTTGTGAGTATTGCGTGAGTATTTCGTGAGTGTCTCGTGAGTATTTTGTGAGTATTGCGTGAGTATCTCGTGAGTATCTCGTGAGTATCTCGTGAGTATCTCGTGAGTATTTCGTGAGTATTTCGTGAGTGTCTCGTGAGTATCTCGTGAGTATTGCGTGAGTATCTCGTGAGTATTGCGTGAGTATTTCGTGAGTATTGCGTGAGTATTTCGTGAGTATTGCGTGAGTATTTCGTGAGTGTCTCGTGAGTATTTCGTGAGTATCTCGTGAGTATCTCGTGAGTATTTTGTGAGTATTGCGTGAGTATTTCGTGAGTGTCTCGTGAGTATTTTGTGAGTATTTTGTGAGTATTGCGTGAGTATCTCGTGAGTATCTCGTGAGTATTTCGTGAGTACTTCGTGAGTATTGCGTGAGTATTTCGTGAGTGTCTCGTGAGTATTTTGTGAGTATTGCGTGAGTACTTCGTGAGTATGTCGTGAGTGTCTCGTGAGTATCTCGTGAGTATTTCGTGAGTATCTCGTGAGTATCTCGTGAGTATCTCGTGAGTATCTCGTGAGTATCTCGTGAGTATGTCGTGAGTATTGCGTGAGTATCTCGTGAGTATCTCGTGAGTATCTCGTGAGTGTCTCGTGACTATTTTGTGAGTATTGCGTGAGTACTTCGTGAGTATGTCGTGAGTGTCTCGTGAGTATCTCGTGAGTATTTCGTGAGTATCTCGTGAGTATCTCGTGAGTATCTCGTGAGTATCTCGTGAGTATCTCGTGAGTATTTCGTGAGTATCTCGTGAGTATCTCGTGAGTATTGCGTGAGTATCTCGTGAGTAATGCGTGAGTATCTCGTGAGTATCTCGTGAGTATCTCGTGAGTATCTCGTGAGTATCTCGTGAGTGTTGCGTGAGTATTTCGTGAGTATCTCGTGAGTGTCTCGTACCGTAGGCGTCCTCGTCCGGCTCCCCGTTGCTCGCTGAGTAATACTCGATCACGGTCCTGTAGACGCTGTAGCCCAGACTCTTGTACATGTTCACGGCCACCTGGTTGGACACGCGCACGAACAGGTCCACGAAGAAGCCGCCCTTCCTGCAACGACACACACCGGTCAGGAGACGAACCCGTGACTGAGCTGCTGCTGCCGCTGCTCACGTTAACGAGCGTTTGAGACTCGAGGAATCATAAACGAGGCCTAGGCCTTGGCACATTCACGTATTTCTGAGTTATCTGTAAAAACTCTGATGGCGGCCATTTTAGGGATAGGTTTGCCTGAGTCCTCCTAGGAACGCCCCCACCTCCTGGAGACGCCTCCGAGCTTTCGTCACCAGCCGAGTAACCAACCACTGCTCCTCAGCAGAACCCCCTCCCCACTGATGCCACAGACAGCGTGTGGAGGGGGCGTGTCTAAAGGCTCAGAGGTTCTTAAAGAGACAGAGGCGTATTTCAAGACATTCACTACAGCCATTTTGAGAGAGCACTTTAACCTCTGAACTCCCGCCTGAACCGAAAGGATCTTTTTCAGCAGATTTTTTTTCCATCATTTTTTTTGTTGGGTATTCAACTAATTTTTGTAACTTTTTTTTTTAAAAATTTTGTCATTTTTTCTTCAATTTTTTAAATCATTTTTTGGTAATTTTTTTGTCACATTTTGTCTTTTTTTTTGTGTCAATTTTTGGTCAATTTCTTGTGACATTTTTGCCACTTTTTTGTCACATTTCCATCATTGTTTTCGTCTCAGTTTTGTTGCTATTTTCACATCGTTTTTTTTCCAGAAGCTTTTGGACTGGGGTAAAGCCAAACTGGAGAAAATGTGCTTGGTTCAGGTGGGGGTTAAGGGGTTAAAGAGACAGAGGCCTATTTCAAGACATTCACTACAGCCATTTTGAGAGAGACATTTTATACAAGGCAGTTATTCTAATTTACTGCATTTACAGGCCAACAGAAGGTTTGTCATCATTGTAGTGAGATATAGACTGGTGCTATGGGACTGAAAAAAGCAGAACACCCCCTCTTTAATGTTTCCTTTCAAAATAAAACTCCTGATCGCCCAGTGAAAATGTGCTACAAACGTCTTATTTACACGGCTTTGTCGCTCAAACAGAGGATTGTTCCCAACAGCTGGAGAAAAAAATAATTCCTCCAAATTTGCTTTTCATTTTCTCTCATTTTTTCCCCCTAATCTTCTCCAATCATTTTTTCCCAATTTTTATTTTCACGCAATTTCCCACCCCCTAATTTTTTCCAAGTATTTTTTTTTCTCACTAATTTTCTCCCATTTTTCCCCCACAATTTCTTTGCTCATTTTTTCCACATTTCTTCTTCCAAACAGAAACATCACTATAATCTTGTAGACGATACATGGTCCATTTCCATGTGTTTGTGAGAAGAAAAGTTTCCACATTTCCATCTGCCGCCGTTTGAATCCTCCTCCCAGAGAGGGCGTGACTGGGGGACAGCGCTCGGATGTTGCTCGTGTCTATGGCGTGTGTGAGCCGTGTATGAGGCGTGTGTGAGGCGTGTATGAGGCGTGTGTGAGGCGTGTGTGAGGCATACGTGAGGCGTGTATGAGGCGTGTGTGAGGCGTGTGTGAGGCATACGTGAGGCGTGTGTGAGGCGTGCATGAGGCGTGTATGAGGCGTGTGTGAGGCGTGTGTGAGGCATACGTGAGGCGTGTGTGAGGCGTGCATGAGGCGTGTATGAGGCGTGTACGAGGCGTGCGTGAGGCGCAGTGTGGTACCTCTCTGAGATCTCCTCCAGCATGTCCATGAGCTGAGCCGCGAGGCCGAGTCGCCTGAACTCCGGCGCCACAGACAGAGCCGTCACGTGACCGTGCCACTCCTCCCTCGCCACCGAGCCCTCGGCCTTTCCCATGACTGACGAGAACAAGAGAATACACGCATCAAACGCAGATACTGGGAGAGAAACATCACGCAGTTCAGAGTGACTTGGGTGTTTCAGCTCAAATAAATATTCCCCCCCATTATTTATTTTTTTGCATTTTTCTTAAATTCTTTACACGTGTTTCTCTTATTTTTGCCCCATTTTTTCCCTTAATTTTTGCAATTTTTTTTACTAGTATTTCCCCCCATTTTTAATCCAATTTATTTTCCCTTTTTTCCCAAAATTTCCCCCAATTTTAATTTCTTCTTTTTGACCCCATTTTTTCTATTTTTGACAAATTTTTATTACTATATTCCCCCCATTTTTCTGGCTCTAGATGACATTTCTTTAGTATCATTAAAGTACTGGTATTGAAACAAATTTAACTATAGCCCTGTTTTTTACTGCCTCAAATGTTGAATATTGGTGCAGCTGTTGTGACGGGACATGACACACTTGTATCGCGCAGTGTCGGTGTTTTAAATCTCGTCTTAAAAAACACTTTTATTCTCGGGCTTTTAACACCGCGTGAGTTGTGTGGTCCTCTGTGTCTTGTATTTTCTTTTATTGTTTTAATTTTCTTTTATTGCTGTTACAATTTTAAAATTTTATTTAAAAAAAATATTGCATCTTACTTATGTTTTGTTTTAATGATTTTGTTTTAAACTATTTTATCGTTTTAGCTGAATGTATAGTTTGGCTTCACTTGATTTTATTATATTTATTTATTTATTTTATTCCTATATTTTATATGTAGCACTTTGGAAGCACTTGTTTATAAAATGTGCTATATAAATAAAGTGGATTGGTTTGGATAATCGGCGCCATCTGGTGGTGAAAAAGCATTGCAGCAGTGAGTAGCCTGACAAAAGCAAACTCGACACTGACTGAGCTGAATTATTCTCTTTCACAAACATGAACCAGATCAGGATTGAGCCGTTTAACCTCTTAACTCCCGCCTGAACCGAGAGCATTTTCTCCAGTTCAGCTTTACCCAAATCCTGTAGGCCAGTGTAACGCCTCATTTGAAAGCTAAGACCTACAAAACTCATCTGAATGGATCTTTTTCCTCACGTCATCAGATTTGTTTTCATCTTTTATGGGGGTTTTCAACTCATTTTTTTGTCAAATAGTAAATTTTTTGTCAGTTTTTTTAAATTTTTTGTCCATTTTTCATCATTTTTTTGTCATTTTTTTGTCCATTGATTTTAGTCATTTTTCCGTCATTTTTTGTGACATTTTTGCCACTTTTTCATCATATCATTTTTTTGTCCATTTTTTGTCATTTTTTAAAATAATTTTTCGTCATTTTTTTGTCAATTTTTTGTCATTTTTTAAAATAATTTTTCGTCATTTTTTTGTCCAATTTTTTGTCATTTCTTGTAATTTTTTGGTCCATTTTTCATCATTTTTTCATCATTTTTTTGTCCGTTTTTCATCATTTTTTTGTCATTTTTTTGTCCATTGCTTTTAGTCATTTTTCCGTCATTTTTTGTGACATTTTTGCCACTTTTTCATCATATCATTTTTTTGTCCATTTTTCATCATTTTTTTGTCAATTTTTCATCATTTTTTGTCATTTTTTAGTCAATTTCCGTCATTTTTCGTGACATTTTTTCCACTTTTTCTTCATTTTTTTGTCAATTTTTCGTCACTTTTTTGTCACATCTTCATTGTTTTCGTCTCAGTTTTGTCACATTTTTCTCACTTTTTTCCAGAAGCTTTTGGATTGAGGTAAAGCCAAACTGGAGAAAATGTGCTCGGTTCAGGTGGGAGTTAAGGGGTTTAAACGGCTCAATCCTGATCTGGTTCATATTTGTAAGAGACAGACTTTAGAAAGAGGAAAACTGCTCTGGATAAAGACAAATAGAGACAAAAGAATGAGACGCATCAGTGACACAACCTTCTGAAAGTGAAGTCACTGACCAAGATTTAATAAAGGACAAAAACATAACGATGTGATTAAAGGTGACACTGACTGTATCCCATGAGTTCTCCTCCAGGAGCCTCGGCCACGATGAAGTACTCGGGCCAGTGAGCCAAATACTGCAGGTAGAAGGGGATCCCGTACTGAGCCGAGGTTAAAGACAAACACGTCACAGCAAAGACACTCACGGGTCAAAGATGTGTCATTCTGACCCAGAGACATGAATCAAAACACCAAGAAGGACAATATTTAACATTTCGAGACAAGGCCGTGGGAACCCAGGGTGCTGAGGGCGCTGCAGCACCCCCTGGTGGATAGTTTGTGAACTGCAGGCAATATTAACCCCTTAACTCCCGCCTGAACCGAGCACATTTTCTCCAGCTTTACCCCAATCCAAAAGCTTCTGGAAAAAAGGTGAGAAAATAGCAACAAAACTGAGATGAAAACAATGATGGAAATGTGGAAAAAGTGAGAAAACATTGACGAAAAAGTGACAAAAAATTGACAAAAAATGTACAAAAAAATGACAAAAATCGACAAAAATCGACAAAAAATGGACATAAAATCGACAAAAACTTGACAAAAAATGGACGAAAAAGTGACAAAAAATGTACAAAAAAATGACAAAAATCAACAAAAAAATGACAAAAAATGTACAAAAAAATGACAAAAATCGACAAAAAATTGACAAAAAATGTACAAAAAAATGACAAAAATCGACAAAAAATCGACAAAAACTTGACAAAAAAGGACAAAAAAGTGAGAAAAATTTGACGAAATTTTTTGAAAAAATGGACGAAAAAGTGATAAGAATTTGACAAAAAAATGCGAATACTTTGACGAAAAAATGTACAAAAAAATGTACAAAAAAATGTACAAAAAAATGTGAATAATTTGACGAAAAAGTGACAAAAAAGTCACAAAAATTTGACAAAAATGAGACGACTGCCGAATGAAAAAAAGTGAAAAATCTGATGTGAGGAAAAAGATCAATTTAGTTTTGTAGATCTTAGCTTTCAAATGAGGCGTTACACTGGCCTACAGGATTTGGGTAAAGCTGAACTGGAGAAAATGCTCTCGGTTCAGGCGGGAGTTAAGAGCTTAATAAACAGGATTTATGCACAGAAAAAGTATTTTGGGGGTACATTTTGTCCCTCAGCGCCCCCTAACTAAAACATCTTCCCACGGCTCTGTTTCGAGAATCACCAGAGCTAAACCAGGTCTGAAAAAGGACTGTGTCAGGTCTAAACTAGGACTAACTCATGAATAAAGTGTTTCTAAGTTTGGATATGTCCATATTCTTAGTTCTTCCATATTGCATCATAACATTATAATGAATAAAACTGAACTTACAATCTATCCTACTTAATCACATTTTAAGGAACATGTTTTACTGTGACTTTTATGTAATAAGTGAAGGATACGGTTTCTGTCAGAGGATCCAAGTTACTGTAAGGAAAAACACAGAAGCACATTTTAGCATTAGCATCATTCAGACAGAAAACAGCACATTTACTCACTTCATAATCTTGTACAAACTTATAATTCAGATTAATGACGTCCCTCATCAACCCTGTCGTAGGATTTAACATCAGCACCTCAGTTTTTAATGTTATATAATGTTTTAGTGCCACAGTGTTGGACTGAGAGCTCTGGTTAGCGGATTAGCCTCGGGATGCTAACAGCGTTTAGCAGCCCGGCGGTGGATTTACGTCAGAACAAACGTCTCGTAAACACAGATTCACGTGGGAAACGTGTGTGACTTTTCAGTAAAACCCCGCAGACTCACATGTTGTTGAATTTAAAGAGGTCATCGCAGGTGAAGGGTCGGAGAGTCGTCATGTTGTTGTTGTTAGCTTGTTAGCCTCTGTGAACCGGAAGGGCCGCGGTGAGGAAGTGCAGGCCGCAGCGCCGCCCGTGGAAGGACGCGCTACTGCACCGGAAACACGCGCCCCTTTTCTTTTTTTAAAGCCCTTTTTCTTCAGTATTTTCTGTGTCATTTCTAAACCAAGGTGTTGTTTCACAGTGAAGGTTTTTAGTTTCACCTTTGAACCTGTTTATTTACCAGAGAAATTCTACAAACCGGTCAATGACGTGACGTGCATATTTTTGTGTTATATTTCTTTTAAAAATAATTTGATCTTTTCATTATATGTATCACTTTATTCTACAAAACCTAAGGAGTTTAATCACATTTTAATGACATTTCAATAATAAATATTTTTTCATGTTTTCACACCTCAAACCCCTGAAATGTCAGGTGGCGCAACTGTCCGAGCAAATGACTAATAAAGCTTCTGAAAATTGTATTTTCAGGGAAACAAATTAAACAGAAAACATCAGGGCATAATTGTATATTACATATCTTTCAAATAAGCCTCATTTGTGAATATTAATAGTTTTAAAGTTTTTGAGAAAATTAAAAAACTTTGGTCCGACAATTTGTAATGTTAAAATATCACAACGTAAGAACAGGGCTGTTATTTTGAAATAAAGAATAGTATCAGCAAACAGGATATGACATCATCCAGGGGAACAAGTGTGTTTATGTCTGAGTGAAAAAGTTTGAAAATGTATTTCAAGAATTGAGAAAAAAAAAGCTTTTTTCTGACTCAAAAGTAAACTGTCAAACTTTTGGTGTCAGGTGGTACAACTGATGTAAATATCTGAAAAAAATATATTGTTATACTTTTTTTTTTTTTTTAAGTCAATGTTTGCCCATGCTAACAAATGCTAAAGCTAAACCAATTTAATTTGAAATGAGTTGCTAACGTCAGGTGGTGCAACTGCAAAAAAAATGTAAAATTACAATTTAAAAATTATAGGGTTAGGGTTAGGGTTTGGAAATCCAATGGCAGAAACAAATTAAAAACAGCTCAATTATGACATGAAAGGACTTGTATCTTAGAGCGCCGTCTTTTGTCATTTTTTTGTGTGACAATCTCAGTATTTTGCCCAAAGTGAATGAAACCTTCAGATTCGACACATTCCTACAATCGGTGAAACACCTGCTTTAATCTCCAGTAACGCCTGAATCTTTTTATGACATTTCTTTTCATCGCTCTTATGTTTTGTTTTTATCCTCGTTCTCGGCTCATTCATGTCACTGGTTTCCAAGAAGCTTTTAGATTTGGGTAAAGCCGAGCTGGAGAAAACGTGCTGGGTTCAGTTTCCCCCCGGGACAGTCGTCTTCCTTTAGCCTTCTGTCATTTCCTTTAGGTCAAACCCAGGGGGAACCGGGGCAGGTCCGGTTTCAGCATCTGGAGGAGGAGGAGGATTCTCCGGGCTTGGGGCTGGACCCGGTCCTGGTCCCGGGACCAGGACCAGGTCTGCGTCCCGGGACCAGGACCGTGTCTTTGTCCCGGGACCAGGACCGGGTCTGTGTCCCGGGACCAGGACCGGGTCTGTGTCCCGGGACCAGGACCGGGTCTGTGTCCCGGGACCAGGACCGGGTCTTTGTCTCGGGACCAGGACCGGGTCCTCGTCCCGGGACCAGGACCGGGTCTTTGTCCCGGGACCAGGACCGGGTCTGTGTCCCGGGACCAGGACCAGGTCTTTGTCCCGGTTTTGGAGGAGCTCTGGTTTCAGTCTCCGGAGACAGAACCTACTTCATAAACCTTTTGTCATTAAACGTGATCTCACAGTTCGTCTCCGGAGTCAAACCTGTGACCTCAGTGTCCCGCCCTCCACCCAAAACATGCACAATAGGTCCATCCTGAGGGCTCATATGACCTCGGTAGTTTGATAGTTTATGGAACGACACTTGTTATGACAGACTTATAAACATGTAAATGGTCCCAGGTTCAGTGGGCGGGTCCTGGGCTGCAGTGGGCGTGGCCTCTCAGGTAAGTGGGCGTGGCCTCTCAGGTAAGTGGGCGTGGCCTCTCAGGTAAGCTTCACCTGAGCTTCAGTCGGTGCCGCAGAGACAGAGTTCAGACTGAGGCCATGGATCTGTTTATCTGGAAACTCTGTGGACTTTTCTCCATCGTCTCCTCGTCCTCCATCACACGCAGGTACTTTATATACTACTACTACTACTGGTACTACTACTACTACTACTACTACTACTACTACTACTACTACTGCTACTACTACTACTACTGCTACTACTACTACTACTACTACTACTACTAGTACTACAACTACTACTGGTACTACTACTACTACTACTACTACTACTACTACTACTACTACTACTACTACTACTACTGCTACTGCTGTGTGAACTGTTTGAATCCTCCATTACTGGCCTTCACTGAGCGTTTCCTCCAGTTCAGTTTTACCCAAATCTAAAAGCTTCTGGACTTTTCTCAGTTTGATTTATTATTGATTTCTCTAAATAAAGATTCCAAACTAACACCATTAAACCAGATTTTAAAGTTTTTCTCCTTTAATGATGAGAAATGATTATTACATTTTACAGAAAGGGGCGAGTTTTTGGTCCAGTGATTTTGGGGGCCACAGTGGACGATGTGTGTGAGGTCCTTCAGAGGAAAGACTGAGGTTCTTCTGAGGAGACTGAAGTCCTTCAGAGGAGACTGAGGTCCTTCTGAGACTGAGGTCCTTCTGAGACTGAGGTCCTTCAGAGACTGAGGTCCTTCTGAGGAGACTGAGGTCCTTCTGAGACTGAGGTCCTTCAGAGTGAGCAGCCTCTGCTCAGGACTCTGACTCTGTGGTGGCCTCTCCTCTCCACTTCGCTGCCGTGTGCTGGGCCAACAACAGGAGGGTCAGCTCCGTCCTGCCCCCTGGAGGACAGGAGGGTGTTAGCCAAGCCAAGCTCACCTCCATCATGGACAACACCTCCCACCCACTGCACTGACTGTAGAGCAGTGTTTCCCAACCCGGGGTATGAGGACCATGGGGGTACTCGAGGACCTAGCAGGGGGTACTTGGAACTATTTCAGATTGAAAATATGGGAAAATATAACATCATTTTTATAGGAAAAGCTATATTTTTCAGTCAAATGTGTTGCTTTGGGAGAATTGTAGGTTTATTTTGAGTGCGACATTGTCCTTTTTCTTACAAATACCACTTTTAAATAATTACTTCCTGAATAAACTGTAACACCCTTGAGGCAGGGGGTACACGGGTGACCACTGAAAGGCCAAAGGGGTATGAAAGACAAAAAACATTGGGAACCACTGCTGTGGAGGAGCTGAGCAGCTCTTTCAGTGGCAGGTTCTTCATCCTCACTGCTCAGACTGAACCAGACTTTAAAGTCACATGTGCATCATCATCACCATCATCACCATTGTCCTGGTTCTTCCCCAGAGCTGCTCCTGATGCTCCTCAGTACGTGGCGGTGAGTCCGTCCGAGCTCCGCCCAGACGTCCCGTTCAGAGTCTTCATCTCCAACCTGCAGACTCCGCCTCTGGAGGTCAGCGCCGCCATCGTCTTAGACCCAGATCCAGGTCCCCTAAGCTCCGCCTCCTCCGTCCTCCAAGGTAAACACATGTGACCCAGGTCCCCTAAGCTCCGCCTCCTCCGTCCTCCAAGGTAAACACACGTGACCCAGATCCCCTAAGCTCCGCCTCCTCCGTCCTCCAAGGTAACGACACGTGACCCAGCCACGCTCAGACTCTGTGGTTCAGACTGCAGACACTTCCTCTTCACTCGAGTTACAAACGTTACCTTTAAGATGAAGATTCTGTGTAAAACTGACCTCAGGTTCGTGTCTCAGGTGGAGAAAAGAAAACGCTGATCCTGCCAGAGTTTGACTCCTCCTCCGTGAGTACAACTACCTCTACTACTAATACTACTAACACTAATACTACTACTACTACTAATACTGCTACTACTGATACTACTAATACAACTAATACTTCTAATACTACTACTAATACTAATACTAATACTACTAATACTAATTCTACTACTACTACTAATACTAATACTTCTAATACTACTGTTCCTGCTGAGTTTCTCCACATGAAAGAAAAACTGAGTCTTCTCTATTTTCATCCACATTGAAGTGAAAGTGGTCTCACACAGACGCCCACAGAGGTGACAGGACCTGAAACTGGACCAGGTCCTCAGTGTTGGAGATGTTTGGCTGCTGTGCTGTCAGACGTTCCTGGAGGAAGTTAAACTGATCTCCTCGTCTCTCTCGTTGATCTCCTCGTCTCTCGTTGATCTCCTCGTCTCTCGTTGATCTCCTCGTGTCTCTCGTTGATCTCCTCGTCTCTCGTTGATCTCCTCGTGTCTCTCGTTGATCTCCTCGTGTCTCTCGTTGATCTCCTCGTCTCCCTCCTCGTCTCTCTCGTTGATCTCCTCGTCTCTCGTTGATCTCCTCGTCTCTGTCGTTGATCTCCTCGTCTCTGTCGTTGATCTCCTCGTCTCTGTCGTTGATCTCCTCGTCTCTGTCGTTGATCTCCTCGTCTCTGTCGTTGATCTCCTCGTCTCTCGTTGATCTCCTCGTCTCTCTCGTTGATCTCCTCGTCTCTCTCGTTGATCTCCTCGTCTCTCGTTGATCTCCTCGTCTCTCTCGTTGATCTCCTCGTCTCTCGTTGATCTCCTCGTCTCTCTCGTTGACCTGATCTCCTCGTCTCTCTCGTTGATCTCCTCGTCTCTCGTTGATCTCCTCGTCTCTCGTTGATCTCCTCGTCTCTCTCGTTGATCTCCTCGTCTCTCGTTGATCTCCTCGTCTCTCTCGTTGATCTCCTCGTCTCTCGTTGATCTCCTCGTCTCTCTCGTTGATCTCCTCGTCTCTCGTTGATCTCCTCGTCTCTCTCGTTGACCTGATCTCCTCGTCTCTCTCGTTGATCTCCTCGTCTCTCGTTGATCTCCTCGTCTCTCGTTGATCTCCTCGTCTCTCGTTGATCTCCTCGTCTCTCTCGTTGATCTCCTCGTCTCTCGTTGATCTCCTCGTCTCTCTCGTTGATCTCCTCGTCTCTCTCGTTGATCTCCTCGTCTCTCGTTGATCTCCTCGTCTCTCTCGTTGACCTGATCTCCTCGTCTCTCGTTGATCTCCTCGTCTCTCGTTGATCTCCTCGTCTCTCGTTGATCTCCTCGTCTCTCTCGTTGATCTCCTCGTCTCTCTCGTTGATCTCCTCGTCTCTCTCGTTGATCTCCTCGTCTCTCTCGTTGATCTCCTCGTCTCTCTCGTTGATCTCCTCGTCTCTCGTTGATCTCCTCGTCTCTCTCGTTGATCTCCTCGTCTCTCTCGTTGATCTCCTCGTCTCTCGTTGATCTCCTCGTCTCGCTCGTTGATCTCCTCGTCTCTCGTTGATCTCCTCGTCTCTCTCGTTGATCTCCTCGTCTCTCTCGTTGATCTCCTCGTCTCTCTCGTTGATCTCCTCGTCTCTCTCGTTGATCTCCTCGTCTCTCTCGTTGATCTCCTCGTCTCTCTCGTTGATCTCCTCGTCTCTCTCGTTGATCTCCTCGTCGCTCGTTGATCTCCTCGTCTCTCGTTGATCTCCTCGTCTCTCTCGTTGATCTCCTCGTCTCTCTCGTTGATCTCCTCGTCTCTCTCGTTGATCTCCTCGTCTCTCTCGTTGATCTCCTCGTCTCTCGTTGATCTCCTCGTCTCTCTCGTTGATCTCCTCGTCTCTCGTTGATCTCCTCGTCTCTCGTTGATCTCCTCATCTCTCTCGTTGATCTCCTCGTCTCTCTCGTTGATCTCCTCGTCTCTCTCGTTGATCTCCTCGTCTCTCTCGTTGATCTCCTCGTCTCTCTCGTTGATCTCCTCGTCTCTCTCGTTGATCTCCTCGTCTCTCGTTGACCTCCTCGTCTCTCGTTGATCTCCTCGTCTCTCGTTGATCTCCTCGTCTCTCTCGTTGACCTGATCTCCTCGTCTCTCTCGTTGATCTCCTCGTCTCTCTCGTTGATCTCCTCGTCTCTCTCGTTGATCTCCTCGTCTCTCGTTGATCTCCTCGTCTCTCTCGTTGATCTCCTCGTCTCTCTCGTTGATCTCCTCGTCTCTCTCGTTGATCTCCTCGTCTCTCTCGTTGATCTCCTCGTCTCTCGTTGATCTCCTCGTCTCTCGTTGATCTCCTCGTCTCTCTCGTTGATCTCCTCGTCTCTCTCGTTGATCTCCTCGTCTCTCTCGTTGATCTCCTCGTCTCTCGTTGATCTCCTCGTCTCTCTCGTTGATCTCCTCGTCTCTCTCGTTGATCTCCTCGTCTCTCGTTGATCTCCTCGTCTCTCTCGTTGATCTCCTCGTCTCTCTCGTTGATCTCCTCGTCTCTCGTTGATCTCCTCGTCTCTCTCGTTGATCTCCTCGTCTCTCTCGTTGATCTCCTCGTCTCTCTCGTTGATCTCCTCGTCTCTCGTTGATCTCCTCGTCTCTCGTTGATCTCCTCGTCTCTCGTTGATCTCCTCGTCTCTCGTTGACCTCCTCGTCTCTCGTTGACCTGATCTCCTCGTCTCCCTCGTTGACCTCCTCGTCTCTCTCGTTGATCTCCTCGTCTCTCGTTGACCTGATCTCCTCGTCTCCCTCGTTGATCTCCTCGTCTCTCGTTGATCTCCTCGTCTCTCGTTGACCTGATCTCCTCGTCTCTCGTTGATCTCCTCGTCTCTCGTTGACCTGATCTCCTCGTCTCTCTCGTTGATCTCCTCGTCTCTCTCGTTGATCTCCTCGTCTCTCTCGTTGATCTCCTCGTCTCTCGTTGATCTCCTCGTCTCTCTCGTTGATCTCCTCGTCTCTCGTTGATCTCCTCGTCTCTCGTTGACCTGATCTCCTCGTCTCTCGTTGATCTCCTCGTCTCTCTCGTTGACCTCCTCGTCTCTCTCATTGATCTCCTCGTCTCTCTCGTTGATCTCCTCGTCTCTCTTGTTGATCTCCTCGTCTCTCTCGTTGATCTCCTCGTCTCTCTCGTTGACCTGATCTCCTCGTCTCTCGTTGATCTCCTCGTCTCTCTCGTTGATCTCCTCATCTCTCGTTGATTTCCTCGTCTCTCTCGTTGATCTCCTCGTCTCTCTCGTTGATCTCCTCGTCTCTCTCGTTGATCTCCTCGTCTCTCTCGTTGACCTCCTCGTCTCTCGTTGATCTCCTCGTCTCTCGTTGATCTCCTCGTCTCTCTCGTTGATCTCCTCGTCTCTCGTTGATCTCCTCGTCTCTCTCGTTGATCTCCTCGTCTCTCGTTGACCTCCTCGTCTCTCGTTGATCTCCTCGTCTCTCGTTGATCTCCTCGTCTCTCTCGTTGATCTCCTCGTCTCTCGTTGATCTCCTCGTCTCTCTCGTTGATCTCCTCGTCTCTCGTTGATCTCCTCGTCTCTCTCGTTGACCTGATCTCCTCGTCTCTCTCGTTGATCTCCTCGTCTCTCTCGTTGATCTCCTCGTCTCTCTCGTTGATCTCCTCGTCTCTCGTTGATCTCCTCGTCTCTCTCGTTGACCTGATCTCCTCGTCTCTCGTTGATCTCCTCGTCTCTCTCGTTGATCTCCTCGTCTCTCGTTGATCTCCTCGTCTCTCTCGTTGATCTCCTCGTCTCTCGTTGATCTCCTCGTCTCTCTCGTTGATCTCCTCGTCTCTCGTTGATCTCCTCGTCTCTCTCGTTGATCTCCTCGTCTCTCGTTGATCTCCTCGTCTCCCTCGTTGATCTCCTCGTCTCTCTCGTTGATCTCCTCGTCTCTCTCGTTGATCTCCTCGTCTCTCTCGTTGATCTCCTTGTCTCTCTCGTTGATCTCCTCGTCTCTCTCGTTGATCTCCTCGTCTCTCTCGTTGATCTCCTCGTCTCCCTCGTTGATCTCCTCGTCTCTCGTTGATCTCCTCGTCTCTCTCGTTGATCTCCTCGTCTCTCTCGTTGATCTCCTCGTCTCTCTCGTTGATCTCCTCGTCTCTCTCGTTGATCTCCTCGTCTCTCGTTGATCTCCTCGTCTCTCTCGTTGATCTCCTCGTCTCTCTCGTTGACCTCCTCGTCTCTCGTTGATCTCCTCGTCTCTCGTTGATCTCCTCGTCTCTCTCGTTGATCTCCTCGTCTCTCGTTGATCTCCTCGTCTCTCTCGTTGATCTCCTCGTCTCTCGTTGATCTCCTCGTCTCTCTCATTGATCTCCTCGTCTCTCTCGTTGATCTCCTCGTCTCTCTCGTTGATCTCCTCGTCTCTCGTTGATCTCCTCGTCTCTCTCGTTGACCTGATCTCCTCGTCTCTCGTTGATCTCCTCGTCTCTCTCGTTGATCTCCTCGTCTCTCGTTGATCTCCTCGTCTCTCTCGTTGATCTCCTCGTCTCTCGTTGATCTCCTCGTCTCTCTCGTTGATCTCCTCGTCTCTCGTTGATCTCCTCGTCTCTCTCGTTGATCTCCTCGTCTCTCGTTGATCTCCTCGTCTCTCTCGTTGATCTCCTCGTCTCTCTCGTTGATCTCCTCGTCTCTCTCGTTGATCTCCTCGTCTCTCTCGTTGACCTGATCTCCTCGTCTCTCTCGTTGATCTCCTCGTCTCTCGTTGATCTCCTCGTCTCTCTCGTTGATCTCCTCGTCTCTCTCGTTGACCTGATCTCCTCGTCTCTCGTTGATCTCCTCGTCTCTCTCGTTGATCTCCTCGTCTCTCGTTGATCTCCTCGTCTCTCTCGTTGATCTCCTCGTCTCTCTCGTTGATCTCCTCGTCTCTCGTTGATCTCCTCGTCTCTCTCGTTGATCTCCACGTCTCTCGTTGATCTCCTCGTCTCTCGTTGATCTCCTCGTCTCTCGTTGATCTCCTCGTCTCTCTCGTTGACCTGATCTCCTCGTCTCTATCGTTGATCTCCTCGTCTCTCTCGTTGATCTCCTCGTCTCTCGTTGATCTCCTCGTCTCTCTCGTTGATCTCCTCGTCTCTCGTTGATCTCCTCGTCTCTCGTTGATCTCCTCGTCTCTCGTTGACCTGATCTCCTCGTCTCTCGTTGATCTCCTCGTCTCTCTCGTTGACCTGATCTCCTCGTCTCTCTCGTTGACCTGATCTCCTCGTCTCTCGTTGATCTCCTCGTCTCTCTCGTTGATCTCCTCGTCTCTCTCGTTGACCTGATCTCCTCGTCTCTCTCGTTGACCTGATCTCCTCGTCTCTCTCGTTGACCTGATCTCCTCGTCTCTCGTTGATCTCCTCGTCTCTCATTGATCTCCTCGTCTCTCTCGTTGATCTCCTCGTCTCTCGTTGATCTCCTCGTCTCTCGTTGATCTCCTCGTCTCTCTCGTTGATCTCCTCGTCTCTCGTTGATCTCCTCGTCTCTCGTTGATCTCCTCGTCTCTCTCGTTGATCTCCTCGTCTCTCTCGTTGATCTCCTCGTCTCTCGTTGATCTCCTCGTCTCTCTCGTTGATCTCCTCGTCTCTCGTTGATCTCCTCGTCTCTCGTTGATCTCCTCGTCTCTCTCGTTGATCTCCTCGTCTCTCTCGTTGATCTCCTCGTCTCTCTCGTTGATCTCCTCGTCTCCCTCGTTGATCTCCTCGTCTCTCTCGTTGATCTCCTCGTCTCTCGTTGATCTCCTCGTCTCTCTCGTTGATCTCCTCGTCTCTCTCGTTGATCTCCTCGTCTCCCTCGTTGATCTCCTCGTCTCTCGTTGATCTACTCGTCTCTCTCGTTGATCTCCTCGTCTCTCTCGTTGATCTCCTCGTCTCTCGTTGATTTCCTCGTCTCTCGTTGATCTCCTCGTCTCTCGTTGATCTCCTCGTCTCTCTCGTTGATCTCCTCGTCTCTCTCGTTGATCTCCTCGTCTCCCTCGTTGATCTCCTCGTCTCTCTCGTTGATCTCCTCGTCTCTCGTTGATCTCCTCGTCTCACTCGTTGATCTCCTCGTCTCTCGTTGATCTCCTCGTCTCACTCGTTGATCTCCTCGTCTCTCTCGTTGACCTGATCTCCTCGTCTCTCTCGTTGATCTCCTCGTCTCTCTCGTTGATCTCCTCGTCTCTCTCGTTGATCTCCTCGTCTCTCTCGTTGACCTGATCTCCTCGTCTCTCGTTGATCTCCTCGTCTCTCGTTGATCTCCTCGTCTCTCGTTGATCTCCTCGTCTCTCTCGTTGATCTCCTCGTCTCTCTCGTTGACCTGATCTCCTCGTCTCTCGTTGATCTCCTCGTCTCTCGTTGATCTCCTCGTCTCTCGTTGATCTCCTCGTCTCTCTCGTTGATCTCCTCGTCTCTCTCGTTGACCTGATCTCCTCGTCTCTCGTTGATCTCCTCGTCTCTCTCGTTGATCTCCTCGTCTCTCGTTGATCTCCTCGTCTCTCGTTGATCTCCTCGTCTCTCTCGTTGACCTGATCTCCTAGTCTCTCTCGTTGATCTCCTCGTCTCTCTCGTTGATCTCCTCGTCTCTCTCCTTGATCTCCTCGTCTCTCTCGTTGATCTCCTCGTCTCTCTCGTTGATCTCCTCGTCTCTCTCGTTGATCTCCTCGTCTCTCTCGTTGATCTCCTCGTCTCTCGTTGATCTCCTCGTCTCTCGTTGATCTCCTCGTCTCTCTCGTTGATCTCCTCGTCTCACTCGTTGATCTCCTCGTCTCTCTCGTTGACCTGATCTCCTCGTCTCTCTCGTTGATCTCCTCGTCTCTCTCGTTGATCTCCTCGTCTCTCTCGTTGATCTCCTCGTCTCTCTCGTTGACCTGATCTCCTCGTCTCTCGTTGATCTCCTCGTCTCTCGTTGATCTCCTCGTCTCTCGTTGATCTCCTCGTCTCTCTCGTTGATCTCCTCGTCTCTCTCGTTGACCTGATCTCCTCGTCTCTCTCGTTGATCTCCTCGTCTCTCGTTGATCTCCTCGTCTCTCGTTGATCTCCTCGTCTCTCTCGTTGATCTCCTCGTCTCTCTCGTTGATCTCCTCGTCTCCCTCGTTGATCTCCTCGTCTCCCTCGTTGATCTCCTCGTCTCCCTCCTCAGCTCCACGCCGGCTCTGATCTGTGGCTGTGGGTCCGAGGCCGAGACTCCTCAGACCTGGTCGTGTTCTCGAACCGGACTCGGCTCCAGTTCCGGCCCCAGACCCAGACCACGCTGATCCAGACCGACCGGGGCCGCTACAAACCGGGGGAGCGAGTCCACATCCGGGTCCTGAGCCTCCGCCGAGACCTGACCGCGCTCCACAGCTCCAAGGACGTCCACGTGAAGGTCTGGGAGGTCACGTCGCTCCATAGTCATGTTTCTGTAGGTCACTGAGGAACGCTGGGTCTGTGGAGGCTCCTCTGCTGTTAGAGTCAACACTGGTGCTGGAGAGGATGGAGAACAGGCAGCAGTCTGGAGGTTTTATACAGATGTTTATTTACCATCAGTGCAGGACCCGGAGACATGAACTCCAGACACTGCACTGGTCCTGCCATTCACGTCTGTCTGAGCCTCCACAGAAAAGGGAGTCAGTCTCAGAGTCAGTCTAGTATCACTTTTTTTGTTCGTTTTGTCAGACACTGAGGTTTGAGATGTTAAAGATCTTTTACCTTTACATGTTTCAGCGCCATCTGCAGGCCGTCATCAGAAGTATCACCGGCGTGCGCTGACGTGTCACTTATCAGCTGTTCTTACTTCCGAGGCGTGACCAGTCTGACGGTCCCAACAGGTCCCACAGTCTGGCCACGCCCCCTGACGGTCCCAACAGGTCAGACAGACTGGCCACGCCCCCTGCCGCCCGGTGGATTCAGGGCGACAGGGGGCGTAATCATTGGAGGAGGGTGTCCAGGTGTGGGGCAGAAGAAACGCTCCTTCGTCACGGTTGATGGTGTCGGTGCTCCGTTTCCTGATTTCTATGGCTTCTTTCAGGAAATGAAGTAAGAACAGCTGATCAGTGACACGTCACCGCACGCCGGTGATACTTCTGATGACGGCCTGCAGATGGCGCTGAAACATGTAAAAGTAAAAGATCTTTAACATCCCTAACCTCAGTGTCTGACAAAACGAACCAAAAAAGTGATACTAGAACACAAGTAGACACAATGAATGTTACGAAGTTTATCAGAGTCAGTCTCTTTTCATTAAAAACTTTTATTTTGGTTTCTATTACAGAGTCATTTAGTTTTATTTCTAGGTCAGTGTAATGGGAAAATGGTCCGTAATATCTGGTAAAATTAGTCTAGTATTGTGAATGTTTGTGATGATATTATCGATGGTTGATTTGGATGCGTCTTTTATGCGCATATATAAATTGATTGTTGGAAAAAAGGACGAGGAGGACAGGCAATTTAAGAAATCATTTTTCCTAGTGCTTTCCGTGGCTAGATTTATATTAAAGTCCCCTAGGATAAAGCAATGTTTACAGGATCGATTTATTATATTTAGTAACTCATCCAACTTAGTTAAAAATGTGTTTTCCTCGGAGTCTGGGGGACGATATATCACAGCTACTATTATAATCATGACTTTGATAAGTGTGAGTCAAGAATGTGAGGAACAAGCTCTAAGACTGAAGCCCTCAGAGACCTTTGTGTGACTGTGAGGAACCAAAGCACGAGCAGCTTCCTCTGAACCCTCAGTTTGAGCTTCTGATACCGAGTTCTGAGTGAAGCAGTGACCGAAACACGACCACAGACCTGGACTGATCTGGGATATTTCTTTTGTGTTTGTTATTATTTTTTCCTATGTATTTTTCTTTTGTGTTTGTTTGTTTTGTCCTAGTCTTGTGTTTTTTATGAGTCGGTGCCAAAGATCCATTTGTACCTCAGTGGACAATGGAATTCTCTTCTCTTCTCCAGCACCAGGCTGAAACTCTAAACCCCGAATACTAATACTTATACTACTACTACTAATACTAATACTTATACTAGGCTGAAACTCTAAACCCGAAAACTGGCGAGCAGAGCTGGTGACGAAGGGCAGCCCTGGTGGAGCCCGACGTTTCTCAGCAAGGCCGTGGGAACCCAGGGTGCTGAGGGCGCTGCAGCTTCCCCCTGGTGGATAGTTTGTGAACTGCAGGCAATATGAACCCCTTAACTCCCACCTGAACCGAGCACATTTTCTCCAGCTTTACCCCAATCCAAAAGCTTCTGGAAAAAAGGTGTGAAAATAGCGACAAAACTGAGACGAAAACAAGGATGAAAATGTGGAAAAAGTGAGAAAACATTGACGAGAAAGTGACAAGACCTGAAAGATCAGTTAAAACTGTCCCAAACAGTCAAAACTTTGAATCAAGAATATATAAGCTTAGGATGAACAAAGTAAGAAAAAATAAATAACAAATAATAATGACATGATTTAGTTTAAACTAAATTAACTTAAAACAAATGTTTGTAACATATTTGTTGGAATATTGAAATGTCTGTGACTAACTTCAGATACATGTTTATTTCTCTTCTGTTTAACACTTGATATTATTCATTATTAATGTTTTGTTTTTGTTTTTCTCTGGTGAAGTTTGTAAACTGAGTTAGATCCATGGTTAGGGTGTTATAAGTTTTCACTTCAGCCTAAACCCTTTCGGTCGTGTTGTTCACAAAGAATTGGAAATGTTTTTACGTTTAAAGGAATGAACTGACCGAAAAAACTACTACTACATAAGAATTTGACAAAAAATGTGAAAGATTTGACAAAAAAATGCGAATAATTTGACGAAAAAGTGACAAAAAAGTCCTGAAAATTTGACAAAAATGAGACGACTGCCCAACAAAAAAAGTGATGAAAAAAAATCTGATGTGAGGAAAAAGATCCATTTAGTTTTGTAGGTCTTTCAAATGAGGCGTTACTCTGGCCGACAGGATTTGGGTAAAGCTGAACTGGAGAAAATGCTCTCGGTTCAGGCGGGAGTTAAGAGGTTAATAAATAGGATTTATGCACAGGAACAGTATTTTGGGGGTAAATTTTGTCCCTCAGCGCCCCCTAAACTAAAACATCCTCCCACGGCTCTGGCCTCAGAGTAAAGTTAGCTCGTCCTTATATCACAGTAACTACGGTAAACTGGGCTCCGTAGAAAGTAGGAAAAGTCTGTAAAGTGTGAAGTTCTAACAGACAGAGGTCCTGCTGTGATGAGCTGAGGTTCTCGGTTAGCTGGTCAGCTGGTTAGCCGGTTATCTGGTTAGATGGTTAGATGGTTAGATGGTTAGCTGGTTAGCTGGTCAGCTGGTTAGCCGGTTATCTGGTTAGATGGTTAGATGGTTAGATGGTTAGATGGTTAGCTGGTTAGCTGGTTAGCTGGTTAGCCGGTTATCTGGTTAGATGGTTAGATGGTTAGATGGTTAGCTGGTTAGCTGGTTAGCTGGTTAGCGGGTGAGCTGGTTAGCTGGTTAGCTGGTTAGCTGGTTAGCGGGTGAGCTGGTTAGCTGGTTAGCCGGTTAGCCGGTTATCTGGTTAGATGGTTAGATGGTTAGATGGTTAGATGGTTAGATGGTTAGCTGGTTAGCTGGTCAGCTGGTTAGCCGGTTATCTGGTTAGATGGTTAGATGGTTAGCTGGTTAGCTGGTTAGCTGGTTAGCGGGTGAGCTGGTTAGCTGGTTAGCCGGTTATCTGGTTAGATGGTTATCTGGTTATCTGGTTAGCTGGTTAGCGGGTGAGCTGGTTAGCCTGTTAGCCTGTCAGCTGGTGAAGGACCTGGACGGTCATGTGACATCCGTCTGTCCCTGCCAGGACCCCCGGGGCCGGCTGCTCAGGCTGTGGTCGTCTGTGGACAGTGTCCTCGGAGTCTCCACGGTGGAGTTTAACCTGTCCAGGAGCCCTCCTCTGGGAGAGTGGACCATCTCAGCCACCGTGCAGGTACAGCATCAGCTTCTCCATGTGCTCCACAGACCTCTGACTCTGGTGTCTGTTTCCAGGGCGTGTCCACAGAGAAGCACTTCCTGGTGGAACATTACGGTGCGGATCAAACACAAACGCTTCACACATTCTGTCGTTTGTTCTAAATGTGTCGTCTGTTCTCAGTTCTGCCCAGGTTCAGAGTGGAGATCAGCGTCCCCACCGTGGTCTTCAGCAAACATCTGCTGCGAGGAGACGTGATGGGGAAGTCCGTACCAAACTCTCACTCCCTGGGTTTGAATGAGATCCATTAGAACATGAGGAGCCGGAGCAGGACTGGTTTAAGGAGCTCCAGGGCTTCCACGTTTCACACCAGGCTGTTCCACATGAGCTTCTAACGGGGGAAGTGCTTTGTGACGGTTTATCCTCCAGATCAAATATCTTAAAGATGAACGAAAGCGACGCTACAGTGAGCTTTGGGAAAACCCTGGAGCTCCTTCACCTCTTAACCCCCGCCTGAACCGAGAGGATCTGTTTCCTCATCAGATTTTTTTTTTTTCCTATCACTTTTTTGTTGGGTATTCAACTCACTTTTGTAGCTTTTTTGTCACATTTTTGTCATTTTTTCGTCATTTTTTTGTCAAATTTTTATCACATTTTTGTAAATTTCTTGTGACATTTTTGCCTCTTTTTCATAAATTTTTCGTCACTTTTTTTGTCAATTTATTTGTCATTTTTTGTCAATTTTTTGTTATTTTTTTCCATTTTTTGTAATTTTTTCATCAATATTTTTGTCATTTTTTGTCACATTTTTAACCTCTTAACTCCTGCCTGAACCGAGAGGAGCTTTTTCCTCACGTTATCAGATTTTTGAATTATGTTTAAATAATTTTTTAATTTATTTTTTTTCGTCACTTTTTTTGTCCATTTTTTTGTCATTGTTTGTTATTTTTTTTTGTCATTTTTTTGTCAAATTTTTGTCATTTTTTCGTTATTTTTTGTCAAATTTTTATGTTTTTGTTTGTTCATTTTTTATTTTATTTTTTGTCAATTTTTTATCACTTTTTTGTCATTTTTTCGTCAGTTTTTCATCAAATTTTTGTCAATTTCTTGTGACATTTTTGCCACTTTTTCATCCATTTTTTGTCACTTTTTTTGTCAATTTATTTGTCATTTTTTGTTCTTTTTTTTCATTTTTTGTAATTTTTTCATCAATATTTTTGTCATTTTTTGTCATTTTTGTCACATTTTTGACCTCTTAACTCCTGCCTGAACCGAGAGGAGCTTTTTCTTCACGTCATCAGATTTTTTAATTATTTTTTTAATTATTTTTTTTTTGTCAGTTTTTAATCAATTTTTCGTCACTTTTTTTGTCAATTTTTTTGTCAATTTTTTGTCATTTTTTTGTTATTTTATGTCAAATTTTTATGTTTTTGTTTGTTCATTTTTGGTTTTTTTATTTTTTCAATTTTTATCACATTTTTGTCATTTTTTTGTTATTTTTTTGTCAATTTTTTGTCAAATTTTTGTCATTTTTTTTATCAATGTTTTCTCACTTTTTTGTCACATTTCCATCATCGTTTTCGTCTCATTTTTGTTGCCATTTTCTCACCTTTTTTCCAGAAGCTTTTGGATTGGGGTAAAGCCAAACTGGAGAAAATGTGCTGGGTTCAGGTGGGAGTTAAGGGGTTAAACCCGTCCTGCTCTGGCTCTAAAGGGTCAGTTCTTCTGTGAGTCTGTCCTGCTGTGGAGCAGACAGAGGCTGCAGTGGCTCTGTCTCCCCCGCAGCCAAAGATCTCCTTTCCCTTCTCGACGTTACAGATCGTCTTCACCCGGGTCCAGCCTGGTTTGCTGCTTGTATCTGGGGGAGTTTGGTATTTTTTGTTCATACATTTAAATGAGTTCCTTAAATTGCAATGACTGATACTAATACACATCCGATGACTTCTGATTGGGCAATGAGCGTTTTGGGGCGGGATTTAGCCATAATCCAGGAAGTAAAAATGTCCAGTTTCCGGCTTCAGTCTCTGAGCAGAAACTTTAACCTGGAAATAAATGTAAATAACATAACACCTGATAAACACCACTTACTGACGGAGCTAAGCTAACAGTGGCTAAGGGGGCGGGGCTTTTGTGAAAGGTCATCTGTAATATAGATTTGAATGCTGTTGAAACATCCAGGAGCCGCTTTGTAAAACCTCCATGTCCTGGTTCCCAGACATTACCACGGCGGCCACGTGTCCGGGACCGTCTCTCTGACCTTCGTCCATCACTCGCACGGCAGACGGGCCACGTACCACTGGGGCACCCGCCTGGTAACGGACACTCCCACACCCCCCTGACAAACCTCAGTGTCCTTCACATGAAACACCCCTCACACACCTCAGAGTCCTTCACATGAGACAAACCTCAGTGTCCTTCACATGAGACAAACCTCAGAGTCCTTCACATGAGACAAACCTCAGAGTCCTTCACATGAGACAAACCTCAGAGTCCTTCACATGAGACAAACCTCACAAACCTCAGAGTCCTTCACATGAGACAAACCTCAGAGTCCTTCACATGAGACAAACCTCACAAACCTCAGAGTCCTTCACATGAGACAAACCTCAGAGTCCTTCACATGAGACAAACCTCACAAACCTCAGTGTCCTTCACATGAGACAAACCTCAGTGTCCTTCACATGAGACAAACCTCAGTGTCCTTCACATGAGACATCCTTCGCTTTCAGATCCAGATCATCCAGTACTTTGAGTTCATGATCCCACACATGGACTACAGCGAGGAGCGCATGATCCTCCTCGACCACTACGACGAGGAGTACCTGGAGATCCTCGCACAGATCACCGAGTCCGGGACAGGTACTCCAGTCTTTCTCTGTTTAACCCCTTAACTCCCACCTGAACCCAGCACATTTTCTCCAGTTTGGCTTTACCCCAATCCAAAAGCTTCTGGAAAAAAGGTGAGAAAATAGCAGCAAAACTGAGACGAAAACAATGATGGAAATGAGACAAAAAAGTAGCAAAAATTTGACAAAATTTGACAAAAAAAGTACAAAAATGTGATAAAAATTCGACAAAATATGACCAAAATGTGATAAAAAAAATTACACAAATTTGACAAAAAAATTTACAAAAATGACCAAAAAAAATTACAAAAAATTGTTCTAAAATTGATGTAAAAATTAAAAATATATGACAAAAAATCGACAAAAAATTACAAAAAATCGACCCAAAAAAATGACCGAAATTTGACAAAAAATGTAACAAAAAATGACAAAAACTTGATATAAAATTGATAAAAAAAAAAAAAAAAATGACAAAAATGACCAAAAAAATGACAAAAATGTGACAAAAAAGTTACCAAAAAAAATGACTCCATGTTCCTCCAGAGCTCCGTGTGGAAAGTGCTGATCAGATGTTCCTCTGACTCTCAGGTCTGCAGTACAACAGCTCGGTGAAGGTGGAAGTGGCCAAACATTTGTATAAACTTTCCTTTGAGGGACATCGGCGAGTCTTCCAGCCCGGGACGGTGTTCGACACTCGGGTACGAGCTTCACTGCACTCTTCACTGCACTCTTCACTGCACTCTTCACTGCACTCTTCACTGCACTCTTCACTCTTCTCTGCACTCTTCACTGCACTCTTCACTGCACTCTTCACTACACTCTTCACTGCACTGATACGATGCAGTCTTTTGTATCCCTCAGATTTCATATAATCCATGTCATGCTGTGTATGAGCTTTTTTATTAATATGCAGGAGGTTTTGGATTTAGTTTTGAAGGTTAACCTCTTAACTCCCACCTGAACGGATCCCATTTTCTCCAGTTTGGCTTTACCCGAATCAAAAAGCGTCTTGGGAAAAAAAAAGCACCAAAACAGCCACAAAAAATGAGAAGAAAACAAGGATGTAAACGCAGCAAAAATGTGACAAAAATCAACAAAAAAATGACAAAAAATCAACAAAAAAATGACAAAAAATCAACAAAAAAATGACAAAAATTAAACAAAAATGTGACAAAAATTAAACAAAAATGTGACAAAAATTAAACAAAAATGTGACAAAAATTAAACAAAAAATGACAAAAACTCAACAAAAATGTGACAAAAATTCAACCAAAAAATGACAAAAATTAAACAAAAAAATGACAAAAACTCAACCAAAAAATGACAAAAATTAAACAAAAATGTGACAAAAATTAAACAAAAAATGACAAAAACTCAACGAAAATGTGACAAAAACTCAACAAAAATGTGACAAAAATTAAACAAAAATGTGACAAAAATTCAACCAAAAAATGACAAAAATTAAACAAAAAAATGACAAAAACTCAACAAAAAAATGACAAAAATTAAACAAAAAAGGGACAAAAATGTGACAAAAATTCAACCAAAAAATGACAAAAATTACACACAAAAAATGACAAAAATTAAACAAAAATGTGACAAAAACTCAATTAAAAAAAAAAATGTGACAAAAAAAAAACCAACATACAAAAGGTGACACAACACAGCAACAATGCGAGGAAAAAGATCAGTTTTGTGGGTCTTAGCTTTCAAATGAGGTGTTACACAGGCCTATATAATGGCCAAAGAGGACAGAATGCTCTCAGTTCAGGCGGGTGGTAAGAGGTTAAACTAGACGGTAATGTTGGGCTAAAACAGTTTTATAATCGCAGCAGTTTAAGCGCCTTCACAGCAGCTTCAGTTTGATGATGCTAAAGCTCCTTCAGGTCTGTTGCTCCAGGCTTAGGTTCTGTAAAAGGAGCTCATGGATCATTATTCTGCATAAGCCTCAGCCTGCAAAGGTAGCCTAGCTTGGCGATAGCATTGTGGCTGTGGTGACCCTGCAGATTCAGAGCCGTCTTTAAATCTGATCCTCTCTGTGTGGTCTCTGTGTGGTCTCTGTGTGGTCTCTGTGTGGTCTCTGTGTGGTCTCTGTGTGGCCTCTGTGTGGTCTCTGTGTGGTCTCTGTGTGGTCTCTGTGTGGCCTCTGTGTGGCCTCTGTGTGGTCTGTGTGTGGTCTCTGTGTGGTCTCTGTGTGGTCTCCGTGTGGTCTCTGTGTGGTCTCTGTGTGGCAGCTGAAGGTGCAGATGTACGATGGGTATCGACCGTATCACAGAGACCTGCCCAAAGTCCAGATCTCGGTCCTGCAGGAGAAGAAGAAACAGTTCTGGCACCGGATGGGCATGAAGAACCTCACCAGAGAGGAGCCTTCAGAGGAGACTTCAGGGGAGACTTCAGGGGAGACGTCAGAGGAGACGTCAGAGGAGACTTCAATGGAGCTGGAGCTGGACGTTCCAGAAGATGGAATCATCTCTTTGTCCATACCCATTAAAGAGGAGACTCAGTTGCTGACGATAGACGTGAGTAAAACTAAACTGCTGTTCTGATGATGTTCTCCTTAAAGGTTCTTCTAGACACACTCGGATGCACTAAACCTCCTCTTATCATTTGTTAATGAAGTTTGGATGAAAACACGTGTTGGTCTTGTCTCCTCAGGCTTCGTTCCATAAGAGCATCGCCTCACTGTTCGTCAAGCGCTCGCACACGTCTGAGTCTGGGTCCTACCTGCAGATCCACGGCCCCCACGGCCCTGTGCAGGTACGGGAGGGCATCCTACACACCTGTGAGGGAGAGGGAGGGCGTCCTACACACCTGTGAGGGAGCGGGAGGGCATCCTACACACCTGTGAGGGAGCGGGAGGGCATCCTACACACCTGTGAGGGAACGGGAGGGCATCCTACACACCTGTGAGGGAGCGGGAGGGCGTCCTACACACCTGTGAGGGAGCGGGAGGGCGTCCTACACACCTGTGAGGGAACAGGAGGGCGTCCTACACACCTGTGAGGGAGCGGGAGGGCGTCCTACACACCTGTGAGGGAGCGGGAGGGCATCCTACACACCTGTGAGGGAGCGGGAGGGCGTCCTACACACCTGTGAGGGAACTGGAGGGCGTCCCACACACCTGTGAGGGAGAGGGAGGGCGTCCTACACACCTGTGAGGGAGCGGGAGGGCGTCCTACACACCTGTGAGGGAGCGGGAGGGCATCCTACACACCTGTGAGGGAGCGGGAGGGCGTCCTACACACCTGTGAGGGAACAGGAGGGCGTCCTACACACCTGTGAGGGAGAGGGAGGGCGTCCTACACACCTGTGAGGGAACAGGAGGGCGTCCCACACACCTGTGAGGGAGAGGGAGGGCGTCCTACACACCTGTGAGGGAGCGGGAGGGCGTCCTACACACCTGTGAGGGAACAGGAGGGCGTCCTACACACCTGTGAGGGAGAGGGAGGGCGTCCTACACACCTGTGAGGGAACAGGAGGGCGTCCCACACACCTGTGAGGGAGAGGGAGGGCGTCCTACACACCTGTGAGGGAACAGGAGGGCGTCCTACACACCTGTGAGGGAGAGGGAGGGCGTCCTACACACCTGTGAGGGAGCGGGAGGGCGTCCTACACACCTGTGAGGGAACAGGAGGGCGTCCCACACACCTGTGAGGGAGAGGGAGGGCGTCCTACACACCTGTGAGGGAGCGGGAGGGCGTCCTACACACCTGTGAGGGAGCGGGAGGGCGTCCTACACACCTGTGAGGGAGCGGGAGGGCATCCTACACACCTGTGAGGGAGCGGGAGGGCGTCCTACACACCTGTGAGGGAACAGGAGGGCGTCCTACACACCTGTGAGGGAACAGGAGGGCATCCTACACACCTGTGAGGGAGCGGGAGGGCGACCTACACACCTGTGAGGGAGCGGGAGGGCGTCCTACACACCTGTGAGGGAACAGGAGGGCGTCCTACACACCTGTGAGGGAACAGGAGGGCGTCCTACACACCTGTGAGGGAGCGGGAGGGCGTCCTACACACCTGTGAGGGAGCAGGAGGGCGTCCTACACATCTGTGAGGGAGCGGGAGGGCGTCCTACACACCTGTGAGGGAACAGGAGGGCGTCCTACACATCTGTGAGGGAGCGGGGAGGGCGTCCTACACACCTGTGAGGGAGCGGGAGGGCATCCTACACACTTGTGAGGGAGCGGGAGGGCGTCCTACACACCTGTGAGGGAACAGGAGGGCGTCCTACACACCTGTGAGGGAGAGGGAGGGCGTCCTACACACCTGTGAGGGAACAGGAGGGCGTCCCACACACCTGTGAGGGAACAGGAGGGCGTCCTACACACCTGTGAGGGAGCAGGAGGGCGTCCTACACACCTGTGAGGGATCAGGAGGGCGTCCTACACACCTGTGAGGGAGCAGGAGGGCGTCCTACACACCTGTGAGGGAGCGGGAGGGCGTCCTACACACCTGTGAGGGAGCGGGAGGGCGTCCTACACACCTGTGAGGGAGCGGGAGGGCGTCCTACACACCTGTGAGGGAGCAGGAGGGCGTCCTACACACCTGTGAGGGAGCAGGAGGGCGTCCTACACATCTGTGAGGGAGCGGGAGGGCGTCCTACACACCTGTGAGGGAGCGGGAGGGCGTCCTACACACCTGTGAGGGAGCGGGAGGGCGTCCCACACACCTGTGAGGGAGCAGGAGGGCGTCCTACACACCTGTGAGGGAGCAGGAGGGCGTCCTACACATCTGTGAGGGAGCGGGAGGGCGTCCTACACACCTGTGAGGGAGCGGGAGGGCGTCCTACACACCTGTGAGGGAGCGGGAGGGCGTCCCACACACCTGTGAGGGAGCAGGAGGGCGTCCTACACACCTGTGAGGGAGCGGGAGGGCGTCCTACACACCTGTGAGGGAGCGGGAGGGCGTCCTACACACCTGTGAGGGAGCGGGAGGGCGTCCTACACACCTGTGAGGGAGCAGGAGGGCGTCCTACACACCTGTGAGGGAGCAGGAGGGCGTCCTACACATCTGTGAGGGAGCGGGGAGGGCGTCCCACACACCTGTGAGGGAGCGGGAGGGCGTCCTACACACCTGTGAGGGAGCGGGAGGGCGTCCTACACACCTGTGAGGGAACAGGAGGGCGTCCTACACATCTGTGAGGGAACGGGAGGGCGTCCTACACACCTGTGAGGGAGCGGGAGGGCGTCCCACACACCTGTGAGGGAGCGGGAGGGCGTCCCACACACCTGTGAGGGAGCAGGAGGGCGTCCTACACACCTGTGAGGGAGCGGGAGGGCGTCCCACACACCTGTGAGGGAGCAGGAGGGCGTCCTACACACCTGTGAGGGAGCGGGAGGGCGTCCTACACACCTGTGAGGGAATCTGTATCTCTCTAACCTTAACCTAGATTTGAGCGACCTTGTATTTTCAGCCTGGAGATGTGGCGCTGAGGATCTGGAGCAGTTTCCCTCTGGATGAATATCATTATCTGGTGAGTCAGTTTCAGTCGATCAAAAGTTTACACGTTTAACAAGTCTTAGATCAGTCTCTCTGTGGTCCAGGTGAAGTCTTAGTCCCGTCTCTCTGTGGTCCAGGTGAAGTCTTAGTCACGTCTCTCTGTGGTCCAGGTGAAGTCTTAGTCCCGTCTCTCTGTGGTCCAGGTGAAGTCTTAGTCCCGTCTCTCTGTGGTCCAGGTGAAGTCTTAGTCACGTCTCTCTGTGGTCCAGGTGAAGTCTTAGTCCCGTCTCTCTGTGGTCCAGGTGAAGTCTTAGTCCCGTCTCTCTGTGGTCCAGGTGAAGTCTTAGTCCCGTCTCTCTGTGGTCCAGGTGAAGTCTTAGTCTCGTCTCTCTGTGGTCCAGGTGAAGTCTTAGTCTCGTCTCTCTGTGGTCCAGGTGAAGTCTTAGTCTCGTCTCTCTGTGGTCCAGGTGAAGTCTTAGTCCCGTCTCTCTGTGGTCCAGGTGAAGTCTTAGTCTCGTCTCTCTGTGGTCCAGGTGAAGTCTTAGTCTCGTCTCTCTGTGGTCCAGGTGAAGTCTTAGTCTCGTCTCTCTGTGGTCCAGGTGAAGTCTTAGTCCAGTCTCTCTGTGGTCCAGGTGAAGTCTTAGTCCCGTCTCTCTGTGGTCCAGGTGAAGTCTTAGTCCAGTCTCTCTGTGGTCCAGGTGAAGTCTTAGTCCCGTCTCTCTGTGGTCCAGGTGAAGTCTTAGTCCCGTCTCTCTGTGGTCCAGGTGAAGTCTTAGTCTCGTCTCTCTGTGGTCCAGGTGAAGTCTTAGTCCCGTCTCTCTGTGGTCCAGGTGAAGTCTTAGTCTCGTCTCTCTGTGGTCCAGGTGAAGTCTTAGATCCGTCTCTCTGTGGTCCAGGTGAAGTCTTAGATCAGTCTCTCTGTGGTCCAGGTGAAGTCTTAGTCCCGTCTCTCTGTGGTCCAGGTGAAGTCTTAGTCCAGTCTCTCTGTGGTCCAGGTGAAGTCTTAGTCCCGTCTCTCTGTGGTCCAGGTGAAGTCTTAGTCTCGTCTCTCTGTGGTCCAGGTGAAGTCTTAGTCTCGTCTCTCTGTGGTCCAGGTGAAGTCTTAGTCTCGTCTCTCTGTGGTCCAGGTGAAGTCTTAGTCCAGTCTCTCTGTGGTCCAGGTGAAGTCTTAGTCCAGTCTCTCTGTGGTCCAGGTGAAGTCTTAGTCTCGTCTCTCTGTGGTCCAGGTGAAGTCTTAGATCTCGTCTCTCTGTGGTCCAGGTGAAGTCTTAGTCCAGTCTCTCTGTGGTCCAGGTGAAGTCTTAGTCTCGTCTCTCTGTGGTCCAGGTGAAGTCTTAGATCTCGTCTCTCTGTGGTCCAGGTGAAGTCTTAGTCCAGTCTCTCTGTGGTCCAGGTGAAGTCTTAGTCCAGTCTCTCTGTGGTCCAGGTGAAGTCTTAGTCTCGTCTCTCTGTGGTCCAGGTGAAGTCTTAGTCTCGTCTCTCTGTGGTCCAGGTGAAGTCTTAGACCCGTCTCTCTGTGGTCCAGGTGAAGTCTTAGTCCAGTCTCTCTGTGGTCCAGGTGAAGTCTTAGACCCGTCTCTCTGTGGTCCAGGTGAAGTCTTAGTCCCGTCTCTCTGTGGTCCAGGTGAAGTCTTAGTCCCGTCTCTCTGTGGTCCAGGTGAAGTCTTAGTCCAGTCTCTCTGTGGTCCAGGTGAAGTCTTAGTCTCGTCTCTCTGTGGTCCAGGTGAAGTCTTAGTCCCGTCTCTCTGTGGTCCAGGTGAAGTCTTAGTCCCGTCTCTCTGTGGTCCAGGTGAAGTCTTAGTCCAGTCTCTCTGTGGTCCAGGTGAAGTCTTAGTCCAGTCTCTCTGTGGTCCAGGTGAAGTCTTAGTCTCGTCTCTCTGTGGTCCAGGTGAAGTCTTAGATCAGTCTCTCTGTGGTCCAGGTGAAGTCTTAGTCCCGTCTCTCTGTGGTCCAGGTGAAGTCTTAGTCTCGTCTCTCTGTGGTCCAGGTGAAGTCTTAGTCCCGTCTCTCTGTGGTCCAGGTGAAGTCTTAGTCCCGTCTCTCTGTGGTCCAGGTGAAGTCTTAGTCCCGTCTCTCTGTGGTCCAGGTGAAGTCTTAGTCCAGTCTCTCTGTGGTCCAGGTGAAGTCTTAGTCCCGTCTCTCTGTGGTCCAGGTGAAGTCTTAGTCCCGTCTCTCTGTGGTCCAGGTGAAGTCTTAGTCCCGTCTCTCTGTGGTCCAGGTGAAGTCTTAGTCCCGTCTCTCTGTGGTCCAGGTGAAGTCTTAGTCCCGTCTCTCTGTGGTCCAGGTGAAGTCTTAGTCTCGTCTCTCTGTGGTCCAGGTGAAGTCTTAGTCTCGTCTCTCTGTGGTCCAGGTGAAGTCTTAGTCCAGTCTCTGTGTGGTCCAGGTGAAGTCTTAGTCCAGTTTCTCTGTGGTCCAGGTGAAGTCTTAGTCCAGTCTCTCTGTGGTCCAGGTGAAGTCTTGGTCCAGTCTCTCTGTGGTCCAGGTGAAGTCTTAGTCCCGTCTCTCTCTGTCTCTCTGTGGTCCAGGTGAAGTCTTAGTCCTGTCTCTCTGTGGTCCAGGTGAAGTCTTAGTCCCGTCTCTCTGTGGTCCAGGTGAAGTCTTAGTCCCGTCTCTCTGTGGTCCAGGTGAAGTCTTAGTCCAGTCTCTCTGTGGTCCAGGTGAAGTCTTAGATCAGTCTCTCTGTGGTCCAGGTGAAGTCTTAGTCTCGTCTCTCTGTGGTCCAGGTGAAGTCTTAGTCTCGTCTCTCTGTGGTCCAGGTGAAGTCTTAGTCCAGTCTCTCTGTGGTCCAGGTGAAGTCTTAGTCCCGTCTCTCTGTGGTCCAGGTGAAGTCTTAGTCTCGTCTCTCTGTGGTCCAGGTGAAGTCTTAGTCCAGTCTCTCTGTGGTCCAGGTGAAGTCTTAGTCCCGTCTCTCTGTGGTCCAGGTGAAGTCTTAGTCCCGTCTCTCTGTGGTCCAGGTGAAGTCTTAGTCCCGTCTCTCTGTGGTCCGGGTGAAGTCTTAGTCTCGTCTCTCTGTGGTCCAGGTGAAGTCTTAGATCAGTCTCTCTGTGGTCCAGGTGAAGTCTTAGATCAGTCTCTCTGTGGTCCAGGTGAAGTCTTAGTCTCGTCTCTCTGTGGTCCAGGTGAAGTCTTAGTCCCGTCTCTCTGTGGTCCAGGTGAAGTCTTAGTCTCGTCTCTCTGTGGTCCAGGTGAAGTCTTAGATCAGTCTCTCTGTGGTCCAGGTGAAGTCTTAGATCAGTCTCTCTGTGGTCCAGGTGAAGTCTTAGTCCCGTCTCTCTGTGGTCCAGGTGAAGTCTTAGTCCCGTCTCTCTGTGGTCCAGGTGAAGTCTTAGTCCAGTCTCTCTGTGGTCCAGGTGAAGTCTTAGTCTCGTCTCTCTGTGGTCCAGGTGAAGTCTTAGTCCAGTCTCTCTGTGGTCCAGGTGAAGTCTTAGTCCAGTCTCTCTGTGGTCCAGGTGAAGTCTTAGTCTCGTCTCTCTGTGGTCCAGGTGAAGTCTTAGTCCAGTCTCTCTGTGGTCCAGGTGAAGTCTTAGTCCCGTCTCTCTGTGGTCCAGGTGAAGTCTTAGGCCAGTCTCTCTGTGGTCCAGGTGAAGTCTTAGTCCAGTCTCTCTGTGGTCCAGGTGAAGTCTTAGTCCCGTCTCTCTGTGGTCCAGGTGAAGTCTTAGATCAGTCTCTCTGTGGTCCAGGTGAAGTCTTAGTCCAGTCTCTCTGTGGTCCAGGTGAAGTCTTAGATCAGTCTCTCTGTGGTCCAGGTGAAGTCTTAGATCAGTCTCTCTGTGGTCCAGGTGAAGTCTTAGTCCCGTCTCTCTGTGGTCCAGGTGAAGTCTTAGATCTCGTCTCTCTGTGGTCCAGGTGAAGTCTTAGTCCAGTCTCTCTGTGGTCCAGGTGAAGTCTTAGTCCAGTCTCTCTGTGGTCCAGGTGAAGTCTTAGTCTCGTCTCTCTGTGGTCCAGGTGAAGTCTTAGTCCCGTCTCTCTGTGGTCCAGGTGAAGTCTTAGTCTCGTCTCTCTGTGGTCCAGGTGAAGTCTTAGTCTCGTCTCTCTGTGGTCCAGGTGAAGTCTTAGTCCCGTCTCTCTGTGGTCCAGGTGAAGTCTTAGTCTCGTCTCTCTGTGGTCCAGGTGAAGTCTTAGTCCAGTCTCTCTGTGGTCCAGGTGAAGTCTTAGTCCCGTCTCTCTGTGGTCCAGGTGAAGTCTTAGTCCTGTCTCTCTGTGGTCCAGGTGAAGTCTTAGTCCAGTCTCTCTGTGGTCCAGGTGAAGTCTTAGTCTCGTCTCTCTGTGGTCCAGGTGAAGTCTTTGTCCTGTCTCTCTGTGGTCCAGGTGAAGTCTTAGTCCAGTCTCTCTGTGGTCCAGGTGAAGTCTTAGTCTCGTCTCTCTGTGGTCCAGGTGAAGTCTTAGTCCAGTCTCTCTGTGGTCCAGGTGAAGTCTTAGTCCCGTCTCTCTGTGGTCCAGGTGAAGTCTTAGTCCCGTCTCTCTGTGGTCCAGGTGAAGTCTTAGATCAGTCTCTCTGTGGTCCAGGTGAAGTCTTATATCAGTCTCTCTGTGGTCCAGGTGAAGTCTTAGTCCCGTCTCTCTGTGGTCCAGGTGAAGTCTTAGTCTCGTCTCTCTGTGGTCCAGGTGAAGTCTTAGTCCCGTCTCTCTGTGGTCCAGGTGAAGTCTTAGTCCCGTCTCTCTGTGGTCCAGGTGAAGTCTTAGTCCCGTCTCTCTGTGGTCCAGGTGAAGTCTTAGATCAGTCTCTCTGTGGTCCAGGTGAAGTCTTAGTCCCGTCTCTCTGTGGTCCAGGTGAAGTCTTAGTCCCGTCTCTCTGTGGTCCAGGTGAAGTCTTTGTCTCGTCTCTCTGTGGTCCAGGTGAAGTCTTAGTCCCGTCTCTCTGTGGTCCAGGTGAAGTCTTAGTCCCGTCTCTCTGTGGTCCAGGTGAAGTCTTAGTCCCGTCTCTCTGTGGTCCAGGTGAAGTCTTAGTCCCGTCTCTCTGTGGTCCAGGTGAAGTCTTAGTCCAGTCTCTCTGTGGTCCAGGTGAAGTCTTAGTCTCGTCTCTCTGTGGTCCAGGTGAAGTCTTAGTCTCGTCTCTTTGTGGTCCAGGTGAAGTCTTAGTCCCGTCTCTCTGTGGTCCAGGTGAAGTCTTAGTCCCGTCTCTCTGTGGTCCAGGTGAAGTCTTAGTCCAGTCTCTCTGTGGTCCAGGTGAAGTCTTAGTCCCGTCTCTCTGTGGTCCAGGTGAAATCTTAGTCCCGTCTCTCTGTGGTCCAGGTGAAGTCTTAGACCCGTCTCTCTGTGGTCCAGGTGAAGTCTTAGTCTCGTCTCTCTGTGGTCCAGGTGAAGTCTTAGACCCGTCTCTCTGTGGTCCAGGTGAAGTCTTAGTCCCGTCTCTCTGTGGTCCAGGTGAAGTCTTAGTCCAGTCTCTCTGTGGTCCAGGTGAAGTCTTAGTCCCGTCTCTCTGTGGTCCAGGTGAAGTCTTAGTCCCGTCTCTCTGTGGTCCAGGTGAAGTCTTAGTCTCGTCTCTCTGTGGTCCAGGTGAAGTCTTAGTCCAGTCTCTCTGTGGTCCAGGTGAAGTCTTAGTCCCGTCTCTCTGTGGTCCAGGTAAAGTCTTAGTCCCGTCTCTCTGTGGTCCAGGTGAAGTCTTAGTCCCGTCTCTCTGTGGTCCAGGTGAAGTCTTAGTCCAGTCTCTCTGTGGTCCAGGTAAAGTCTTAGTCCCGTCTCTCTGTGGTCCAGGTGAAGTCTTAGTCCCGTCTCTCTGTGGTCCAGGTGAAGTCTTAGTCCCGTCTCTCTGTGGTCCAGGTGAAGTCTTAGTCCCATCTCTCTGTGGTCCAGGTGAAGTCTTAGATCAGTCTCTCTGTGGTCCAGGTGAAGTCTTAGTCCCATCTCTCTGTGGTCCAGGTGAAGTCTTAGTCCAGTCTCTCTGTGGTCCAGGTGAAGTCTTAGTCCCGTCTCTCTGTGGTCCAGGTGAAGTCTTAGATCAGTCTCTCTGTGGTCCAGGTGAAGTCTTAGTCCCATCTCTCTGTGGTCCAGGTGAAGTCTTAGTCCAGTCTCTCTGTGGTCCAGGTGAAGTCTTAGTCCCGTCTCTCTGTGGTCCAGGTGAAGTCTTAGATCAGTCTCTCTGTGGTCCAGGTGAAGTCTTAGTCCCGTCTCTCTGTGGTCCAGGTGAAGTCTTAGTCTCGTCTCTCTGTGGTCCAGGTGAAGTCTTAGACCCTTCTCTCTGTGGTCCAGGTGAAGTCTTAGTCCAGTCTCTCTTTGGTCCAGGTGAAGTCTTAGTCCCGTCTCTCTGTGGTCCAGGTGAAGTCTTAGTCTCGTCTCTCTGTGGTCCAGGTGAAGTCTTAGTCCCGTCTCTCTGTGGTCCAGGTGAAGTCTTAGATCAGTCTCTCTGTGGTCCAGGTGAAGTCTTAGTCCAGTCTCTCTGTGGTCCAGGTGAAGTCTTAGTCCCGTCTCTCTGTGGTCCAGGTGAAGTCTTAGTCCAGTCTCTCTGTGGTCCAGGTGAAGTCTTAGTCCAGTCTCTCTGTGGTCCAGGTGAAGTCTTAGTCCCGTCTCTCTGTGGTCCAGGTGAAGTCTTAGTCCAGTCTCTCTGTGGTCCAGGTGAAGTCTTAGTCCCGTCTCTCTGTGGTCCAGGTGAAGTCTTAGTCTCGTCTCACTGTGGTCCAGGTGAAGTCTTAGTCTCGTCTCTCTGTGGTCCAGGTGAAGTCTTAGTCCAGTCTCTCTGTGGTCCAGGTGAAGTCTTAGTCCCGTCTCTCTGTGGTCCAGGTGAAGTCTTAGTCTCGTCTCTCTGTGGTCCAGGTGAAGTCTTAGTCTCGTCTCTCTGTGGTCCAGGTGAAGTCTTAGTCCCGTCTCTCTGTGGTCCAGGTGAAGTCTTAGATCTCGTCTCTCTGTGGTCCAGGTGAAGTCTTAGATCTCGTCTCTCTGTGGTCCAGGTGAAGTCTTAGTCTCGTCTCTCTGTGGTCCAGGTGAAGTCTTAGTCCAGTCTCTCTGTGGTCCAGGTGAAGTCTTAGTCTCGTCTCTCTGTGGTCCAGGTGAAGTCTTAGACCCGTCTCTCTGTGGTCCAGGTGAAGTCTTAGTCCAGTCTCTCTGTGGTCCAGGTGAAGTCTTAGTCTCGTCTCTCTGTGGTCCAGGTGAAGTCTTAGTCTCGTCTCTCTGTGGTCCAGGTGAAGTCTTAGTCCAGTCTCTCTGTGGTCCAGGTGAAGTCTTAGTCTCGTCTCTCTGTGGTCCAGATGAAGTCTTAGTCCAGTCTCTCTGTGGTCCAGGTGAAGTCTTAGTCTCGTCTCTCTGTGGTCCAGGTGAAGTCTTAGTCCCGTCTCTCTCTGGTCCAGGTGAAGTCTTAGTCCAGTCTCTCTGTGGTCCAGGTGAAGTCTTAGTCCCGTCTCTCTGTGGTCCAGGTGAAGTCTTAGTCCAGTCTCTCTGTGGTCCAGGTGAAGTCTTAGTCTCATCTCTCTGTGGTCCAGGTGAAGTCTTAGACCCGTCTCTCTGTGGTCCAGGTGAAGTCTTAGTCCCGTCTCTCTGTGGTCCAGGTGAAGTCTTAGTCCAGTCTCTCTGTGGTCCAGGTGAAGTCTTAGTCCAGTCTCTCTGTGGTCCAGGTGAAGTCTTAGTCCCGTCTCTCTGTGGTCCAGGTGAAGTCTTAGTCCCGTCTCTCTGTGGTCCAGGTGAAGTCTTAGTCCCGTCTCTCTGTGGTCCAGGTGAAGTCTTAGACCCGTCTCTCTGTGGTCCAGGTGAAGTCTTAGTCCCGTCTCTCTGTGGTCCAGGTGAAGTCTTAGTCCAGTCTCTCTGTGGTCCAGGTGAAGTCTTAGTCCAGTCTCTCTGTGGTCCAGGTGAAGTCTTAGTCCCGTCTCTCTGTGGTCCAGGTGAAGTCTTAGTCCCGTCTCTCTGTGGTCCAGGTGAAGTCTTAGTCCCGTCTCTCTGTGGTCCAGGTGAAGTCTTAGTCTCGTCTCTCTGTGGTCCAGGTGAAGTCTTAGTCCCGTCTCTCTGTGGTCCAGGTGAAGTCTCAGTCTCGTCTCTCTGTGGTCCAGGTGAAGTCTTAGTCTCGTCTCTCTGTGGTCCAGGTGAAGTCTTAGTCCCGTCTCTCTGTGGTCCAGGTGAAGTCTTAGATCAGTCTCTCTGTGGTCCAGGTGAAGTCTTAGTCCAGTCTCTCTGTGGTCCAGGTGAAGTCTTAGTCCAGTCTCTCTGTGGTCCAGGTGAAGTCTTAGTCCCGTCTCTCTGTGGTCCAGGTGAAGTCTTAGTCTCGTCTCTCTGTGGTCCAGGTGAAGTCTTAGTCTCGTCTCTCTGTGGTCCAGGTGAAGTCTTAGTCCCGTCTCTCTGTGGTCCAGGTGAAGTCTTAGTCTCGTCCCTCTGTGGTCCAGGTGAAGTCTTAGTCTCGTCTCTCTGTGGTCCAGGTGAAGTCTTAGTCTCGTCTCTCTGTGGTCCAGATGAAGTCTTAGTCCAGTCTCTCTGTGGTCCAGGTGAAGTCTTAGTCTCGTCTCTCTGTGGTCCAGGTGAAGTCTTAGTCCAGTCTCTCTGTGGTCCAGGTGAAGTGTTAGTCCCGTCTCTCTGTGGTCCAGGTGAAGTCTTAGATCAGTCTCTCTGTGGTCCAGGTGAAGTCTTAGTCTCGTCTCTCTGTGGTCCAGGTGAAGTCTTAGTCTCGTCTCTCTGTGGTCCAGGTGAAGTCTTAGTCTCGTCTCTCTGTGGTCCAGGTGAAGTCTTAGTCTCGTCTCTCTGTGGTCCAGGTGAAGTCTTAGACCAGTCTCTCTGTGGTCCAGGTGAAGTCTTAGTCCCGTCTCTCTGTGGTCCAGGTGAAGTCTTAGTCTCGTCTCTCTGTGGTCCAGGTGAAGTCTTAGTCCCGTCTCTCTGTGGTCCAGGTGAAGTCTTAGTCCAGTCTCTCTGTGGTCCAGGTGAAGTCTTAGTCTCGTCTCTCTGTGGTCCAGGTGAAGTCTTAGTCCCGTCTCTCTGTGGTCCAGGTGAAGTCTTAGTCCTGTCTCTCTGTGGTCCAGGTGAAGTCTTAGTCCCGTCTCTCTGTGGTCCAGGTGAAGTCTTAGTCCAGTCTCTCTGTGGTCCAGGTGAAGTCTTAGTCTCGTCTCTCTGTGGTCCAGGTGAAGTCTTAGTCTCGTCTCTCTGTGGTCCAGGTGAAGTCTTAGATCAGTCTCTCTGTGGTCCAGGTGAAGTCTTAGTCCCGTCTCTCTGTGGTCCAGGTGAAGTCTTAGTCCCGTCTCTCTGTGGTCCAGGTGAAGTCTTAGTCCCGTCTCTCTGTGGTCCAGGTGAAGTCTTAGTCCCGTCTCTCTGTGGTCCAGGTGAAGTCTTAGTCCCGTCTCTCTGTGGTCCAGGTGAAGTCTTAGTCCAGTCTCTCTGTGGTCCAGGTGAAGTCTTAGTCCAGTCTCTCTGTGGTCCAGGTGATGTCTTAGTCCAGTCTCTCTGTGGTCCAGGTGAAGTCTTAGTCCAGTCTCTCTGTGATCCAGGTGAAGTCTTAGTCTCGTCTCTCTGTGGTCCAGGTGAAGTCTTAGTCCAGTCTCTCTGTGGTCCAGGTGAAGTCTTAGTCCAGTCTCTCTGTGGTCCAGGTGAAGTCTTAGTCTCGTCTCTCTGTGGTCCAGGTGAAGTCTTAGTCTCGTCTCTCTGTGGTCCAGGTGAAGTCTTAGTCTCGTCTCTCTGTGGTCCAGGTGAAGTCTTAGTCCCGTCTCTCTGTGGTCCAGGTGAAGTCTTAGTCCCGTCTCTCTGTGGTCCAGGTGAAGTCTTAGTCTCGTCTCTCTGTGGTCCAGGTGAAGTCTTAGTCCAGTCTCTCTGTGGTCCAGGTGAAGTCTTAGTCCCGTCTCTCTGTGGTCCAGGTGAAGTCTTAGTCCCGTCTCTCTGTGGTCCAGGTGAAGTCTTAGTCTCGTCTCTCTGTGGTCCAGGTGAAGTCTTAGTCTCGTCTCTCTGTGGTCCAGGTGAAGTCTTAGTCCCGTCTCTCTGTGGTCCAGGTGAAGTCTTAGTCCCGTCTCTCTGTGGTCCAGGTGAAGTCTTAGTCTCGTCTCTCTGTGGTCCAGGTGAAGTCTTAGTCCAGTCTCTCTGTGGTCCAGGTGAAGTCTTAGTCCCGTCTCTCTGTGGTCCAGGTGAAGTCTTAGTCCCGTCTCTCTGTGGTCCAGGTGAAGTCTTAGTCCAGTCTCTCTGTGGTCCAGGTGAAGTCTTAGTCCCATCTCTCTGTGGTCCAGGTGAAGTCTTAGTCCCGTCTCTCTGTGGTCCAGGTGAAGTCTTAGTCCCGTCTCTCTGTGGTCCAGGTGAAGTCTTAGATCAGTCTCTCTGTGGTCCAGGTGAAGTCTTAGTCCCGTCTCTCTGTGGTCCAGGTGAAGTCTTAGACCCATCTCTCTGTGGTCCAGGTGAAGTCGTAGTCTCGTCTCTCTGTGGTCCAGGTGAAGTCTTAGTCTCGTCTCTCTGTGGTCCAGGTGAAGTCTTAGTCCAGTCTCTCTGTGGTCCAGGTGAAGTCTTAGTCCAGTCTCTCTGTGGTCCAGGTGAAGTCTTAGTCTCGTCTCTCTGTGGTCCAGGTGAAGTCTTAGTCCCGTCTCTCTGTGGTCCAGGTGAAGTCTTAGTCTCGTCTCTCTGTGGTCCAGGTGAAGTCTTAGTCTCGTCTCTCTGTGGTCCAGGTGAAGTCTTAGTCTCGTCTCTCTGTGGTCCAGGTGAAGTCTTAGTCCAGTCTCTCTGTGGTCCAGGTGAAGTCTTAGTCCCGTCTCTCTGTGGTCCAGGTGAAGTCTTAGTCCCGTCTCTCTGTGGTCCAGGTGAAGTCTTAGTCTCGTCTCTCTGTGGTCCAGGTGAAGTCTTAGTCTCGTCTCTCTGTGGTCCAGGTGAAGTCTTAGTCCCGTCTCTCTGTGGTCCAGGTGAAGTCTTAGTCCCGTCTCTCTGTGGTCCAGGTGAAGTCTTAGTCTCGTCTCTCTGTGGTCCAGGTGAAGTCTTAGTCCAGTCTCTCTGTGGTCCAGGTGAAGTCTTAGTCCCGTCTCTCTGTGGTCCAGGTGAAGTCTTAGTCCCGTCTCTCTGTGGTCCAGGTGAAGTCTTAGTCCAGTCTCTCTGTGGTCCAGGTGAAGTCTTAGTCCCATCTCTCTGTGGTCCAGGTGAAGTCTTAGTCCCGTCTCTCTGTGGTCCAGGTGAAGTCTTAGTCCCGTCTCTCTGTGGTCCAGGTGAAGTCTTAGATCAGTCTCTCTGTGGTCCAGGTGAAGTCTTAGTCCCGTCTCTCTGTGGTCCAGGTGAAGTCTTAGTCTCGTCTCTCTGTGGTCCAGGTGAAGTCTTAGTCTCGTCTCTCTGTGGTCCAGGTGAAGTCTTAGTCCCATCTCTCTGTGGTCCAGGTGAAGTCTTAGACCCATCTCTCTGTGGTCCAGGTGAAGTCTTAGTCTCGTCTCTCTGTGGTCCAGGTGAAGTCTTAGTCCCGTCTCTCTGTGGTCCAGGTGAAGTCTTAGTCTCGTCTCTCTGTGGTCCAGGTGAAGTCTTAGTCTCGTCTCTCTGTGGTCCAGGTGAAGTCTTAGTCTCGTCTCTCTGTGGTCCAGGTGAAGTCTTAGTCTCGTCTCTCTGTGGTCCAGGTGAAGTCTTAGTCCCGTCTCTCTGTGGTCCAGGTGAAGTCTTAGTCTCGTCTCTCTGTGGTCCAGGTGAAGTCTTAGTCCCGTCTCTCTGTGGTCCAGGTGAAGTCTTAGTCCCGTCTCTCTGTGGTCCAGGTGAAGTCTTAGTCTCGTCTCTCTGTGGTCCAGGTGAAGTCTTAGTCTCGTCTCTCTGTGGTCCAGGTGAAGTCTTAGTCTCGTCTCTCTGTGGTCCAGGTGAAGTCTTAGTCCCGTCTCTCTGTGGTCCAGGTGAAGTCTTAGTCTCGTCTCTCTGTGGTCCAGGTGAAGTCTTAGTCTCGTCTCTCTGTGGTCCAGGTGAAGTCTTAGTCCAGTCTCTCTGTGGTCCAGGTGAAGTCTTAGTCTCATCTCTCTGTGGTCCAGGTGAAGTCCCGGGGGGAGCTGGTCCTGTCGGGCGCCTCCTCTGCTGAAGACCTGCTCCTGAACCTGGACTCAGCCTGGAGTCCGGTGGCGTCCGTGCTGGTGTTTGTGGTTCTGCCTCAGGGGGAGCTCGTCGTGGACCGGATCCAGCTGCAGGTCCAGGCCGACATCAGGAACCATGTGAGGAATGCTGCTTTAGATAAACACTGTTCCTGATCATGATTTGGAAATGACCTGACCGACATTGAGCTCATCACTCTGAATATTTGTCTCCATGCGTGGACGCCTTTACGATTCAGATGAAGATATGATGTGCCGGTATCGTTGGTTTCTCGTATCACACGGTGTTGGTATTTTAAAGGAACAGGCCAGCGTTTTTCCACACTGAGATATGTTCTTACCTGAGCTGTGACGAGTTCTTTAGGACCTGTCTGATCTTCAGTCACGTAAACACAGCGCAGACGGCGTTAGCATTTAGCCTCTCCCTCTCTCCTCTATAGCTCCAAAACAGGTCAAGATAGAAGCTACCAAGCTCTTCCACGTTTCCCTATTTAAATATGGTTACGTGAAGTGTTCCACTACAAAGTATAATTACACAAAATTAAACAATGTGGATTTTCTAAGCGGATAAAAGGGGGGACTATATTGTAAGGCGTAATAATACCAGGAGTAGTTTGGCATCCGCACAGTAAAGTGAAGATTACTGCCCGGATTTCGAACTAATCCTGGTATTATTACGCCTTACAATATAGTTCCCCCTTTTATCCACTTAGAAAATCAGACAGGTCCTAAAGAACTCGTCAAAGCTAAGGTAAGAACATATCTCAGTATGGAAAAACGCTGGCCATTTCCTTTAAAGTGAGGTGTTGCCTCAGGTGGAGGAGTTCCAGTATCTCGGGGTCTTGTTCTGAGTGTGAGATGGACAGACGGATCGGGGCGGCGTCAGCAGTGATGCGGTCGCTGAGTCGGACTGTTGTGGTGAAGAGGGAGCTGAGTCGACCCCGCCCTCACCTGTGATCATGTGATCTGGGTAGTGACCAAACCATAGACTGTAAAAATAATGGACGTCTTCTGCTCACTCCTCCCCATTTACCATAATGACCGCGGTCGAGGGGGAATTCATGGTGGATTTACAGACTCCTCCCCCCCAGCTCTGACGAAGCATGTTCCTAAAAAGGGCATAAGGGCGGGATCTTCACCGTAGACTCGGCCCTTGTGTGACATGTAGCTCGCGCTGCTCCAATGCTAACAGTCCGAGCCTCATTAAGTACCAGATTTCAAAAATTCTTCTTACGAAAACCAGCCTGGTTTCTTTAATTGTGACTAACCCAGCGTTATCTCAGGTGGAAGATCAGCCTCGTCTAAACCAGGGGTTAAAGTTGTTTTTAAGGCGTCTAAACTCCAAGGCTTTTCAATGGGGGCCTAGTGGCGATATGGAGGCACTACAGCAATGGCGGCCCCCAGGGTCGTGGTCATAAAGCAGAGCAGCCAGCGGCCATTGGACCGAAAGGACGAGATCGCAGATACAAGCGGCCGAAATGAGTTTCCTTCTCAGGGCAGTGGCGGTGAGGAGCTCAGTTACCCGAGAGGAGCTCGGAGTAGAGTCGCTGCTCCTTAATGTCGAAAGGAGCAGCTGAGGTGGCTCGGGCATCTGTTCCGGATACCTCCCAGTCGCCTCCCTCCAGGGCCGTGGATATTTTGGCTAAGGGGTGCTGAGAGACAAACTTCTTATGTATGTAATATTGACTGTGATGTGTAAATGATCTGCCAGGGGGGGCTGTAGTGCCCTCAGCACCCTGGGTTCCCACGGCCTTACCTCCCACGGGAGGTGTTCCAGGCATGTCCTATTGGGAGGAGGCCTCGTGGACGCAGGACCCGCTGGAGGGACCATATGAAACATGGTCTCATTATTTCCTCATTGAGGCATCCAAGAGTGGAGACGATGTTCAGAAACATGAGGGTGATGTCGGTCACTGTCAAATAAAGATCAGGAAACATGAGGAAACATGAGGACCCAGCTCTGAACACAACCTGTTGGTCGGTTTGTGGGATCGGTTGTTATGGATCAGTATCGGTCGGTGTCTGGAATCTGGTACCCGAGTATCCGAGTGTCTGAGTGTCCGAGTGTCCCTGTGGGAACTGAGGCTGGTCTCTCCTCGTCTCCCTCAGGTCTCTCTCACCTGGAGCTCCCTCGTCCTGAAGCCTCACGAAGACGCCGCCCTGACGGTGTCGGTGACGGAGCCGCACTCGCTGGTCGGGATCCTCGTGGTCGACAAGGCGTCCAGAGACTCCGCCCACAACGACATCACCAAGCGCCAGGTGAGACTCGTCAGTTAGAAAAACGTCCCTCCCTCTTTAACCCGGCGCTGCGTTCAGGTGATGACGGAGACGGGGAAACTGGACGAGTTCAGGGGCGCGGCGGCGATGGGAGATCCCTACACTCTGTTCACGGTCAGTCACGGGTTCGTGTTTTCGTGCCGTGGAGCGTGTTTTAACTGTGCTGTTTCAGGAGAGCGGACTCCGGGTCATGACGGACGCCTCATATCACCAGACGAGCAAACCCCCAGGTGAGCCTGAACACACCTGGTGCTCATCCCTGACCCCTCGCCCTGATCACGGACCCCCAGGTGAGTCTGAACACACCTGGTCCTCCCCTCATCCCTGACCCCCTGAACACACCTGGTCCTCCCCTCATCCCTGACCCCCTGAACACACCTGGTCCTCCCCTCATCCCTGACCCCCTGAACACACCTGGTGCTCCCCACATCCCTGACCCCCTGTAACACGGACCCCCAGGTGAGCCTGAACACACCTGGTCCTCCCCACATCCCTGACCCCCTGAACACACCTGGTCCTGACCTCATCCCTGACCCCCTGAACACACCTGGTCCTCCCCTCATCCCTGACCCCCTGATCACACCTGGTCCTCACCTCATCCCTGACCCCCTGAACACACCTGGTCCTCACCTCATCCCTGACCCCCTGAACACACCTGGTCCTCCCCTCATCCCTGACCCCCTGATCACACCTGGTCCTCACCTCATCCCTGACCCCCTGAACACACCTGGTCCTCACCTCATCCCTGACCCCCTGAACACACCTGGTCCTCCCCTCATCCCTGACCCCCTGATCACACCTGGTCCTCCCCTCATCCCTGACCCCCTGATCACACCTGGTCCTCACCTCATCCCTGACCCCCTGAACACACCTGGTCCTCACCTCATCCCTGACCCCCTGAACACACCTGGTCCTCACCTCATCCCTGACCCCTCGCCCTGATCACAGACCCCCAGGTGAGTCTGAACACACCTGGTCCTCCCCACATCCCTGACCCCCTGAACACACCTGGTCCTCACCTCATCCCTGACCCCCTGAACACACCTGGTCCTCCCCACATCCCTGACCCCCTGAACACACCTGGTCACCTCATCCCTGACCCCCTGAACACACCTGGTCCCCTCATCCCTGACCCCCTGAACACACCTGGTCCTCCCCACATCCCTGACCCCCTGAACACACCTGGTCACCTCATCCCTGACCCCCTGAACACACCTGGTCCCCTCATCCCTGACCCCCTGAACACACCTGGTCCTCACCTCATCCCTGACCCTCTGAACACACCTGGTCCTCCCCTCATCCCTGACCCCCTGAACACACCTGGTCCTCCCCACATCCCTGACCCCCTGAACACACCTGGTCCTCACCTCATCCCTGACCCCCTGAACACACCTGGTCCTCCCCACATCCCTGACCCCCTGAACACACCTGGTCACCTCATCCCTGACCCCCTGAACACACCTGGTCCTCCCCACACCCCTGACACCTCGCCCTGATCACGGACCCCCAGGTGAGCCTGAACACACCTGGTCCTCCCCACATCCCTGAACAAAAGCAACAAAACTGAGACGAAAACAAGGATGAAAATGTGAAAAAAGTGAGGGGAAAAAAAGAGAAAGAGACAAAAAATGACAAAAATGGAAAAAAAATTAGAAAAAATTGACGAAAAAGTGACAAAAAAGTCATGAACATTTGACAAAAATGAGTCGACTGCCCAACAAAAAAAGTGATAAAAAAATCTGATGACGTGAGGGAAAAGATCACTTTAGTTTTGTAGATCTTAGCTTTCAAATGAGGCGTTACACTGGCCTACAGGATTTGGGTAAAGCTGAACTGGAGAAAATGCTCTCGGTTCAGGCGGGAGTTAAGAGGTTAAAGAAGCTTTTACTGTAGATTTGGGTAAAGCTTCAGGCGGGGTTAACTACAGCCATGAAGCGTCGTCCTCCTGGTTTCAGATTTATAAAGAAAACTTCCACTTCCTCCTAAACTGTAAAACTCTGATGATCAGGAGGAGAAATCAGAAGTCTGAGGAAAGAACGCCAGGATCAGCTCGTTTAATCAACTTTAATCATGGCCAAAACACCGAGGGCCGAACCATTTATCCTAAAGAACTTTTATGCAAAGGCCAAAGTTTACATGGTGGTTCTAAAGCGTGAGGCTTTGGGAAAACCATTACCCGAGAGTGACGAGCTGTAACGCAAACTAAACACTAGACTGTCTTATATCGTCTAAAAAAAGACCAATAACAAAGATTTGAACTGATTTCATGCAGTTTCCAATGAAACCACAGGAAATGGTTCCATAATCCACTTTCTGGTCCCGCCCCACAAGTTGAGAATCATGTCTGACATGTGAGTGAGTGAGTGAGTGAGTGAGTGAGTGAGTGAGTGAGTGAGTGAGTGAGTGAGTGAGTGAGTGAGTGAGTGAGTGAGTGAGTGAGTGAGTGAGTGAGTGAGTGAGTGAGTGAGTGAGTGAGAGAGAGAGAGAGAGAGAGTGAGTGAGTGAGTGAGTGAGTGAGTGAGTGAGTGAGTGAGTGAGTGAGTGAGTGAGTGAGTGAGTGAGTGAGTGAGTGAGTGAGTGAGTGAGTGAGTGAGTGAGTGAGTGAGTGAGTGAGTGAGTGAGTGAGTGAGTGAGTGAGTGAGTGAGAGAGAGAGAGAGAGAGAGTGAGTGAGTGAGTGAGTGAGTGAGTGAGTGAGTGAGTGAGTGAGTGAGTGAGTGAGTGAGTGAGTGAGTGAGTGAGTGAGTGAGTGAGTCAGTGAGTGAGTGAGTGAGTGAGTGAGTGAGTGAGTGAATGGTGCTCTGCCAGGAAACTGTTCAAACACAGACACTATTTCTCACATTTTTAGATTTTTTTCTCATATTTGCATAAAAATATTTCTCAAAATCGGCTCGTGGGGCCAGAGGTTCTGTGTGGAGGGCTGGATTTGGCCCCCGGGCCTGACGTTGCCTACGCGATTATTTACAATGTTTCTTCACAATGCATGAAGAAAACCTAAAAACAGGAGCAATATCAGGAGATCAGGATGAACGACAGAGGCTCCAACACAAACATCATCAGCCTTTGACCACGAGGCGCAGAGCTCACACAGAGTTCACACAGATGTTCTACAAAGGGGGTGTGTCCAGTTCTTCATGAGTGGGTGTGAGGATCAATCCGGTCTCTCTGTGGAGCAGGTCAGTGTGAGGTCCATTTGCCTCCCGTGATCTGAGGCTGGTGATGTTTCTGTGGCTCGAGGTTTTGAAATGTTCGGCTGTTGGGTCAGTTTCTTTTGGGTCAGTTTCTGTTGGGTCAGTTTCTGTTGGGTCAGTTTCTGTTGGGTCGGTTTCTGTTGGGTCAGTTTCTGTTGGGTCAGTTTCTGTTGGGTCAGTTTCTGTTGGGTCAGTTTCTGTTGGGTCAGTTTCTGTTGGGTCGGTTTCTGTTGTTGGGTCTGTTTCTGTTGGGTCAGTTTCTGTTGGGTCGGTTTCTGTTGGGTCGGTTTCTGTTGGGTCAGTTTCTGTTGGGTCAGTTTCTGTTGGGTCAGTTTCTGTTGGGTCAGTTTCTGTTGGGTCAGTTTCTGTTGGGTCAGTTTCTGTTGAGTCAGTTTCTGTTGGGTCAGTTTCTGTTGGGTCAGTTTCTGTTGGGTCAGTTTCTGTTGGGTCAGTTTCTGTTGGGTCAGTTTCTGTTGGGTCAGTTTCTGTTGGGTCAGTTTCTGTTGGGTCGGTTTCTGTTGGGTCGGTTTCTGTTGGGTCAGTTTCTGTTGAGTCAGTTTCTGTTGGGTCAGTTTCTGTTGGGTCAGTTTCTGTTGGGTCAGTTTCTGTTGGGTCAGTTTCTGTTGGGTCAGTTTCTGTTGGGTCAGTTTCTGTTGAGTCAGTTTCTGTTGGGTCAGTTTCTGTTGGGTCAGTTTCTGTTGGGTCAGTTTCTGTTGTTGGGTCAGTTTCTGTTGGGTCAGTTTCTGTTGGGTCAGTTTCTGTTGTTGGGTCAGTTTCTGTTGGGTCAGTTTCTGTTGGGTCAGTTTCTGTTGGGTCGGTTTCTGTTGGGTCAGTTTCTGTTGGGTCAGTTTCTGTTGAGTCAGTTTCTGTTGAGTCAGTTTCTGTTGGGTCAGTTTCTGTTGGGTCAGTTTCTGTTGGGTCAGTTTCTGTTGTTGGGTCTGTTTCTGTTGGGTCGGTTTCTGTTGGGTCGGTTTCTGTTGGGTCGGTTTCTGTTGGGTCAGTTTCTGTTGAGTCAGTTTCTGTTGGGTCAGTTTCTGTTGGGTCAGTTTCTGTTGAGTCAGTTTCTGTTGGGTCAGTTTCTGTTGGGTCAGTTTCTGTTGGGTCAGTTTCTGCTGCTAAACCTGGAGACGCTGATCCTGTGAGATGTTGATGCTAAATGTGTCGTCTCTGAACAGTTTGGGAGTTCGACGCCGTGGACATGATGAGACCGACCAAAGCCGAACCACCTCCGGTCCAGAGCCGGACCCGGACTCACTTCCCCGAGACCTGGCTGTGGATGGACCTCCTGACCGGGTAACACGGGCCTGAGCAGCTCCTGGATGAGGCGTGACCTTCTCCCTGGTTCTCACGCTTGTTCCTCGGTGTTTCAGAGAGAACACTGTGGCGGAGGTGTCGGCTCTCACCCCGGACAGCATGACCACGTGGGTCGCCTCCGCCTTCGTCATGTCCCCCACGCTCGGCATCGGCTTCATGGACGCGCCGCCCGCCGAGGTCAGACGTCCACCACATCAGCACAATAATCACAATAATCACTGAATAATCCCTGAATCATCACAGAATCATCACAGAATCATCACAGAATAATCCCTGAATAATCACTGAATTATCACCGAATAATCACCGAATAATCACTGAATAATCACCGAATAATCACCGAATAATCACTGAATAATCACCGAATAATCACCGAATAATCACAGAATCATCACCGAATAATCACAGAATCATCACTGAATAATCACCGAATAATCACAGAATCATCACCGAATAATCACAGAATCATCACTGAATAATCACAGAATCATCACCGAATAATCACTGAATAATCACCGAATAATCACCGAATAATCACCGAATAATCACCGAATAATCACTGAATAATCACTCAATAATCACTGAATCATCACAGAATAATCACAGAATAATCACTGAATAATCACTGAATAATCACTCAATAATCACCGAATAATCACTCAATAATCACCGAATAATCACTCAATCATCACTGAATCATCACTGAAACATCACTGAATCATCACCGAATAATCACTGAATCATCACAGAATCATCACTGAAACATCACTGAATCATCACTGAATAATCCCTGAATAATCCCTGAATAATCCCTGAATAATCCCTGAATAAACCCTGAATAATCCCTGAATAATCTCTCTGACTCTGCAGCTCACGGTGAGGCAGAGCTTCTTCCTGTCTCTGAATCTGCCGCCGCTCGTCGTCCGAGGAGAGGAGCTGCTGCTGGAGATCTTCCTGTACAACTACCTTCCCTCTGACGTCCAGGTGAAGCTCAGAGTCTAATTCCTAAACTTTGTTGAGTTTTGTAATTTCAAAAACCAGGAAGTGTCACAGAATAACCGTGATCCTGGCTCTGTCCATTATTCAGATTTCATGGGCGATAATATGAAAAGACTCGATATTAAAAAGCCTTCAGTGATATCAGAGTCATCATCGGAGTGAACACTGGTCTGAGGGTGTGGCCCCTGGACGCCGTGGCCCCGCCCCTCACTCACCTGCAGTGATATTAATCTGCGTTTCTTTGTGACGCCGCTGAACCTGAGCCGGGCGTCGCCTCGTGTCCTCCTTTACTCCGCTGTGAGAGAAAATCAGGACAAAGACGAGACAAAAGAGCTCAGACCAGTCGTCTCTGTGTCAGATTAAACACACTCGAAACGTCATCCTTTTGAATCCGAGCAAAGGTCACTGAGGAGAGGAACTCATGTAGGTCAACATTCAGGTCCATTTCACAGCTTTGGGTTCGTTTTCAGTGCAGGCGAATCAGAGTGCCTGATGGTGTTGGCGTCTCCTCAGACCTTTGGGAGTTACTGATGTTCTTCTCATGGTGCAGCGTTAAAGGAAGAGGCTTGGTTATTTCAGCTCAAACACATGATATTTCCCTCTATAGACCCTTTAACTGCTGACATCATCAGTGACATCAGCTGGAGGCAGGAAGTGATCAAGAGAAATAAGATTAAACTAAAACTAACGATTATAAGAGTAAACTACAACTAAAAATGTGGTCCTGTTGTGGCTTAAGGTGCAAGAACAAGAGGAACGACATGTCCACCCTAGTCCCTAACCCCTCATTCACTACATAGACCCGCAGTCCCGCACTATATAGTCACTATATAGTGACTGATTCTGTTGGCGATTCGGACACAAGCCACTACTTTCGCCGCGCTGCGTGACGTTGTTTTTTTAATTTTTTTAATCTGAATTTATTTATTGTTACAAACGTTTATTTTATGAACCAGAACGACTGTTTTGGCACTTTTACAGGCGTTACTGTCATCACAAAAAATAAAAAATAAATCACCCCAGCGTGAGCTCAGAGACGCCGAGAGTCGGTCCGAACACCGGCAGATTGAGTGACAACATCTGATAAAAGTTCAATAAACTCCGGGAATAAAGTATTTCTGCGATAAAAAACAAACTCATAGACAGTGGAATATTTATGGATAAATACGAGTCAGATACGCTTTTACTTCACATGGATTTGACATGAATGTCTTGGATTATTCGAGAGGAAGCTGTCGGTCATTTAACAGCGCAAGCTAAAGGTTAGCCGCTAATGTTAGCATCTTTTCACCGTAACCGTTTATATTTAGGTTGTTTATTCATGAGAAACACAAACACACGACTGAAACAGCTGATTTACTTCAGCCGTGTTTAGTTCAAAGACCTGTCTCTGTCAGGCTCTTCTCTCCCAGTGCATTGTGGTCTATATTGACCCGTGTAGTGACCATCGATGCTCACTACTTTTCCAGATGCATTGTGGGAAATTTCGAGTGAACTACTTTTTTCTCTCTGGACATTTGGACACCCCTACAAAATGGCGTGACCACTATATAGTCACTATATAGGGGATACCGTGGACATTCGGATACAGCCAAGGTTTATCTGATATTTCCAACAACAGTTAGATATTTGTTTATCGTTACTATGACAACAGCTACAATGGAAATAGATAGGACTGTAGCTTCCCGCCTCCAGCTAAGCCCGGAATGTTTACAAACAATTAAAGGGTCTATGGTTCTTCCCCAGGTATCGCTCAGGTATCGGTATCGCTCAGGTATTGGTATCGCTCAGGTATCGGTATCGCTCAGGTATTGGTATCGCTCAGGTATCGGTATCGCTCAGGTATCGTATCCTATAATCTGTCGTGTCTCCTCAGGCGGAGGTGAAGGTGGAGAAGTCCTTCGATCTGGAGTTCCTCAGCGGCTCCGTGGGGGACGAGGTGCGGACGGTAAAGGTCGGACACATGCAGGTCGTCACGGTGCTGGTCCCAGTGCGGGTGCTCTCCGTGGGGGACGTCCTGCTGTCGGTGAGGGCCCGAGCTCCGGGGGCCGCGGACCACATCAAGAGGACCGTCCACGTCAAGGTACCACGGGGGAATTTTGAGTCTGATCCACGAGGAAATGCTTCGAGTTTGAGTTTCAGTGACTCTTCAGTGACTCCGTGCTGTTCCAGGCTGAAGGTCGTCCTCAGAGCTTCACCGAGTCGCGGCTCCTGGTTCTGCAGGAAGAGGCTGAAGCCGAGGAGCAGATCTCCTACACCTTCCCTCCGAACGTGGTCCCGGACAGCTGCGAGGTCTGGGTCAGCTCTGTGGGTCAGTCCTTCACATCTACCTCCAAATCTGAAGAAAAACATTCACATTGATCAGTTTGGACCTTCTGCTGTAGATCACTGACATTGCAGTCCAGATATTTTCAGCTGTGTATCCAAAAAAAATAGATGATTCCAGGTTTAAATGTGTGGTTTTATTCTGTGACATGTCAATTCCAAAGATTTGATCAGAGGGATTTTGGATCTGGTTTTGGAATGAACTGGTTTTATTGCACCTGTGATCGTCCTTAAGATGGTGTGTCTCAGGAGAATTATCCAATCAGAAAACAGACTCCTTCAATCTCTTCCAATCTCTTTCAGTCTCTTTCAGTCTCTTTCAGTCTCTTCCAATCTCTTCCAGTCTCTTCCAATCTCTTCCAGTCTCTTCCAGTCTCTTTCAATCTCTTTCAAACTCTTTCAATCTCTTCCAATCTCTTTCAATCTCTTTCAATCTCTTCCAGTCTCTTCCAAACTCTTCCAATCTCTTCCAGTCTCTTCCAGTCTCTTCCAGTCTCTTCCAAACTCTTCCAATCTCTTCCAGTCTCTTCCAAACTCTTCCAATCTCTTCCAATCTCTTCCAGTCTCTTCCAATCTCTTCCAATCTCTTCCAATCTCTTCCAGTCTCTTCCAATCTCTTCAAAACTCTTCCTATCTCTTCCAATCTCTTCCAGTCTCTTCCAATCTCTTCAAAACTCTTCCTATCTCTTCCAATCTCTTCCAATCTCTTCCAGTCTCTTCCAGTCTCTTCCAGTCTCTTCCAATCTCTTCCAATCTCTTCCAGTCTCTTCCAAACTCTTCCAGTCTCTTCCAGTCTCTTCCAATCTCTTCCAATCTCTTCCAGTCTCTTCCAGTCTCTTCCAATCTCTTCAAAACTCTTCCTATCTCTTCCAATCTCTTCCAATCTCTTCCAATCTCTTCCAGTCTCTTCCAGTCTCTTCCAAACTCTTCCAATCTCTTCCAGTCTCTTCCAAACTCTTCCAGTCTCTTCCAGTCTCTTCCAATCTCTTCCAGTCTCTTCCAGTCTCTTCCAATCTCTTCCAATCTCTTCCAAACTCTTCCAGTCTCTTCCAGTCTCTTCCAGTCTCTTCCAGTCTCTTCCAATCTCTTCCAATCTCTTCCAATCTCTTCCAGTCTCTTCCAGTCTCTTCCAAACTCTTCCAGTCTCTTCCAGTCTCTTCCAATCTCTTCCAAACTCTTCCAATCTCTTCCAAACTCTTCCAATCTCTTCCAAACTCTTCCAGTCTCTTCCAAACCCTGTTCCTGTTCCTGTTTCTCCAGGGGACGTCCTGGGAGCCGCCATTTCGGACCTGGACTCCCTGATCCAGAGACCTTATGGCTGTGGGGAGCAGAACATGATCCGCTTCGCTCCGATGGTTTACGTCCTGGAGTATCTGCGCTCTGTGGGAGAGACCGACAGCGCCACCATCAGGAGAGCCCGGGAACTGATGATAGAAGGTCGGTATTAAATGACCGGCAGCTTCTTGTCCTGGACAAAAAGGGAATAATCCAGGACGTTTTCTTCACTCATGTCAAATCCATGTGAAATAAAAAGTATCTGACTCATGTTCATCCATAAATAATCCACTGTCTCTTCGAGGGGGCGGGTCTTCGAGGGGGCGGGTCTTCGAGGGGTCGGGTCTTTGAGGGGGCGGGTCTTTGAGGGGTCTTCGAGGGGTCAGGTCTTGAAATCATGAGATGTGAAGGAACAATCTGAGACAAATGGCGTGGATCGAATATTTACTGGGCGAAAAGCATAGAACAAGTTTTCACAAAGAACAAACATAGACATGGGGTTTATATCCTATTATGCAAATTAGGTATGTGCAGGGCGGATCCTAAAACATGATTGGCCGGCCTAAATTCCAAGTAAAAGCAGCTATTCTCGGTGGGGTTCGTTGAGACAGACCGTCTGTCTGTGAATCCACGCATCCGTCACTGTCACGGTGTATGTACAGCCAAGTATAGATTAGAAAAACACATTCCTTGTCCTGTAGGTTTACCAGTAATTTCCACTAACGTAGGCATAATACACGTTGCACACTCTTAACTCAACACGCTGGCATGCTTATTTATTTATGATATAATTGAACATAGTAACATTAAAATTATGATTTCAATCCCCCCTTTTTCTTTAAAACTTCCCCGACGTATATTCGGGTTGATTATGCTACAAAGATAGAAGTCTAAATGGTATTACTACTGACAAGAGGAGGATAAGCGGATACTAGTACATTTAGGTTAACATTTTGTTGTTTCTTGACCAAGCGTAATGTGTTGGCGACATTTTTCCAATTTGTTTTATCTATTGCTGGTCCTCGTCCATCAGCAGTAATATCCACAGACTTGATCTGCAACAAAAATTGAGATGAATAAATAGCGTATCATAGAATTATTTTTATAACATTCGATTGATACTGTTCTTGGTTATGTAGAAAGGCATTCCTTATAAGCCTTATTCCATTTGAGTCATGTCTTTTCCACGTTCATCCTGGATCCTGGTCCTTGCCGACAATTCTCGTCCGCGTTATGTCTGTCTGAAGTTTAATTTTTCTGGTTCGTGTCATGTGCCTCTCTTTTGTCGCTCCCCTGTGTGCTGCTGCTGGCTTTGTCGTACCGTTTCCAGTCCCGTATGGCCACACCTACTGCTCCGTCCCCAGGCCTCTCCTAGAAGTCATCCAGGGTATCCATGCGATTATGGTATGGATGACCTCCCGGGTATGGATTGGGTTCACTGGAGGATGTAGAGAAACTGGAAGTAGAGGCAGCATCGGTGGCTGTTGGTTCGGCATTAGGTACAGTTGGAGGGGCGGCATATATTGTCATGGTACGTGGTACGTGGGTTATGTGAAGGAAGAGGAGATAGACTTTACTACAAAAGTTCTAATTATAGGCAGGCAACAACAAATTAGTACCCCTGCCACCAAGAGGATTATGAAGAGGGGAGCCAACAGCCCGAGAAACCATCCAAAAATAGAATGATTTTGGAAAAAATCCACAATACTGTCTATCCATGGTACTGACCACCCGCCTTCTTGGGCGTCTAAGTGTGTCTGTACAATTTCCTGATTAAGTGTTTGCAGATTTTTTATTGCCAAGGTTAAATTATCATTGCCTTCTTCTAAGGAGGGAAAATAAGTACAACAACTGTCACCTCCCACCAGAGCACAAACGCCTCCTATCTCGGCCGTTAGATAATCTAAAGCCAATCGGTTATTGCTCACGAAACGTTTGAGGGCAGACAGGTCTGATTGTACAGCCTGAAATCCCCGTATTGTTTCATTGGATAATTTTACGAGATCATGTCTTGTTAGAGCAATCAGATAATGATTATCATATTGCAGGCTAGTGCTGGCAAACCATGTTTTAAAGAACATTTGAGTAGAAGTAAAAGGCCGGAATTCGTCGGGTAATGCATCAAATTTGTCTTTTAGCGACTTAGGGTTTGTACCCACTAAGTGGACATAGCTTCCAAAATATTGTGATACACTACGTTTGTTGATATGGGAACCTGAGGGACGTTCGTTAGTGGGACGTAAGGAGCCAATTGGTTGCACAATATATGTAAGGTCATTCATCGTACAAACTCCACACAAGCCTGCCCATTTCCGTGGGAGGGTCACCCATATATTTTTCCCACAACACCAATAAAAATTAGGTGTTTGTGATAAACCGGTGGTGGCCAAGTTGGATAAATTACCACTCAAAATCTTGATTTGTCTACATTGCCTGTGTTTCAGGTTGCCCATATTTAATGCTAATGAATCTGTGTCAGAGAGACTTGAGTTAATACAGATATCAAAAATAGCTGAAGTATTCATTGAAGCTGAAACTTGTACTGGAGGTATGTTTAGTTCAGTTGGAAGGCGCAGAAGGTGTTTTTTATAAAAGCTATGACAAGTATTTATGGAGGGATAGTCTCCAGGCATACTTAGGGTTACAGTGTGAGTGTTTATAACCCTAGTATTATCTTTATTAACGATGGTAATATTTGAATACAGGGAGTACTTCAAAATTTGGTCCTTTAGCTGCGATTGGTTTTCTTGTACAACCACATCGACAAGGGTTATTAGGACTTCATTTAATACGACTAATATACTCTTGTGGGACTTTAACAGAGGGTTTTGTTGTAGGATATATTGAAACACTAATATGCATATAGTGGGTGTTCCAGATATCCCTCCTGGTCCTCCAGTGACGGGGAGAGCGATGTAAGGAAATGTAATTTCAGTGGATCTTGGCAACATGGAACACGCATAACAAGAGGATTTTGTTAATCTTCTAACCTTGCTTTCCATGTCTTTATACCACTCGTTAGAATAGAACGGGTGGTTTGTGCTTTCTTCGAGTTCCAAGTTTGTTGACTGAAAAGTTATTTCGTCCGGGTTGTCAACAAACTCTTCAAACGAAGTTTTGCCATTAAGCCCGGGTGAAACCTTTTCTTTCGTTGTGTCACCGATAGAAGTTGATTCCTGTGCGTTTGGGGTATTATTAGTTTTGTTGTCACTCTTATCGTCTCTCTCCTTGATATTATTAGTATTTGTTTGTAGGGAGCCTGGTTTAGTTAGCCAAAAGGGTGAGCAGGTCCCTTGCCATCCTATTGGCAGGAAACTGTATAAGTATTTGTCACAATTCCAAATCAGGTATTCTATACTCGGGAATGGTGTGAAATTCTGAATGAAATCACTTGAAGGAGCTTGTAAGCATTTAGAAGAAGTACCCAAGTAGAATTTGATGGGGAGAAAGGGCACTGATCTCATACAAACTACAGGGCTTAAAGTTTCTCTTCCCTCCAATGTCATGGGTTTAAAAGTATTGAAACTTTCTACATCAAGTTGAACAAACAATGGGGTTAATTTTTCCCAGAATTTGTTGCAGTATTCAACAGTAGCCAATTCTTTGAATTCATTTAGGATTGTGGCCATTGCTCTTACCCCTTCGTTTATAGTTGATTTGTAGTGAGAAGTAACACTAACTCGATTACGTGTTATGCGATAAAACGTAACATTATGTACATAAAATGATTGAGAGGCATTCACCACAAGTACGTAAAATAGGCACTGGAAATCAATATGGTTAACTGGGATATGGGCCTGTTCTAACTCCCTCTTCATACGCCTCTCATTGGTGTGCAGAGTCTTTGTGACTGTCTCGCTGTGAGTTGTCTGAAACAGAAGAGAGAGTCGTTGAGTCATTTGATCAGACAATGATTCGAGAGTAGTTGTCTTAATTGGTCTCATGTTATGACCTTTAGGTTTGCCATGCCAGGGTGCATTTTTTGCAATGTTAGTTAAGTCCTGTTTGAGTTCAGTCTTCTGTCTCCTTATAGTAACGTTGCGTATGTTGTATGGCCCAGTGCCGTATGTGAGTAAACACATTAATGCTAATATAGTCGCCATGCAAAAGTAAAATTTGTATGAATGAACAGATGCCATTGTAGTAGTCAGTCGGGGTCTGATGTCTTTGGGGCGAACTTGATCCGACTAGCGTGCGCCCAGGCTGCCGTTCCCTTCACTTTGACTGCAGTTCTGGTAACCAACAGCACCTCCACTGGTTCACCGTATCGGGGCTCAGTCGCCGTTGGTTTTAAACTTCGAACCAGAACCAAATCTCCCGGTTGAAAAGGATGTGTCGGGTTGTCAGATATCACCGGACTCGCATCAGAAACCTTTTGGAGATACTGAGACACAAAAGTGAACAATTCATGTACATATTGTTGTTGCATTTCCTGTAAATTAGTCAAGTCCATTGCCACAGTGCTTTCCGTAGCGGCTAAGGGAAATGGACGACCCATTATAATTTCATGTGGCGACAACCCAGATGTTTTATTTGGCATTGCTCTAATGGATAACAAAGTTAGAGGTAGTGCATCTAACCAAGTCATTTTTCTTGACATGTGTGTTTTTAGTAGTTTATTTTTAATAGTTCTATTCATCCTTTCGACGTTTCCACTCGAAGGAGGATGCCAAGGTACATGGAATTTCCAATTGATGCCCAAAGATGTTGTCAAAGCTTTTGTTACCCTGGAAGTAAAAGGGGTACCATTATCCGAGTCGATCGACATTGGGATACCAAAACGTGGTATAATATGTTCCATCAGACATTTGACCACTGTTTGTGCATTTTCTTTTCTCGTAGGGAATGCTTCAGGCCATTTGGAAAAGCGGTCCACTATGACCAACATGTAAGAGTAACCTCTACATTTTGGCATATGTGTAAAATCAATTTGTAATTGCTGGAACGGGCCCTCTGGAAGCGGGATGTGTTCATGTTTGGCTGGGTTTACAGCGGGATTACATCTTGCACATACAATACATTGTTGGATATAGTTTCTCACATGTTTTTCTAATCCTACAGTGAAAAACAATTTGTGAATATAGGTTGCAATAGCTTGATAATTGGCGTGTGTGATACCGTGTACATATGATATTAAGGGTTGGAATGCACTGCTAGACAGCGCAATTCTGTAGTCTTTGCTTTTCCACAAGTTATCGTTATCTTTAAAGCATCCTCTCTTGATCCATGTCTTTTTCTCTACTTCAGAAGCCTGGTCTTGGATTTGTATTAAATCATTTAGAGAAAAAGGCGGAGTTATCGGAGTTGGATTTGTGTTTAAATTTTGTACATAAGATTCACTGAGCCAAGGGGGAAAAACGTCGCTTAAAGCTGCTCTTTTTGCCCATTTGTCCGCAAAACTGTTGCCTATAGCTTCAGGATTGTTTTTCTTCCCGTGTCCTGGACATTTGATAATTGCAATCTCAGATGGGAGCATTATTGCCTGCAAAAGATCTTGAATCAAAGTTTTGTGTTGTACTTCTTTGCCTGTAGCAGTTAGAAAATTTCTCATTTCCCAAATTCGTGCGAAATCCTGGGCTGCAGACCATGCATATTTGGAATCTGTATAGATTGTGACTCTTTTATCTTTTGCAATAATACATGCTCTTGTTAAGGCAATAAGTTCAGCGGCTTGAGCGGATTTAACTGGCAATTTATATGCCTCGATGCATTCTTGTTGGTCATTCACAACTGCATATCCAGTTAAATAAGTTTTGTCATTGGGTCTCATGGCTGAGCCATCACAGAACAATATCAAGTCATTTTGTTCCAATGGAGTTTGTTGTAAGTCCATTCTAACACTAGTTGCCCCAGTTATTAATTTCACACAATCATGGGAGTCTTCGTCTGGTTCGCATTTTGAGCCATGTAACAAAATTTGTAAATGTACCGCCGGGTTTGTGTGTGGCGTAGTTGAAATAGTCAGATTTTGTGTTCCTGTCAAGATATGTTCGTAGTTGTTACGTCTTTGACTTGTCATATGTTGTGTAGTAATATTACTCAAAATTACTGTTATCATATGAGTTGTGTGCAATGTTAGGGGATGTCCTAGTACTATAATTTGCACCTTTTCTACCATAATGGCAGCAGCTGCCACCGCTCTCAAACAAGGTACCATGCCTTGCACAATTAGAGGTAGAACTTTACTGAAGTACGCGACCGGTCTGAATGTCCCCCCGTGGTCCTGTGCCAAAACCGAATATACTCCGAGTCCATCCTCTGACACATATAGATGAAATGGCAGTTTATAGTCCGGCAGCCCCAGCGCCGGTGCGTTGCAGAGCAGATACCGGATGTGTCTGAATGCATGTTTCATGTCATCCGTCCAGAGAACTTTTTCTGGTTGCTCTTTCAAGGTGGCCTTTCTCAGTACATTGTCAAAGAATGCATAGTTTATGAGCCATTGTCTTGAATAGTTGATTAGTCCCAAAAAGGATAAAAGTTCTTTCTTGGTCTCAGGCTTTTTCAAGTTCATGATAGCCTCCACTCTGTCCGCCGACAGAAAACGACAGCCGTCTTTCAGGATGTATCCAAGATATTTGACCTCTGTTTGGCAGAATTGTAGTTTTGCCAACGACACGCGGTGTCCCCCATCCGCAAGGTGTGTTAGGAGGGCAAGAGAGTCTTTTATGCATTCTGGTTCAGTCTTAGATGCCAGAAGGATGTCGTCGAAATACACGATAATAGCCGAGGCCCCGGGGAGACTCAGACTTGACAAATGCCATTTTATCGCGTTGCAAAATACGCTTGCACTTTCCAAGGCCCCTTGACTGACCCTTGCAAACGTGAATGAGTTATTATCAAAAACAAATCCAAATAATTCTTGTGTTTCTACATCAATTGGGATGGAAAAATATGCAGACGATAAATCCACAACTGTGTAAAATTTTGATTGTGGTGGCAGTGCTGTCAATATTGCATTTACATCAGGGACTGTGGGAGCCATTGGGATAATTATCTCATTAACTTTTCTCAAGTCCTGTGTAAACCTCCATTTCTTAGTCCCGGGCTTAATAACTGGGTTAATCGGACTATTGCAGGCAACTCTCTTTTTAAGTATTACCCCTTGTTTCAATAAACTTTCTATGACTGGTCTAATACCCTCCAGTTTTTCCTTTGACAGGGGATATTGTTTTGTGTAAACAGGAAACCTGCTGTAATCAATTTTGGCTTTGTATGGCGGCACTTGAAGAAGACCCACATGATTCGCGTGCAAGGCCCATACCTTGGTAGGTACTGTAGATAAAACAGAAACAGGTTTTAATACAATATCAGGAATATCATTCACAGTTTCTACCATAGCAGATTCGGCCCTTTTATGTTTGACAAAAAAATGCTGGAACTCAGGTTCATAAGTCCATACAATATAATTGTCATTCTCATCTTTGTCATTTGGAGTTATGTTGACATAATGAGTGAGAGACTTCAATATCTTTTGAATGTCCGAGAGTCCTTCTTTAACTGCAAAAGGGACAACAGTGACATCGTTATCTGTGTTTCTTAATAACAACACTAATCCTTCAGGACATACATAGAATAATTGCAATTCTATACACGAATTAGTGTTGCCAATAAAAAAATAAGAAAACGGCAAGGTAATAGGTTTAAGAGTTATCAAGATGACAGCAATAGCAGCATTACATTTAGCTAACTTCTTAATAGCTTCCCAGGACATAAATTGCATGACATCAACATGAATGACCGCAGCCTGCATCAAGCCGTTTTCAGGAATTGCATTGTTTGCAAAAAATTGTTGGACCTTTTGTGTAGGGATGTGTACTATCATTCCCGTTGGTGAGCAAGAGATTGTAGCATTTAGTTTACATAATAAGTCCCTTCCCATAAGAGATAATGGAACTGTGTTGCTTAACAAAAAAGGATGTTTCATTTCTTGTTTGTTAACATTGATTGACAAAGGTTTTGTCAACTGTTGTGTTTGGATGACACCTGCTATTCCGACAGACGATAAGTACGTATTTGACAACTGAGTTTTAGGGAAATTGGTTGTGTTTAAGCATGATAGTGTGGCACCCGTATCAATTAGAAACGGGAATTGTTTATTATCCACCACTATATTAATCTTTGGAAGATCTGAAGGATTTTTTGTAAGTTTAAATTGTGGTGTCATTATGACAGCTTCCTTATCGGTGTCACTCTGTCGGATGTCCTAGTTTTGCCACACTGGACTGTTCAATGCATTTTCGGGTATCTGCACATGGTAGTTTACGTTATCTTGGGGAGCTTGTGCAGCCCCGGGAAGTTGAGGAGGGGTGTATTGAGGGAAGGGCTGTGAAATGTTGCCCGGTGTCATATGACTGTTGTTAAATTTAGCTTTGCATTGACGAGCCCAGTGTCCTCTTTTTCCACACTGGTGACAAACATCGTTTCTTTTGTAATACACACCGCCCCTTCTCCTTTGCCCAAAATCCCTTATATACTGCTGATTATTTCGTCCCGACATGTCATCGGTGGCATTACCTGAGAAAACATTGTTTCTTAGGAAATGTGGAAGAGGAGGAGGGGGAGGAGGAGGAGAAGTTGGTACAGCAAATGCAGCAGCCATTACCTTAGGTTTATTAGAATTAAACAATCCAACAGCCTCTAATTCCCGCACCTTTTTCAAAAGCACTGCTGGTGTATATGAATACAGGTCAGGGCATGATATTTTGATTGTATAGGCGGCCTGGGAATCCAATGCATTTATAAACATAGAAACAAAGAATGGATCTTCGTCCTCTTTCACTTCCAATTTAGCATCATCTTTCCAAGCGCGTTGAAAGCGGTTAGAGAAAATAGACATGGATTCATTAGGTTTACGTTTACAATTTAAGATTTGCGAAACATCCCTGTCTTGTGATGCATTCTTTTTCAAGAATTCTTTTAATTCTTTAATGTTTTCCTCCTTATGCTTTTTTCTCAACCAAGGGAACTTTTTATCTGGCACTGTTTCACCATCTATTGGTCCGTCATAATCTTCGTTAAGCGTGTCACATGATTCAATTAAAGATGACATTTTAATGTGCGGCATCAATGTAGTCAGGATGTATCTTATATCTTTTCCTGACAGTGAGCCATGCATTAAAAGTGTTGTGTACCAGTTAACAAACGCTGTTGGTTTGACAAGAGGATTTGGAGCATCATGTGTTATCTTGGAAATTTCCGCTAAAGATAAAGGTTTATCCATTACCTTGTCATCAAATGTCACTAACGGAGCATTTACAATTACCGATCCCAGGTCCTCTTCGGATTCTTTCTCTTGTGTTGGTTTTCTTTTAACTAATAATTCTAGTAATTCTTTGACATCATCATTGGGAATCAAATCCATTACCAGCTCTTTCGTTTTTCTATCTATTTCACCCAAAACGTCTATTTCCTTTCCCAATTTTTTCCCAGCTCTCTGAACACATTGCCCCCAACACTTCACTATGTAAGAGCAGATTGCGGCTAGTGTCATATCAGGGTCCTGTCCGTTTTTTATTAATTTGAAAATATGTTTAAATTCAACTCTTATCAATTCTCGAACTAAAGCTTCTTGTTCTCTTTTTATATCTTTTTCTGTTCTATGTCTTTTTGCTATTGCCATGACATTTTCATGACCCTGGTCATACCAGGCTCTTACACAGTCCGATTTCCATCGTTTTATTATTTTATCGTCATCATCTGATACAGAAAATATCAAAGCCGGTTTAATAGAAGCATATTTTTTGTGAGTATCTAGGGTAGCTTTCATGTTGTCATTTTTATCATTAAATCCAGCAATGCACATTTCCAATTCATCATCTTCATTTAAGAGATCAGTATAGGCCGGCGGGGCGGCTCCAATTTCGCTGAGGGAGGGGTATAGCCTTTCTGTCTGCTTAGAACCAGCTGCTTCGGTCTGGAGCTGTTGTGACATTAAGAATGTTGGCCAGAAAGGGAGATCTTTCTTAACTTTGTTACTTACTGATTTTTTTCCTGGATATTGTACTGACATTTTTTCCCAAGCCTTGTAGCACTCAATCATATATTGCATGTCCCACATTGGGTTCGCTACCCTTGTTTTATCGATCAAGTATGCCCGTACAAGTGCTAATTTGTCAGTATTAAAGCTTCCTTCCATAGGATATGCATTATCGGACCACTTAGATAATTCAGATAAAAATGGCATAACATAAAATACCCCGATTTTTCCTTGAAGCCAGGCGCGAGGGCTTAATTGATTACTAGGTTTATTTGGGATAACTTTCAAGTGAGGATTAGTTTTTAGCAACTCTTTTACTTCTTTTCTTTCCCGTTTTGGTAAGTCATCTTCTGTTTTTACTTTGATGGGTATTTCCATCTTATCCGATCTACTAGGCTGTCCTCCCATAGTGCTAGTTTGACAGTTTTATCCGTATCCAATATTAATACTGTAATTAAAGTTTTAACAGTAAATATTCTCATCCACCATGTCTCCTGGATACTCTCCTAAACGTGTCACCCATTTTAAAAGTTTGGCTTGGAAAAGGCAATCCAGAGTGTCAAAATCTCACCACATTCACACAGATTATGACCAAATCGCATTTTGCACTTTCTTCCAACGAACAACAGTTTTCGCGCACTAAAAGGTAAAAGACCTGATGTGCTGCTACCAACGAACAACAGATTTTGCGCACCAGAAGAAACGAGTCTAATGTGCTGCCCCGACAAACAACAGATTTTGCGCACCAGAAGAAACAAGTCTAATGTGCTGCCCCGACAAACAACAGAATTTGCGCACCAGAAGAAACGAGTCTAATGTGCTGCCCCGACAAACAACAGAATTTGCGCACCAGAAGAAACAAGTCTAATGTGCAACTCCTATAAATCAATTAGCTCACATTGTCCGGAACCTCATACATCATCATACAGACATACCTTATATGGGCCCATATCTTAATTTTGCCACTCTGTGATTGTCTCCAATTGTCAATATCCAATTAAAAATTCCTAAATCACACCGAATACATCTTTAAAATTTGGTCAGCAAACAAACAAGTAAAGTTGCTTACCTGTTAGAGTGCTGACCCTGCTCGCAGCGCCATCTGAAATCTTGAGATGTGAAGGAACAATCTGAGACAAATGGCGTGGATCGAATATTTACTGGGCGAAAAGCATAGAACAAGTTTTCACAAAGAACAAACATAGACATGGGGTTTATATCCTATTATGCAAATTAGGTATGTGCAGGGCGGATCCTAAAACATGATTGGCCGGCCTAAATTCCAAGTAAAAGCAGCTATTCTCGGTGGGGTTCGTTGAGACAGACCGTCTGTCTGTGAATCCACGCATCCGTCACTGTCACGGTGTATGTACAGCCAAGTATAGATTAGAAAAACACATTCCTTGTCCTGTAGGTTTACCAGTAATTTCCACTAACGTAGGCATAATACACGTTGCACACTCTTAACTCAACACGCTGGCATGCTTATTTATTTATGATATAATTGAACATAGTAACATTAAAATTATGATTTCAGGTCTTTAAGGGGTCGGGTCTTTGAGGGGGCGGGTCTTTGAGGGGTCTTCGAGGGGGCGGGTCTTTAAGGGGTCGGGTCTTTGAGGGGTCAGGTCTTTGAGGGAGCGGGTCTTTGAGGGGTCAGGTCTTTGAGGGAGCGGGTCTTCGAGGGGTCGGGTCTTCGAGGGGTCGGGTCTTTGAGGGGGCGGGTCTTTGAGGGGTCGGGTCTGTGAGGGGTCTGGTCTTTGAGGGGTCTGGTCTTTGAGGGGTCTGGTCTTTGAGGGGGCGGGTCTTTGAGGGGTCGGGTCTTTGAGGGGTCGGGTCTTTGAGGGGTCTGGTCTTCGAGGGGGCGGGTCTTTGAGGGGTCTGGTCTTTGAGGGGGCGGGTCTTCGAGGGGTCGGGTCTTCGAGGGGGCGGGTCTTTGAGGGAGCGGGTCTTTGAGGGGTCTGGTCTTTGAGGGGTCTGGTCTTTGAGGGGTCAGGTCTTTAAGGGGTCGGGTCTTTGAGGGGTCTGGTCTTTGAGGGGTCAGGTCTTTAAGGGGTCGGGTCTTTGAGGGGTCTTTGAGGGGTCTGGTCTTTGAGGGGTCTGGTCTTTGAGGGGTCAGGTCTTTGAGGGGTCTTCGAGGGGTCTGGTCTTTGAGGAATCTGGTCTTTGAGGGGTCTGGTCTTTGAGGGGTCAGGTCTTTAAGGGGTCTGGTCTTTGAGGGGTCTGGTCTTTGAGGGGTCAGGTCTTTAAGGGGTCTGGTCTTTGAGGGGTCTGGTCTTTGAGGGGTCAGGTCTTTGAGGGGTCAGGTCTTTGAGGGGTCTGGTCTTTGAGGGGTCGGGTCTTTGAGGGGTCTTCGAGGGGTCTGGTCTTTGAGGGGTCTGGTCTTTGAGGGGTCGGGTCTTTGAGGGGTCTTCGAGGGGTCTGGTCTTTGAGGGGTCTGGTCTTTGAGGGGTCTGGTCTTTGAGGGGTCTGGTCTTTGAGGGGTCTGGTCTTTGAGGGGTCTGGTCTTTGAGGGGTCTGGTCTTTGAGGGGTCTGGTCTTTGAGGGGTCGGGTCTTTGAGGGGTCTGGTCTTTGAGGGGTCGGGTCTTTGAGGGGTCTTCGAGGGGTCTGGTCTTTGAGGGGTCTGGTCTTTGAGGGGTCAGGTCTTTGAGGGGTCTGGTCTTCGAGGGGGCGGGTCTTTGAGGGGTCTTCGAGGGGTCTGGTCTTTGAGGGGTCTGGTCTTTGAGGGGTCTGGTCTTCGAGGGGGCGGGTCTTTGAGGGGTCTTCGAGGGGTCTGGTCTTTGAGGGGTCTGGTCTTTGAGGGGTCTGGTCTTCGAGGGGGCGGGTCTTTGAGGGGTGTGGTCTTTGAGGGGTGTGGTCTTTGAGGGGGCGGGTCTTTGAGGGGGCGGGTCTTTGAGGGGTGTGGTCTTTGAGGGGTCTGGTCTTTGAGGGGTCTGGTCTTTGAGGGGTCAGGTCTTTAAGGGGTCGGGTCTTTGAGGGGTCTTCGAGGGGTCTGGTCTTTGAGGGGTCTGGTCTTTGAGGGGTCTGGTCTTTGAGGGGTCTGGTCTTTGAGGGGTCTGGTCTTTAAGGGGTCGGGTCTTTGAGGGGTCTGGTCTTTGAGGGGTCTGGTCTTTGAGGGGTCGGGTCTTCGAGGGGTCTGGTCTTTGAGGGGTCTGGTCTGTGAGGGGTCTGGTCTTCGAGGGGTCTGGTCTTCGAGGGGTCTGGTCTTTGAGGGGTCTGGTCTTCGAGGGGTCGGGTCTTCGAGGGGGCGGGTCTTCGAGGGGTCGGGTCTTCGAGGGGTCTGGTCTTTGAGGGGTCTGGTCTTTGAGGGGTCGGGTCTTCGAGGGGTCTGGTCTTCGAGGGGTCTGGTCTTTGAGGGGTCGGGTCTTCGAGGGGTCTGGTCTTCGAGGGGTCTGGTCTTCGAGGGGGCGGGTCTTCGAGGGGTCGGGTCTTCGAGGGGTCTGGTCTTTGAGGGTCTGGTCTTTGAGGGGGCGGGTCTTCGAGGGGGCGGGTCTTCGAGGGGTCGGGTCTTTGAGGGGTCTGGTCTTTGAGGGGTCTGGTCTTCGAGGGGGCGGGTCTTCGAGGGGGCGGGTCTTTGAGGGGTGTGGTCTTTGAGGGGTCTGGTCTTTGAGGGGTCTGGTCTTTGAGGGGTCAGGTCTTTAAGGGGTCGGGTCTTTGAGGGGTCTTCGAGGGGTCTGGTCTTTGAGGGGTCTGGTCTTTGAGGGGTCTGGTCTTTGAGGGGTCTGGGTCTTTAAGGGGTCGGGTCTTTGAGGGGTCTGGTCTTTGAGGGGTCTGGTCTTTGAGGGGTCGGGTCTTCGAGGGGTCTGGTCTTTGAGGGGTCTGGTCTGTGAGGGGTCTGGTCTTCGAGGGGTCTGGTCTTCGAGGGGTCTGGTCTTTGAGGGGTCTGGTCTTCGAGGGGTCGGGTCTTCGAGGGGGCGGGTCTTCGAGGGGTCGGGTCTTCGAGGGGTCTGGTCTTTGAGGGGTCTGGTCTTTGAGGGGTCGGGTCTTCGAGGGGTCTGGTCTTCGAGGGGTCTGGTCTTTGAGGGGTCGGGTCTTCGAGGGGTCTGGTCTTCGAGGGGTCTGGTCTTTGAGGGGGCGGGTCTTCGAGGGGTCGGGTCTTCGAGGGGTCTGGTCTTTGAGGGGTCTGGTCTTTGAGGGGGCGGGTCTTCGAGGGGGCGGGTCTTCGAGGGGTCGGGTCTTCGAGGGGGCGGGTCTTTGAGGGAGCGGGTCTTTGAGGGGTCGGGTCTTTGAGGGGTCTTCGAGGGGGCGGGTCTTTGAGGGGTCTGGTCTTTGAGGGGTCAGGTCTTTAAGGGGTCGGGTCTTTGAGGGGGCGGGTCTTTGAGGGGGTGGGTCTTTGAGGGGTCGGGTCTTTGAGGGGTCGGGTCTTTGAGGGGTCTGGTCTTTGAGGGGGCGGGTCTTTGAGGGGGTGGGTCTTTGAGGGGTCGGGTCTTTGAGGGGTCTGGTCTTTGAGGGGTCGGGTCTTTGAGGGGTCTTTGAGGGGTCGGGTCTTTGAGGGGTCTGGTCTTTGAGGGGGCGGGTCTTTGAGGGGTCGGGTCTTTGAGGGGTCTTTGAGGGGTCGGGTCTTTGAGGGGTCGGGTCTTTGAGGGGTCTGGTCTTTGAGGGGGCGGGTCTTCGAGGGGGCGGGTCTTTGAGGGGTCTGGTCTTTGAGGGGGCGGGTCTTTGAGGGGGCGGGTCTTCGAGGGGTCTGGTCTTTGAGGGGGCGGGTCTTTGAGGGGTCGGGCTTGGCTGGTCTTTGAGGGGGCGGGTCTTCGAGGGGTCGGGTCTTCGAGGGGGCGGGTCTTTGAGGGGGCGGGTCTTCGAGGGGTCTGGTCTTTGAGGGGGCGGGTCTTTGAGGGGTCTGGTCTTTGAGGGGGCGGGTCTTTGAGGGGGCGGGTCTTTGAGGGAGCGGGTCTTTGAGGGGTCTGGTCTTTGAGGGGGCGGGTCTTTGAGGGGGCGGGTCTTTGAGGGAGCGGGTCTTTGAGGGGTCGGGTCTTTGAGGGGTCGGGTCTTCGAGGGGGTGGGTCTTCGAGGGGGCGGGTCTTCGAGGGGGCGGGTCTTCGAGGGGGCGGGTCTTCGAGGGGTCGGGCTCAGCCTGTGTTTTGTGTCCAGGATACGAGCGGCAGCTGAGCTTCCAGAGGGGAGACGGATCAATGAGCGCCTTCGGGAACAACGACCACTCCGGGAGCACCTGGTGAGGAGGAACATACGTGACTGTGGGAAGAACATACGTGACTGTGGGAAAAACATACGTGACTGTGGGGAAACATACGTGACTGTGGGAAAAACATACGTGACTGTGGGGAAACATACGTGACTGTGGGAAAAACATACGTGACTGTGGGAAAAACATACGTGACTGTGGGAAAACACTAGTGACTGTGAGGAAGAACATACGTGACTGTGGGAAAAACATACGTGACTGTGGGAAAAACATACTTGACTGTGGGAAAACACTAGTGACTGTGGGAAAAACATACGTGACTGTGGGAAAAACTGCTCAGTCTGAGGACGTTCTTCTTCCTCTGTCCCCAGGCTGACGGCGTTCGTGCTCAGAGTCTTCCTCCAGGCGCGGCCCTTCCTCCCCGTGAGCCCAGATGTTCTCCGCGAGCTGGTGCAGTGGCTGTTCGAGCGGACGAGCCCCGACGGGCGCTTCCTGGAGCCCGGGCGGGTCATCCACTCGGAGCTGGTGGGGGGCGGAGACTCGGCGCGCAGCCTCACGGCGTACGTGGTCATCGCGCTGCTGGAAGAGCAGAACATCTGGGTGAGGAAGCTGGAGCTGAAGCCCTGCTGTACCAAAGGGCCTGGAGACCTTCACGTGTGTCTTCTCTGCCCAGGGACAGACCGAGGTGCTGGAGCGCGAGGCCAAGGTCGCGTCGGCGCTGATGTTCCTGGAGGAGAGTTTGGCCGAGGGGATAAAGAGCCTCTACTGCCTGAGCCTGGTGACCTACGCCCTGACCCTCGCCAACAGCTCCAACGCCAACGCCGCTGTGGACCTTCTGCTGCAGAACGCCTACCCCGCAGGTACACGAGGACCAGATCTGTGACATATTAGTCTGCTATTTTAACACTGAGTCCAACACAAATGCAAAAAGTTACTTAAAGGAACAGGCCAGCGTTTTTCCATACTGAGATATGTTCTTACCTGAGCTGTGACGAGTTCTTTAGGACCTGTCTGATCTTCAGTCACGTAAACACAGCGCAGACGGCGTTAGCATTTAGCCTCTCCCTCTCTCCTCTATAGCTCCAAAACAGGTCAAGATAGAAGCTACCAAGCTCTTCCACGTTTCCCCTATTTAAATATGGTTACGTGAAGTGTTCCACTACAAAGTATAATTACACAAAATTAAACAATGTGGATTTTCTAAGCGGATAAAAGGGGGAACTATATTGTAAGGCGTAATAATACCAGGAGTAGTTTGGCATCTGCACAGTAAAGTGAACGTAACCATATTTAAATAGGGAAAACGTGGAAGAGCTTGGTAGCTTCTATCTTGACCTGTTTTGGAGCTATAGAGGAGAGAGGGAGAGGCTAAATGCTAACGCCGTCTGCGCTGTGTTTACGTGACTGAAGATCAGACAGGTCCTAAAGAACTCGTCAAAGCTCAGGTAAGAACATATCTCAGTATGGAAAAAACGGTGGCCTATTCCTTTAAAAAAAAAAAAAAGAAAGAACCCCCTAAAAAAAAAGGGTGGAAAAAAAGAAAAAAAAAAACTGAAGTTGAATGAAATAAAATAAACTACAAAATGGAAAAAAACTACAAAAAAAGCCTCACTGCCGACGCTGCACTGATAATAACGAACACCCTGGATTCCGGATGTTTTAAAGGGGCGGGACAGTCAGGTACGACACACTCAAACCCACACGTATTGAAATAATATCGTGAGCTACCCTGTGAGGCCCCTCCCCCCCAGCCCAGGCTCTTTATGTGTCTCTCTCAGACGGCGCCTTCGTGTGGACGGCGAACGCCATCGGCCACGCCCCGCCGCCGCCGCGCTCCACCGACATCGAGGCGCTCGGGTACCTGCTCCTCGCTCTGCACCGGCTGAGGCGCAGCGCGGAGGGACTCGAGCTGCTGCGGTGGCTCAGCCGGCAGCAGAGCGGCCACGGAGGCTTCGGGAGCACCCAGGTGAGGGAGGGGCCACGGGGAGGGAGGGGCCACGGGGAGGGAGGGGCCACGGGGAGGGAGGACACAGGTGAGGGAGGACACAGGTGAGGGAGGACACAGGAGAGTGAGGACACAGGTGAGGGAGGGGCCACAGGTGAGGGAGGACACAGGTGAGGGAGGGGCCACGGGGAGGGAGGGGCCACGGGGAGGGAGGGGCCACGGTGAGGGAGGGGCCACGGGGAGGGAGGGGCCACGGTGAGGGAGGGGCCACGGTGAGGGAGGGGCCACGGGGAGGGAGGGGCCACGGGGAGGGAGGGGCCACGGTGAGGGAGGACACAGGTGAGGGAGGGGCCACGGGGAGGGAGGGGCCACGGTGAGGGAGGGGCCACGGGGAGGGAGGGGCCACGGGGAGGGAGGGGCCACGGTGAGGGAGGGGCCACGGTGAGGGAGGGGCCACGGGGAGGGAGGGGCCACGGGGAGGGAGGGGCCACGGTGAGGGAGGACACAGGTGAGGGAGGACACAGGTGAGGGAGGGGCCACGGGGAGGGAGGGGCCACGGGGAGGGAGGGGCCATGGGGAGGGAGGGGCCACGGTGAGGGAGGGCACAGGTGAGGGAGGGCACAGGTGAGGGAGGGCACAGGTGAGGGAGGGGCCACGGTGAGGGAGGGGCCACGGTGAGGGAGGGGCCATGGTGAGGGAGGGCACAGGTGAGGGAGGACACAGGTGAGGGAGGGGCCACGGGGAGGGAGGAGACAGGTGAGGGAGGGGCCACGGGGAGGGAGGGCACAGGTGAGGGAGGACACAGGTGAGGGAGGGGCCACGGGGAGGGAGGGGCCACGGGGAGGGAGGGGCCACGGGGAGGGAGGGGCCACGGAGGCTTCGGGAGCACCCAGGTGAGGGAGGGGCCACGGGGAGGGAGGGGCCACGGGGAGGGAGGACACAGGTGAGGGAGGGGCCACGGGGAGGGAGGGGCCACGGTGAGGGAGGAGACAGGTGAGGGAGGGGCCACGGTGAGGGAGGGCACAGGTGAGGGAGGGGCCACGGGGAGGGAGGGGCCACGGTGAGGGAGGACACAGGTGAGGGAGGGGCCACGGTGAGGGAGGGGCCAGGGTGAGGGAGGACACAGGTGAGGGAGGGGCCACGGTGAGGGAGGGGCCACAGGTGAGGGAGGACACAGGTGAGGGAGGGGCCACAGGTGAGGGAGGGGCCACGGGGAGGGAGGACACAGGTGAGGGAGGACACAGGTGAGGGAGGGGCCACGGGGAGGGAGGGGCCACGGGGAGGGAGGACACAGGTGAGGGAGGGGACAGGTGAGGGAGGATACAGGTGAGGGAGGGGCTACGGTGAGGGAGGGGCCACGGTGAGGGAGGACACAGGTGAGGGAGGGCACAGGTGAGGGAGGGGCCACGGTGAGGGAGGGGCCACGGTGAGGGAGGACACGGGTGAGGGAGGACACAGGTGAGGGAGGGCACAGGTGAGGGAGGGCACAGGTGAGGGAGGGGCTACGGTGAGGGAGGGGCCACGGTGAGGGAGGACACAGGTGAGGGAGGACACAGGTGAGGGAGGGGCCACGGGGAGGGAGGGGCCACGGGGAGGGAGGACACAGGTGAGGGAGGACACAGGTGAGGGAGGGCACAGGTGAGGGAGGGGCCACGGTGAGGGAGGGGCCACGGTGAGGGAGGGGCCACGGTGAGGGAGGGGCCACGGTGAGGGAGGAGACAGGTGAGGGAGGGGCCACGGTGAGGGAGGGCACAGGTGAGGGAGGGGCCACGGGGAGGGAGGGGCCACGGTGAGGGAGGACACAGGTGAGGGAGGGGCCACGGTGAGGGAGGGGCCACGGTGAGGGAGGGGCCACGGTGAGGGAGGGGCCACGGTGAGGGAGGGGCCACGGTGAGGGAGGACACAGGTGAGGGAGGACACAGGTGAGGAGTACCAAGGTAGGGCTGGGCACCATTGAACGACACCTGTGTAAAAGATTTAGGTCCTACTGGCATCAAAAAAGTATTTAATAACATCTTTAGTTCCACATTTTTATACAAAATGGGAAAAAGGAAAAAAAGTGGATAAAATAAAGGGTTAATATAAATGAAATGGAAGTTGATCCAAGCAAAAGCCTCACGTTCTGGAGGAGCAACCACTGAAAGCTCACACAAACCCCTGAGGCGCGGTGTAATTCCTCCAGGACACGGTGGTGGCGCTGCACGCCCTCTCCGTCTACGCCGCGATGGGAACGCAGGATCCGAGGCTGAACGTCACGCAGACCCACGGGAACTGGAGAACGTCCGAGTTCAGCATCGACCGGGACACGAGCCGCGTTCTGCACCGCACACTCCGGGTAAGAACCGGGACTCCAGGGGAACTTTACATCGTTTTTTATTGTGAAGGTGAGGATGGGCGTTTCCTTTGTGGGAATCCATTTTGGAAAATGTTTGGAAAGTTTTTTTTAAAATGTTTTGGGAATTTTTGTTGAAGATTAGACAATAAAAATCATCCCATATACACACTAACAGGCATCTGGGGGGAATGGTTCACCTATTGGGTTCCCTGTTCCAGAGCTTACATGTACTGTAGTCATTGACCTCTCTTAGTATATAGTAAATAGCTCATTATATCTCTCACAGGAACAATAGACAGACTTTTAAACACTTTTTACTACCTTAGAAATTGTTACTCAAAACAATGTACCTTTATGGAAACAAGTCAAAGCAATTTGCCGTTAAATTTGGAGTAAACTAAACACCTCTGCTGGCACAAAGAGGTGTTTACATAAATGTGAAAACAACACTAGAGCATGCTTTTCGGTGGAGTGCTGAAAATATGAGGTTAGTGAGACCTAAAAGAAACAAAACAGGGGTACCACTGCATGACATGAGCAGGTTGAGATGAAAAACAACACAGGAATGTTTTTTTTGTAATCTAATCTAATCTAATCTGTTGAAATTGTTGAGATTTTTAACACTTTTTTTTTAACCTCTTGCCACCCGCCTAAACCAAATGCATTTTGTCCTTTTTGGCTATTATATAGGCCTGTGCAGCAGCTCATTTGAAATTTATTTTTATTTTTTTCAATTTTTGTCACATTTTGGTTGATTTTTTGTCACTTTTTTGTAGAATTTTTGTCACTCTTTTGTTGATTTTTTGTCACTTTTTTGTTGAATTTTTGTCACTTTTTGGTTCAGTTTTTGTCACTTTTTGGTTGAATTTTTGTCACTTTTTGGTTCAGTTTTTGTCACGTTTTTGTTGAATTTTTGTCTCTTTTTGGTTGATTTTTTGTCACTCTTTTGTTGAATTTTTGTCACTCTTTTGTTGATTTTTTGTCACTTTTTTGTTGAATTTTTGTCACTTTTTGGTTCAGTTTTTGTCACTTTTTGGTTGAATTTTTGTCACTTTTTGGTTCAGTTTTTGTCACTTTTTTGTTGAGTTTTTGTCACATTTTTGTTGAGTTTTTGTCACTTTTTTGTTTTGAATTTACATCCTTGTTTTCTTCTCCTTTTTTGTTGCTGTTTTGGTGCTTTTTTCCCAAGAAGCTTTTTGATTCGGGTAAAGCCAAACTGGAGAAAATGGGATCCGTTCAGGTGGGAGTTAAGAGGTTAACAACTTGGATTTTTTTTGGAACAGTTGTTTATTTATTAAAAAAAACATTTTATTTTTATTTTTGGTAACTGTTTTGGAAAATGTTGCGACAGTTTGTAAAATGTCCTCCAACATGTCTGTGTGGATTGTCAGAGCTCCTGCTCCAGCTCCTCTGCAGCAGTGAGGGCCGTGGGCCGAGGTCTGCTGCTGTTCCAGGTGAGTCTGAGCTGGACCTGAAGCTCTTCATCTGCACCAAAAAACTCAGTTAATGCTGAGGGTTTGGTCTAGTTTGTTCTGAACATCACCTTTAACACCGAAATGTCTGAGCTCCTCAAGAATCTGTGCTCTTCTCCAGGTGAGCGTGGCCTACAATGTCTTCCCTGAGGATCATCTGAGGAGGAAACGTTCGTCTGTGCCTCAGGATGAACTTTACCTCAATCTGAAGACAATGGAGTCCCTGGAGAACCTGGTCCTGAGTGCCTGCTTCAGGTCACACTCCTGTCCCTCCTCTCTCTCCTCGTTCCTCAGCCTCATGGTCTCTCTCTGTCTCTCTCTCTCTCTCTCCTCTTTCCTCAGCCTCATGGTCTCTCTCTGTCCCTCCTCTCTCTCTCCTCTTTCCTCAGCCTCATGGTCTCCCTCTGTCTCTCTCTCTCTCTCCTCGTTCCTCAGCCTCATGTCTCCCTCTCTCTGTCTCTCTCTCTCTCTCCTCTTTCCTCAGCCTCATGGTCTCTCTCTGTCTCTCTCTCTCTCTCCTCGTTCCTCAGTCTCATGGTCTCTCTCTGTCTCTCTCTCTCCTCTTTCCTCAGCCTCATGGTCTCTCTCTGTCTCTCTCTCTCTCTCCTCTTTCCTCAGCCTCATGGTCTCTCTCTGTCTCTCTCTCTCTCTCCTCGTTCCTCAGTCTCATGGTCTCTCTCTCTCTCTCTCTCTCTCTCCTCTTTCCTCAGTCTCATGGTCTCTCTCTGTCTCTCTCTCTCTCTCCTCGTTCCTCAGTCTCATGGTCTCCCTCTCTCTCTCTCTCCTCTTTCCTCAGTCTCATGGTCTCCCTCTCTCTCTCTCTCCTCTTTCCTCAGTCTCATGGTCTCTCTCTGTCTCTCTCTCTCTCTCCTCTTTCCTCAGCCTCATGGTCTCTCTCTGTCTCTCTCTCTCTCTCCTCGTTCCTCAGCCTCATGGTCTCTCTCTCTCTCTCTCTCTCTCTCTCTCTCTCTCCTCTTTCCTCAGCCTCATGGTCTCTCTCTGTCTCTCTCTCTCTCTCTCTCCTCTTTCCTCAGCCTCATGGTCTCTCTCTGTCTCTCTCTCTCTCTCTCTCCTCTTTCCTCAGCCTCATGGTCTCTCTCTCTCTCTCTCTCTCTCTCTCCTCTTTCCTCAGCCTCATGGTCTCTCTCTGTCTCTCTCTCTCTCTCTCTCCTCTTTCCTCAGCCTCATGGTCTCTCTCTGTCTCTCTCTCTCTCTCTCCTCTTTCCTTAGCCTCATGGTCTCTCTCTGTCTCTCTCTCTCTCTCTCTCCTCTTTCCTCAGCCTCATGGTCTCTCTCTGTCTATCTCTCTCTCTCTCCTCTTTCCTTAGCCTCATGGTCTCCCTCTCTCTCTCTCTCTCTCCTCTTTCCTCAGCCTCATGGTCTCTCTCTGTCTCTCTCTCTCTCTCTCCTCTTTCCTCAGCCTCATGGTCTCCCTCCTCTCTCTCTCCTCTTTCCTCAGCCTCATGGTCTCTCTCTGTCTCTCTCTCTCTCTCCTCTTTCCTCAGCCTCATGGTCTCTCTCTGTCTCTCTCTCTCTCTCTCCTCTTTCCTCAGCCTCATGGTCTCCCTCCTCTCTCTCTCCTCTTTCCTCAGCCTCATGGTCTCTCTCTCTCTCTCTCTCTCTCTCTCCTCTTTCCTCAGCCTCATGGTCTCTCTCTCTCTCCTTGTTCCTCAGCCTCATGGTCTCTCTCTGTCTCTCTCTCTCTCTCTCCTCTTTCCTCAGCCTCATGGTCTCTCTCTGTCTCTCTCTCTCTCTCCTCGTTCCTCAGCCTCATGGTCTCCCTCTGTCTCTCTCTCTCAGACTGTCAGACTGGTCTTCCGTCTCCTCCACGGGGATGGCTGTCCTGGAGGTGCAGCTCCTCACAGGGTTCTCCCTCAGACCGGACTCCAGCTTCAACATGGAGCTGGTGAAGAAAGTGGAGACAGACGAGAGCAACGGGAAACTGATCCTCTACCTGGACTCGGTGAGTTTAGACGATTCATTCATAAAGGCAAGACGGGAAAACAAATGAATCTATAGATCTATAGGTTTAAATGTGTTAAATGTGTGTTATTTTTTGACATTTCAGTTCCAAAGATTAGCCCAGAGGGATTTTGGATCTGGTTTAGTGTTTTAATGTATAAGTATTCAATTCCGAATCTCTTCCAATCTCTTTCAAACTCTTCCAGTCTCTTCCAGTCTCTTCCAATCTCTTTCAGTCTCTTCCTGTCTCTTCCAATCTCTTCCAATCTCTTCCAGTCTCTTCCAGTCTCTTCCAAACTCTTCCAGTCTCTTCCAATCTCTTCCAATCTCTTCCAATCTCTTCCAGTCTCTTCCAGTCTCTTCCAAACTCTTCCAGTCTCTTCCAATCTCTTCCAATCTCTTCCAAACTCTTCCAGTCTCTTCCAATCTCTTCCAATCTCTTCCAATCTCTTCCAAACTCTTCCAGTCTCTTCCAATCTCTTCCAATCTCTTCCAATCTCTTTCAGTCTCTTCCAATCTCTTCCAATCTCTTCCAATCTCTTCCAATCTCTTCCAGTCTCTTCCAGTCTCTTCCAAATTCTTCCAGTCTCTTCGTCTCTTCCAATCTCTTCCAATCTCTTTCAATCTCTTCCAGTCTCTTCCAATCTCGTCCGATCTCTTCCAATCTCTTCCAAACTCTTCCAGTCTCTTCCAATCTCTTCCAGTCTCTTCCAGTCTCTTCCAGTCTCTTCCAATCTCTTCCAGTCTCTTCCAGTCTCTTCCAGTCTCTTCCTAATGTCCTGCTCGAAGCTCAGATGTTGCCGTTTGGGTAAAGCCGGTTTCAGGCGTGAGTGTCGCTGCAGGTGACTCTGAAGCTTCAGTGTGTGACGATTCCTCTGAAGCAAGAGTTTAAAACGGGACTCGTCCAGGACGCGCTGGTCAAGCTCTACGACTACTACGAGACCAGTGAGTATTGCAATACTACTACTACTACTACTACTACACAACTACTACTACTATACAACTACTACTACTAATACTGCGGACCCGTCTGTGCCGCAGGTCGCAAGGCGGAGGGATTCTACTCGTCGCAGCTGAAGGACCGATCGAGCTGCGTGTTCTGCGGCCCCAGCTGTGCCGCCTGTGACCCCCACGGCGTCGGCGGCCCTTACGGTACCACCGCGACCACCGGCGCGACGACCACCGGCGCGAAGAACTCCACGACCACCGCCACGACTCGCGCCACGACCACCGCCGCGACGACCACCGCGATGACCACCGCGATGACGACTCTCCATGACCTCTACGATTACTTCGATGATTACGACCAAGACCAAGACCACGACCACGACCAAGACCACGACCACGACCACGACCATGACCACGACCACGACCACAACTCCTCCTCCTTCTACAACCACAACTACTACCACGACTACTCCTACCACTACAACCACCACGAGTACCACAACACGTACCACCAATCCAACCACCACTACGACTACGACTACTACCACCACTACAGCGATGGCGGCTGCGTTGGCGTGACGGTGGTGATCTCCCGCGGCGGCGTCCTGCTCCCACTGCCCGCTCTGCTGTTTCTGCTCGCTCTGCTTTAGATCGGCTCGAAGATCTACCGATACCTGAAGGTCACCGGGGGCTCGAAGATCTACCTATACCTGAAGGTCACCGGGGGCTCGAAGATCTACCTATACCTGAAGGTCACCGGGGGCTCGAAGATCTACCTATACCTGAAGGTCACCGGGGGCTTGAAGATCTACCGATACCTGAAGGTCACCGGGGGCTCGAAGATCTACCTATATCTGAAGGTCACCGGGGGCTCGAAGATCTACCTATACCTGAAGGTCACCGGGGGGAGTGTTTTTTTCTTTTCTTTTTAAATCGAGGTTGTTTTTATTGATTTGAAATTAAAGCCTTTTGTTTTTGTCTCTTCAGTGAAATGTAACTTTAATGCAGGGTGGACGGGCGGGGACTTGGTGGACACGTGATATTAGAAAAAGAAGTTCAAATTCAATATTACTTTCAAAGAAAAGTTACTCAGTAAAAGGTAGGGAGGCACTGATACCGATACTGGGTGTTTCAGCATCGGCCGATGTTTGATACTAACCGATACAAGAGACTTCGTTAAAAGCGGCGGCTGAAGCGAAAAAGTGACTGGTCTCTTTTCTCTAGTGTGAGATATTCTGATATAAGTCAATAAAATAATGTAAAAACAAACAAACTCTGGGAAGGGTCAAGGGCAGGGGCAGGGGCGGGGTCAGGGGCAGGGTCAAGGGTATCACAATTTCCACAATATTTTCTGTTTTGTTTCGTATATTTTGAGAGGATTAGAATATTTTGTCTTTCTCCTAAACCACTGATTGTTCGATTGTACTGAAGGAAAACTAAACTCACCTCATGTTGCTTTTCTCCGGCCTGTTTATTTTTCTTTGCAAAATGTTGAAGATTTCCTTATGTCTTTGGATTATTCTGGGGTTTGTTTTCTTATTCTTTTTGTGGTTTTGTTGTATTTTGTTTTGAAGAACACGGAAAAGAATAAACTAATTCAAATAAAATGGACGTTGTTCTCTAAAAACCTGACGTTTCTAATCGGATACTTGTAATGCAGAGGTCCATCCATGAGGGGGCAGCAAATGACCCAGAGTAAAACTAAGAGAAGTAAAATTGTAAGTTTAAAGTCGGAAAAAGTTTCCAATTGTTGCTGATGCTTCAAACAAATGTTCAAAGAATTGATCAAAGTGAAACTTCTCACTTCCTTTAGTGTAAAACCGTGAAGAAAATGTGTCGGTCAGAGTTAAAATAATGACATTTATTTAGAATGTAATGAAGACACACAATCTTCTTCTTCAGTCAATAAAACTGCCAAGTTGTGGAAGCTGAACAGGCACAAACTGCAGAAAATGCGGAAAAAATGAATTTGCTAAAGCCCCGTTTTAATCACCCCTTTGGCCTTTAGGCCTCTGGGCCTCTGGGCCTCTGGGCCTTTGGGCCTCTGGGCCTCTGGGCCTTTGGGCCTCTGGGCCCCTGGGCCTTTAGGCCTTTGGGCCTCTGGGCCTTTGGGCCCCTGGGCCTCTGGGCCTTTGGGCCTCTGGGCCTTTGGGCCTCTGGGCCTTTGGGCCATTAGGCCTTTGGGCCTCTGGGCCTTTGGGCCTCTGGGCCTCTGGGCCTTTGGGCCTCTGGGCCTCTGGGCCTTTGGGCCTCTGGGCCTCTGGGCAAAGCCAGTGGTTGTAGTTATTTACCCTCAGCCACTGAAGTCTGAGCAGGATAAAGTTCACAAATGACTTTACAAACTTTAAACAAAAGTCCAAAAAAGAAGCGATGCTGCAGAGGTTTATTCACAGGTTTTTCACACATTCCAAACATGTGACACGTGAAGAAGAAACTGGTGAAACTGTTGAACTTTAAGTCCTACAGCTGCACTTTTACAGAGAGGAAGGAGGTTTATTCACACGGAACTGGACACGGACGCTCCGGTCGGCCATGCGCCCTCTGGTGGCGAGCTGAGGAGGCAAAAACAAGAGTCAAACAACTGCACCTTCTTCATACACAATCTGTGAACTTCTCTCCATCTGAGGAGGATATTCTGTGTTTCAGCCCTTTGTGGTTCAGCAAACATTAACGTGAGCGACAGCAGATCAGCTCTGACCTACACACCTACAACACCACTGATGTCCTCTGAAGGATCTGCAGTACCTTTGGTCTGTAGTAGTAGTTGTAGTACCTTTGGTTTGTAGCAGTAGTTGTAGTACCTTTGGTTTGTAGCAGTAGTTGTAGTACCTTTGGTTTGTAGCAGTAGTTGTAGTACCTTTGGTTTGTAGCAGTAGTTGTAGTACCTTTGGTTTGTAGTAGTAGTTGTAGTACCTTTGGTCTGTAGTAGTAGTTGTAGTACCTTTGGTTTGTAGTAGTAGTTGTAATACCTTTGGTTTGTAGTAGTAGTTGTAATACCTTTGGTCTGTAGTAGTAGTTGTAGTACCTTTGGTTTGTAGCAGTAGTTGTAGTACCTTTGGTTTGTAGCAGTAGTTGTAGTACCTTTGGTTTGTAGTAGTAGTTGTAGTACCTTTGGTTTGTAGCAGTAGTTGTAGTACCTTTGGTTTGTAGTAGTAGTTGTAGTACCTTAGGTTTGTAGTAGTAGTTGTAGTACCTTTGGTTTGTAGTAGCAGTAGTTGTAGTACCTTTGGCTTGTAGCAGTAGTTGTAGTACCTTTGGTTTGTAGTAGTAGTTGTAGTACCTTTGGCTTGTAGCAGTAGTTGTAGTACCTTTGGTTTGTAGTAGTAGTTGTAGTACCTCTGGTTTGTAGCAGTAGTTGTAGTACCTTTGGTTTGTAGTAGTAGTTGAAGTACCTTTGGTTTGTAGTAGTAGTTGAAGTACAAGTACAGGATGATGGTGGACAGGAGGAGGAGGATGAAGATCACAGCTGCTCTGATCAGCAGCTTCGTGTCCGAGTCTAAAACCACAAACACAAGCCCAGGTTCATGTTTTCATAGATTTCGAGGTCTTTCTGTTTGCATGTTCTCCCCGTGTCTGTGTAGGTTTCCTCTGGTCGACCCTACCACTAAAACATGTACAATAGGAGATAATGAACGATGTGTGTGAATGTATGGTGGTTGTGCAGATGTTTGCCGTCTCCCCCGGGGAAACAAGTCACATGGACGTCATAAAAATGAAGTATTTTGAGACAAAGATTTGCTCAGAGGGATTAAGGATCCTGTTTGTTTTTGAGTAAACGAGTTATTAGTGGATCTGTAATATATATGTATATATAAATATATATACATATATATATATATATATATATATATATATATATATATATATATATATATATATAATATATATATAAGAAATATTATTATATTATATATAATATAAGTGTGGAGTTATAGTAAGAAAACAAATGTAAACGTCGTAGCTCGTACCTCCCAGTTTGAGGCGGAGGGCGGGGCCTGGAAAGGTGAGGTTCCCGCAGCCCACCTGGAGCAGGTAAACACAGGTGTACGCCCCCGAGTGGGCGGGGCTGAAGGCCGGGAACAGGAAGTGAGCCGAGTGATTGACAGCTGGGAGGGTGGGGTTTCCAACGGGCGTCAGGAGGAGGAAACGGCCGTGGAGAAGATGAGGTTTAACGAAACACGACACGGAGAAGTCCAGATGCCTCTCCACCATCACAGGCTCCTCCCCCACATCTGGAGGAGGGGCCTCCCCAGACGAGAGGGGCCCCAGGGCAGAGGACAGAGAGACCCCTCCTGAGGAGAAGACAGGCCGAGCAGGAGCCGGGCCTGAGGACAGAGTCAGAGTTAGTGACTTGTATATTCATACATGTGTCTCATGCATGTAAACGAGCCACACCGGACTGAAGCCTTGGGCTCATTTCCATCCGTCGTCCCCCATGTGCACTCTCACACACACTCTCATTCATCCGGGCCTATTGTACATGTTTTTAGTGGTAAAGAAACCAGAGGAAACCTAAGCAGACACAGAGAGGGAGACAAACGGGGGAGGAGAGGGAGGCAAACATGGGAGGAGAGGGAGGCAAACATGGGAGGAGACAAAAATGGGAGGAGACAAATATGGGAGGAGAGGGAGACAAACATGGGAGGAGAGGGAGACAAACATGGGAGGAGAGGGAGACAAACATGGGAGGAGACAAAAATGGGAGGAGACAAATATGGGAGGAGAGGGAGACAAACATGGGAGGAGAGGGAGGCAAACATGGGAGGAGGCAAACGGGGGAGGAGACAAACGGGGGAGGAGACAAACGGGGGAGGAGAGGGAGACAAACATGGGAGGAGAGGGAGACAAACATGGGAGGAGACAAAAATGGGAGGAGACAAATATGGGAGGAGAGGGAGACAAACATGGGAGGAGAGGGAGGCAAACATGGGAGGAGGCAAACGGGGGAGGAGACAAACGGGGGAGGAGACAAACGGGGGAGGAGAGGGAGACAAACATGGGAGGAGAGGGAGGCAAACATGGGAGGAGAGGGAGGCAAACATGGGAGGAGACAAACGGGGGAGGAGAGGGAGGCAAATATGGGAGGAGAGGGAGGCAAATATGGGAGGAGAGGGAGACAAACGAGGGAGGAGAGGGAGGCAAACATGGGAGGAGGCAAACATGGGAGGAGAGGGAGACAAACATGGGAGGAGAGGGAGGCAAACATGGGAGGAGAGGGAGACAAACATGGGAGGAGGCAAACATGGGAGGAGAGGGAGACAAACATGGGAGGAGAGGGAGACAAACATGGGAGGAGAGGGAGGCAAACATGGGAGGAGAGGGAGACAAACATGGGAGGAGAGGGAGACAAACATGGGAGGAGAGGGAGGCAAACATGGGAGGAGAGGGAGGCAAACATGGGAGGAGAGGGAGACAAACATGGGAGGAGAGGGAGACAAACATGGGAGGAGAGGGAGGCAAACATGGGAGGAGAGGGAGACAAACATGGGAGGAGGCAAACATGGGAGGAGGCAAACATGGGAGGAGGCAAACATGGGAGGAGAGGGAGGCAAACATGGGAGGAGAGGGAGACAAACATGGGAGGAGACAAACTAAGGGGAGGGCTAAGGGGAGGGCTAAGCGGAGGGCTAAGGGGAGGGCTAAAGGGAGGGCTAAAGGGAGGGCTAAGGGGAGGGCTAAGCGGAGGGCTAAGGGGAGGGCTAAGGGGAGGGCTAAGGGGAGGGCTAAAGGGAGGGCTAAGGGGAGGGCTAAAGGGAGGGCTAAGGGGAGGGCTAAGGGGAGGGCTAAGGGGAGGGCTAAAGGGAGGGCTAAGGGGAGGGCTAAGCGGAGGGCTAAGGGGAGGGCTAAGGGGAGGGCTAAGGGGAGGGCTAAGGGGAGGGCTAAAGGGAGGGCTAAGGGGAGGGCTAAGGGGAGGGCTAAGGGGAGGGCTAAAGGGAGGGCTAAGGGGAGGGCTAAGGGGAGGGCTAAGGGGAGGGCTAAGGGGAGGGCTAAAGGGAGGGCTAAGGGGAGGGCTAAGCGGAGGGCTAAGGGGAGGGCTAAGGGGAGGGCTAAGGGGAGGGCTAAAGGGAGGGCTAAGGGGAGGGCTAAGGGGAGGGCTAAAGGGAGGGCTAAGGGGAGGGCTAAGGGGAGGGCTAAGGGGAGGGCTAAAGGGAGGGCTAAGCGGAGGGCTAAGGGGAGGGCTAAGGGGAGGGCTGTTGCAGAGGATGGAGGTTACCTGTAGTAACTGTAGGCCCCGCCCCCTTGATGCTGTTGCAGAGGTCGTCCGTGAGCTTGTCCACGATGTCCACGAGGAACTGGAAGTCTTTGACGTTGTACATGTGGATTTCGTCGGGGTCTGAGGCGATGGAGCGCAGCTCGTTCTCGTCCGCGTTCTTCACACCTGGACACGAGGGGTTAAACCAGGACTAAACCAGGACTAAACCAGGACTAAACCAGGACTAAAGCAGGACTAAACCAGGACTAAACCAGCACTAAACCAGGACTAAACCAGGACTAAAGCAGGACTAAACCAGGACTAAACCAGGACTAAACCAGGACTAAAGCAGGACTAAACCAGGACTAAAGCAGGACTAAACCAGGACTAAAGCAGGACTAAACCAGGACTAAAGCAGGACTAAACCAGGACTAAAGCAGGACTAAACCAGGACTAAAGCAGGACTAAACCAGGACTAAAGCAGGACTAAACCAGGACTAAAGCAGGACTAAACCGGGACTAAACCGGGACTAAACCGGGACTAAACCGGGACTAAACCAGGACTAAACCAGGACTAAACCAGGACTAAACCAGGACTAAACCAGGACTAAACCAGCTGCTGATTGGATCAGGAACATCCAAAATCTGTTCCAGTGGGGCAAAAAAGTATTTATTCAGCCACCAATTGTGCAAGTTCTCCCACTTAAAATAATGACAGAGGTCTGTACTTTTCATCATAGGTTCACTTCAACTGTGAGAGACAGAATGTGAAAAAAAATCCAGGAATTCACATTGTAGGATTTTTAAAGAATTTATTTGTAAATTATGGTGGAAAATAAGTATTTGGTCTCTTCAAACAAGGAATATCTCTGGCTCTCACAGACCTGTAACTTCTTCTGTAAGAAGCTCTTCTTCTCCACTCGTTACCTGTATTAATGGCACCTGTTTGAACTGGTTATCTGTATAAAAGACCTGTCCACAGCCTCAAACAGTCAGACTCCAAACTCCACTATGGCCAAGACCAAAGAGCTGTGGAAGGACACCAGGAAAAGAGCTGTAGACCTGCACCAGACTGGGAAGAGTGAATCTACAATAGGAAAGCAGCTTGGTGTGAAAAAATCCACTGTGGGAGCAATTATCAGAAAATGGAAGACATACAAGACCACTGATAATCTCCCTCGATCTGGGGCTCCACGCAAGATCTCATCCCGTGGGGTCAAAATGAACATGAGAACATCGAGCAACAATCCCAGAACCACACGGGGGACCTGGTGAATGACCTGGTGAATGACCTGGTGAATGACCTGGTGAATGACCTGGTGAAGGACCTGGTGAATGACCTGGTGAATGACCTGGTGAATGACCTGGTGAATGACCTGGTGAATGACCTGGTGAATGACCTGGTGAAGGACCTGGTGAAGGACCTGGTGAAGGACCTGGTGAATGACCTGCAGAGAGCTGGGACCAAAGTAACACACTACAACCACAGGGAATCAAACGTGTCCCCCTGCTTAAGCCAGTGCACGTCCAGGCCCGTCTGAAGTTTGCCAGAGCACATGGATGATACAGCAGAGCATTGGGAGAATGTCATGTGGTCAGATGAAACCAAAGTAGAACTTTTTGGTATAAACTCAACTCGTGGTGTTTGGAGGAAGAAGAATACTGAGTTGCATCCCAAGAACACCATACCTACTGTGAAGCATGGGGGTGGAAACATCATGCTTTGGGGCTGTTTTTCTGCTAAGGGGACGGGACGACTGATCCGTGTTAAGGAAAGAATGAATGGGGCCATGTATCATCAAAACCTCCTTCCATCAGTGAGAGCTTTGAAGATGAAACGTGGCTGGGTCTTCCAGCATGACAATGATCCCAAACACACCGCCCGGGCAACGAAGGACTGGCTCCGTAAGAAGCATTTGAAAGTCCTGGAGTGGCCGAGCCAGTCTCCAGACCTCAACCCCATAGAACATCTGTGGAGGGAGTTGAAAGTCCGTGTTGCTCGGCGACAGCCCCAAAACATCACTGCTCTGGAGAAGATCTGCAGGAGGAATGGGCCAAAACACCAGCTACTGTGTGAGCAAACCTGGTACAGACCTATAGTAATCGTTTGACCAACAAAGGTTATGTTACAAAGGATTGAGTTGAATTTGTGTTATTGACCAAATACTTATTTTCCATAATTTCACCATAATTTACAAATAAATTCTTCAAAAATCCTACAATGTGAATTCCTGGATTTTTTCTTCACATTCTGTCTCTCACAGTTGAAGTGAACCTATGATGAAAATTACAGACCTCTGTCATTATTTTAAGTGGGAGAACTTGCACAATTGGTGGCTGACTAAATACTTTTTTGCCCCACTGTATAGTTTGATGTTTATTTGAGGAAGTCCTGTCCCGCCCTGGCCCCGCCCTCGCCGCCGTACGCACCGATAGCGTACAGCTCGACGCCGCTGTCCCACAGCATCTGAGGGATGACCCTGATCCCGTCCTGGGACTTCCCGTCCGTGATGAAGACGAGGATCTTCCTCGCGTCGTCCCTCAGACCCACGTTTGGACAAAAGTGATTCTGAAAGACGTAGTTCAGAGCCAGACCTGGAAAACAGAGACAGGAAAGAAACGTTTTCCTGTCAGGAAGTTCTCTCCCTTTACTATCGTGAGAGAAGGAGGAGTAGCAGTAGCAGTAGTAGTAGTAGTAGTAGTAGTAGTAGCAGTAGTACCTATGAAGGTGCCCCCGCCCATGTACGTCAGGTTGGCCACCGCCTGTAACAGGGAGGCTCTGGTCGGGTGAGAGTTCAGGTGCCACTCGGTCCTTGTGTATTTGCTGTACTGAGCCAGACCTGAAACAGAACGAACAGGTTAAGACTGGACTATATGATCTTTGTTCTTCCAGTCCAGCCCTGCTCGAAGGAACCGTCAGGAGAACTCGGGTAGAAACACACTGAAGCCACACTGCGATGTAAAACCTGAACCAAAGGCGTCTCATACCGATCTGCACGCGCTCCGGGCCGATGTCCAAGGCGCTGATCACGCGAGCGAAGAAGTCCTTCATGATGTGGAAGTTGATTTCACCGAGGCTGGAAGATCCGTCCACCAGCAGCACGATGTCCGCCTTCGCCGTGGTGTCACACCCGACGTCTGTGCAGAGGAGGGAGGAGCTAAAACACGGCTGAAGAAGGATTAAACTGAATCTAAAGTTTTGGTATAAGAGACTTCAGCTCTTTCTGCGAGGAATTTCCGACCGGAGAACTCGGAGGAGAACATGTAAACTCCACACAGAAAGGCAGTTGACCTGTTGTGTGTCTCGTATTCTGACCTGGAGGGCAGAGGGAGGGGATCAGGGCATCGAGGTCGTCGGTCGAATGAACAAAGAAAGTGTGACGAGGAGTGGACGCTATAGACCTCATCTCCAACATGTCTGCTGAGCCAAACCCTACAACACAGAACAAGGATGAGCTGAGATGTTTCTACTAAACCATTTCAACACAGTGTTTTCCACTACAGCGAACCTCTTAACTCCCACCTGAACGGATCCCATTTTCTCCAGTTTGGCTTTACCCTAATCAAAAAGATTCTTGGGGAAAAAAGCACCAAAACAGCCACAAAAAATGAGAAGAAAACAAGGATGTAAACGGAACCAAAAAGTGACAAAAACGCACAAAAAATTACAAAAATTCAACAAAAATGTGAGAAAAACTCACAAAAAAATGTGACCAAAATAAAAAAAATTTAAGCCGCAAGCGGCATCGAACGGCCCTCACGGCCCGTGCCTCCTTTAGCGCCTCTATTGCCGCACCATAACCCTACCAAGGGCGCCACACTGCATTTTATTGCCCTGATGTGCCATTAATCTGTGTGAGTAAACATCTAAGCTACATTTTTAGCCTCTCCAGCCTCAGAGGGCACTAGCGCGCCCGTAATCTTTTTAATTTAACAAGTGGCATCAGACGACCGTAACGGGCCGTACTTCCATGACCACTGTCCACAAGCTCCTGACAGGGGGCGCTAACGCGCTGTAATGTTGTATAATGTGAGATTTATGTGTCAGCCCCATAAGAATTACATGGGGGGCCCCGGGCGTCACCATAGCAACACCGTACAAAATACGATATGGGTCTCATTGGCTTTTTGGATCGAGAAACCATCAACTATTTTTGTACCGAATTTCATCCATTTCCGAGAAACTATTTTTTTTCCCATAAGGCATTTTTTCTTCTGCAGGTGGCGCTATCACGCCCAATGTCACTTTTTCACATTTGTTGCGTCCAGGGGTGAAAGGTCAATAAAATTTATATTTATGATTTTTAATCAGAGTTTGTTTGTGCGAATGGGAGCAATTTTTAGTTTACGATGAATCGCAAAATTCTTGGTAAAGATTGCGGCTTTGCCGCAAACAAACCGTAAAACATAGCAAAAATTTGGATAACTTTTGATGCCCCACATCTGGAGAGGAACTGTAACGATTTTGAGCTCATTTGGTGAAACGCCCTAGGAGGAGTTCGTTAAAATGCGATGTCAGCAAAAACCATAGACTGTAAAAATAATGGACGTCTTATGCTCACTCCTCCCCGTTTACCAGAATGACCACGGTCGTGGGGAAGTCATGGAGGATTTACAGACTCCGCCTCCCCAGCTCTGACGAAGCATGTTCCTAAAAAGGACATACGGGCGGGATTTTCACCGTAGACTCGGCCCTTGCGTGACGTGTAGCTCGCGCTGCTCCAATGCTAACAGTCCGAGCCTCATAAAGTACCAGATTTCAAAAATTCATATTTCAAAAACCAGCCTGGTTTTATATATTGTTATTAACCCAGCGTTATCTCAGGAGGAAGATCAGCCTCGTCTAGTGTTGAAAAAATAGAAACCAGGCGTTAAAGTTGTTTTTAACGTGTCTAAACTCCAATGCTTTTCACTGGGGGCCTAGTGGCGATATGGAGGTACTACAGCAATGGCGGCCCCCACGTTCGTGGTCAAAAAGCAGGGCAGCCAGCGCCCATTGGCAAAAACGCTGACTCAGCATTCTCCAGACTTCCTGTCAAAATGGCGGACTTCAGCTTTCAGATGAGGTGTTACACAGACCTATGTAATGGCCAAAGAGGACAGAAGGCATTTGCTTCAGTCTCCCGTTCTCACCGATCACGTAGGTTTTTACTCCCAGCCTCGTGAGCTCCTGTGAGGCCGGTCCAACATCGTCCCCAGAGCTTCCATCAGTGATCAGGACCAGGACTTTGGACTGAGACGAGTGGGAGGAAAAGACTCCTGCGACGAACTGCAGAGCGGCTCCTGAGAGACAGAGAGGAGGTCAGACACGGAGCAGGAGAAACATCACGCACCATCACTAGAGAGGAGGTCAGACACGGAGCAGGAGAAACATCACGCACCATCACTACAGAAGAGGTCAGACACGGAGCAGGAGAAACATCACGCACCATCACTAGAGAGGAGGTCAGACACGGAGCAGGAGAAACATCACGCACCATCACTAGAGAGGAGGTCAGACACGGAGCAGGAGAAACATCACGCACCATCACTAGAGAGGAGGTCAGACACGGAGCAGGAGAAACATCACGGAGCAGGAGAAACATCACGCACCATCACTACAGAGGAGGTTAGACACGGAGCAGGAGAAACATCACGCACCATCACTAACCTTCC